>NC_134568.1:99289534-99635170 GCF_050947875.1 Dermacentor variabilis
TTGCATAACAGGCACACGTTCGAGATAATTTTACTGAACAGCTAACTATTTCGTGTCGGAAACAAACTGCAGCAGGCAAGGAAAAAAAAAGACTGCAAGAAACCGGCCAGCCAACGCCGCCTCCGTGGAGGGAACGTCATAGAACGTCACATGCCAGCCGCGCTGTCATTGGCTGCGGCCAGACGACGGTGCGGTTGTCGGACGCGTCGGACGATGAAAATCTGCCCCGTTTGTCGCACGCCGGACGTCCGATCCGGCGCTTCGGCACGGCAAAACACCTCGATTCCGGCTGCCGTTCCGGTGCGTCGGACGCCGGATCGGACACCGAATCGGACAGTGTATCTCCCGCTTTATGCGGTTTTCCGCAGATACAAGAAATCAATGCGAAAAGCCAAGTATGTAGAAACAAAAAATATATTCTGGCCTGAACATCTCTGAGCTATTAATAAAGAAAAAATACACAGAAAGAAACACACACAACGCTGACTCAGTTAGCTATGCTGGACATTCATGTCTATAAAAGAATACACAGATGCATCATAAAGAACTACACATCCGTAACTTAAGCCAAACCTTAAATATATGCAAATGCCACGTAGCTGGACAGAACAAAGGTAATGTTGTTTGCCGTCGTTTGGAGATGCTCAAACTATATTTTTCATACCGCTTAGTTAGTTAATTAGTCCTAACTAATCAATCAAGTTCTCGAATAGCATAATTAGATGAAAAGTGTTGATGAGAAAATTGTAGAGCAACATCAAAACTCTCTATACAGCTTTATGTTGCTCAGTACGTGCTACATAAAAGTGTTTTTCCGAGCGTGAAAGAAGCTCTCAAATGCACGCAAAATTGCCGTGCGACAGGCCGCTAAAGGCACAAAGACCAGTAACTCACCCGCTTCTGGAAAACCACGTTTCCTTGATCCCTCCAGCGCCTCCATACCCGCCAGGATTATTATTTTTTTTTTTGCGTCCTCTTTGAAACGGGGCGGTGATAAATAGTCACCTAACCTGCTTTAGTAAATCAGGTATACTATACATGCTTTTCATTCTAGCATTTTTGTGCGCATATCCTTAATCTTGTTTCTCTTCCTCTAAACTTCTACATCTACCTTATACCGCTACATATATGCCTGTAACGGATCCGGTCATATCGGTCTCTTCCCTGCTTTTCTCCCACCAATACTCTACATGTCTCTTGCTTATCTCGACTGCTGGCCGGTCGATGCTTCCATCCTCTTTAAATCCAAGCGCTTATGGAAGGTGTACGTTACCTATGGGTCTCGCTAGGTTAATGCCGTCGCATTGCTTTAGGATGTGGTGAGTGCTCTCCGGAATTTTGGTGCAGCAGACAGATGCCTTAGCTTGTTGGGAATATTTGCTCCGGTACGTCTTTGTACTTAGGCAACCAGCTCGAGCTTCAAATACCGAAGCACTGCTGTTCGTATTATCGTACAGATTTTCTCTTCTAACTTCTTTCTTCCCATATTTGCAAACCACCATGGTATTTTTTGTTTCCATTCTTTGCATCCAATTCCCTGTCTGTTTCGAGCATTTCCTTTTTGGTTACTTCTGGCTGTCTACCTAAACTTTCAGTTACCCTGTAGTTGGTTGCCAAATTTCTTGACCTCTTCCTCCATTCGGTGTCCACGTTTTTGAGGCAGAAATTCTTGTGCACTTTAACAATCCGTCCCATTTGATTTATGTTCCTGAGTCTTTCCCTAAAACTAATTTTGCTCTGCGCCTCTCTGACTTCAAAAGAGGCCCAACCCACGTCACCCTGCTCTGCCTTATTTGTGGTTTTACCATGGTCTCCCAAAGCAAACCGGCCTGTCAATTTCTGGTTAACTTCCAACCCCGACAAGATATGCGATTTTAAACCCAGAATGGCATTTGCGAACGTTAGCTCTGCCACCATTACTTCTTTCCAGATTCCACCGAGCACCTCATATTTCTTCTAGCCCCAACGTTCTCTATGTTTCGATATTGCTGCATTCCGCTTCCCCCTTTTGTTTTCAGATTATGCTAATAAGTGTTGGAGTAAGTATTTCCTTCGTTTATGCCTACGCCGAGGTATTTATATTGCTTTACTATGGGTATAACTTTCCGGTGAATTGATACCACGTAATTACATGTCTCTTTATTAGACATCATAATTCTCGATTTCTATGTGCTAAACTTAAGGCCTATATTTGTCGCTGCGTTGCAACACATATTCGCAAGTCTCTGTAACTATCTTGCATTGTCCGCTAGTAGCGCTATGTCGTCCACATACATCAGCCCTGGGACCTGCAGTTGCACGCTTTGCGCCATTAGGAATGTAAGATAAATCAAACCCTAATTCACTGTTTTCCAGTCGTATTTCTATGCCCTTAACATAAAGCCTGAACAGCAATGGAGACAGAGGACATCCTTGCTTCAGTCCTCCGTTAATTTCCATCACTTCATTACATTTCCCGCCTTCCCATACAATTTTTACTCAGTTGTCTCTATATATCTCCCTCAGCAGCACCATGAAATCGTCATCTATGCCTGTGTGCTTAAGAATCTTCCATAACAATTTCCTCTCTATGTTGTCGTAGGCTCCCTTAATATCTGGATATGCTATCCATAAAGGTCTTTTATGAGCTACTGAAATCTCTATGCACTGAGTTGGTACAACTATATTATCCTCTAAGCGCCTGTCTGGTCTGAATACATTTTGCAGTTCCCCCAGTATATCATTTTTCGCCGCCCATTTTAACAGTTGGAATTTTGTAGTTTTCATTGCGCTTCTATATTTCCCCGACGTTACTGTAACTGGCCTGTACGAGCTCGTCCTATCCTTATCGCATTTACCTTTGTAGATGAGGTTAATCTGGCTTTCCCGCCATCCAACCGGAATTTTCTTCGTTTTAAGCACTTGTTCCGTGGCACTAATCTGCAGTGCCTTGCTCGTTCGACCGAGCTGTTTGTTTAGCTCTACTGGGATTTCATCGGATCCTGCGGCCATGTTATTAGGCACATATTCTTCTGCTTCTTTCACGTAAAAGTTTTCTACTCAAAATTTTTATCTCTCAGGCTTCTCTGTTCTTGCTCGATCTGTTTCAGTCCGAACTACGCTTTCTTTCTTGCCGAAGTTATCCTCAATAACATCTCTGAGGTACCCCAGCACATCGTCGCCTTCGAAGATGCTACCGTCCTCATCCCTCATAGTCGTTTGCAAGCTTCTAGCTGGAGCTACAAGTGCTCTTCCATGGTTCCAGAAACATTTTGGTGCGCCTTTGTCTCTTTTCCGAATGGCATGCACCAGACGTTCACTTGTACATTCAACTTTCTCTAAGACGAGCTCACACTTTTCATCTCTCCGTACTTGCTCCACCGAAGGAGAACCTCTTCATATATCGTAATCCCAGCTTTTTGGCTTCTCGATGATCCCTAGATGCCTGCTTTCGCTCTCCTGTAGCTTGTTTTATTTCCTTGTCGCACCAATTGCGTGGTTTCCTCCAACTATTCTTATTCAATTCTGTGTGTTTAGTCCAACCATTCTTTTGTCGCGTCTTTCTTATCTCTATGTTAAACTTCCGCTGCGTCACCTATAGGTGATCGAAAGTGCGAATAAATTCTTGATTTTCTTGTCACTTTTTGAGCACGCTCTCAGTAATTCAGCTGCAGGAACGACTTGAGCGGCTAGTCTACACGATCTAGGGGCACCTGTGAAGGCACTCGATAACAGCTTAATTCACCGGCAACCAGCACGCACGTACGCACGCACGCACATTCACTGCGCGTCTCCGTGCCATTCAGGGTCTCCCATCACATTACTCCAGGCGCCCGCCCTTCAGAGCGTTAGAAATTGCGCATTTGGTTTTTTTTCTGACATGGTAGAATAAGTGGAGTGTACAAAAAAAAGAAGACAGGCCGCCAGCAACGAGGTAGGAAGGGAGACCGACAAGAGCGGGACGCGAAAAAATATTGAACCGGAGGCCATCGTCTTAGCACTCATAAAAGGCCCCGGGAAACCTGTATATACAGCGGGAGCGGCCTGATCTCCTCTGGCCTTTTCTATATCGACCTTCTTCGTACCTCCGCGAGGTGTCAGGGGCGTCTCTTCGAGCTCATCGGCTGACCTGTGGACATGCCGACGTCTTTTGGCCGCACACATTGTTCACTTTCACTTTGCGACCTCGCGCGGTGCTCCTTTGTGCAAGCGCTGCGATGATTATGACAAGCTCGGAGAATGACAAGGAGAGCTGGTGGGGGATGGGGAATATGATGGCGGCGACTGCTCCAAGAAGGTGGACCGGCCAATAAAAACGCCGTAATCTCTCTTCGATGAGAGCTGACGCAAATTATGCACGAACGTCGCAAGATTGCGCGAAATAAAAGAGAATGAATTCACGGGATACGACATAGGGAAGCGCCGCTGTAGCATTCAGCCGGCAGAAATTTTTGGCGGTGGGACAGAATTTAATAAGGCGCAGCCCGAGGACAAAAGGAAGTGCGGCCTTTCTTTTTATTTTCATTTTTATCCTGTTTCATTAGTTACTCGATAGGCATGTCTTTAGCAGTCTTACCGAGAGTCGCTATGCGTTGCCTCTAGACGTTCTACAAATTATAATTCCCAGCAGCGGACAGAAGTCAGTCGACGCGTGCAAGTAGCGTGATACCTAACAAACTTACACTCGAGAAAGTGGTATTTGCTTCTTCCACTTCATAACCGCTCGCGCATGTCTTCAGACCTAGAAACAGCGCCGTTATTTTACATTCCAGATGATTTTCAGTCCTCCATCTTTTTTAGAAGTGCTCAATAAATCGAAGTTTCAAAGAACGAACTTCGCCACAACAGGAGTCTGAAACGCACTCTGGGCAGGAGTTTTGTCGCTTCTTCACAGATACAACTCCCTAGTAATTCACAAATTTGTGATGCCCCCCGTTCGTAGCTTAGAACCAAAACCAATGTATGTCAATGATATTTCTGTGCTAGAGGAATTGCTGTTCGGATGGCAGACACTGTGTGTGCAAATACTGCGTGTCAATTTGGGGCAAGCAAAGATAATGCACGCCGCTTTCAAGATTAGTTCATGGCCACAGATAGACTCCGCACGACACATAAGTTGTGTACGCTCTTCGACCATATACGGTGTCTCAGCTATCCTTTGGCAACATTTTACAAGTATGCTTGTGCTAGTGTGGCGAATTGATCAGTATTGGCCAATGTGTCAGCATGACCTCCATCACGCTTTCAGACAAAGCTTTGGCATATTTACGCATGCGCATATGATAGCCCCTGCCTTGGACAGCACGTATATATCCGCAATTCAAGGTCATTCACAATAATGTTGTTGGATGTTCAGCGCTCGTCCTTGTCTTCTCGTCTTTGTCCGTGGCTTTTTTGCGCTGCCGCCTTTTGAAGTATGCTTGTTCGCTATAAGGGGACTGTACTAAAGGTCCGTTCATGACTACTCCATGGCAAGTCGTACTGTTTCTTGTATTCTGCCTAACTTCAAATTTACTGAAGAATAATAATTCAACTATGCAAAACTTAGGCAAACTTTCAAGTGATAAAGTTGTCAAGCGTGCAAGGGAACGTCTGATTTCCCGAATGTTTTACTTATCCATTGCGCAATAATTTCTTCTGCGCCATGAAGAAAGCCAGCGAAATACGGTGGAAAAAGCACGTAACTATATGCATGCGCGTGTGCGAGCCGCAATCGCGGTGCTCTCAAACGTATCATGCATCAGTGAATAGCTATTTCAACATAGTGCGACGCTTCTAAGAAAGTGACAGGAGAACGACAAAGGCATTGACTCTGAAATTCACGCCAGTAATGTGCCCCGCTTGCGTTGCTGAAAACACGTGCGGTGATTCATGGTAGCAATAAGCAACCTGAAGAACCAGAAATTCTTTCAGCTCTCCTGATTGTGCATCGAGTCGTTGCCAGATTTGCAGCTTTTTTATTTCCTCCATTTTTTTTTTTTAGTAGTAACATGCCAGATCGTACCCACATGAATGGTGAAGGCAAGAAAATAAAAACTCGCAGGATGTATGAATTGAATGTCAAGAAGAGCAAAGACGTGCAAGACGCGAATTTTTGGCAGAATTATGCCTAGGCGCACCACGCCAACGACTGATAACTTGGCATTTAACCGGAAAACAGCCTTTGGGAGAGTTTACAGCGAAGCTGTATACCTCTACCGTCGAAGGAAATTTTCGTGTCGTTGTTGGCGTGGTAAGCAAAAAACTCCCCATGCGTGAGCCGATCCCGAAGATAGTGCTGCCGGCCCTGCCAGCGGCGGAGGTGAAGCAGGCGTTAAGCACTCCCCATACGTTTGCCGATCCCGAAGATAGCGCTACCGGCCCTGCCAGCGGCGGAGGTGAAGCAGGCGTTAAGCACTCCCCATACGTTTGCCGATCCCGAAGATAGTGCTACCGGCCCTGCCAGCGGCGGAGGTGAAGCAGGCGTTAAGCACTCCCCATACGTTTGCCGATCCCGAAGATAGTGCTACCGGCCCTGCCAGCGGCGGAGGTGAAGCAGGCGTTAAGCACTCCCCATACGTTGCCGATCCCGAAGATAGTGCTACCGGCCCTGCCAGCGGCGGAGGTGAAGCAGGCGTTAAGCACTCCCCGTACGTTTGCCGATCCCGAAGATAGTGCTACCGGCCCTGCCAGCGGCGGAGGTGAAGCAGGCGTTAAGCACTCCCCATACGTTTGCCGATCCCGAAGATAGTGCTACCGGCCCTGCCAGCGGCGGAGGTGAAGCAGGCGTTAAGCACTCCCCATACGTTTGCCGATCCCGAAGATAGTGCTACCGGCCCTGCCAGCGGCGGAGGTGAAGCAGGCGTTAAGCACTGCCCACACGTGGGCCGATACCGAAGATAGTGCAATGCCGGGCCGACCCGCGGCGCAGGTGCAGTTCGCCATCGAGGGGCCCACACTCACAGCTTCGCTGGTCATCCTTCTTCACAGAGTGGAAGGGCACCGAGTTTTTTCTTCTTCGTCTTCTTCACGGACTCATTTCAGGCTTCAACAGAATGGCAGTGCTAGACCTATCCATAAAACCATTCCGCGGTAAAAATTATGTTTGAGCAACTCTATGTAAAGTCTCAGCAAACCCAAAACATCCGCACTATCCTACGCGACCACCTCCCTCACCCCCCCTACAATTAGGCGACAGTTTCCCTCTCTCTTGCTGTCATGATTCAGATGTCCGGCGGAGGAACTATAGTAGCGGCTCTTGGTAGAATAGACATGTACGCTGCATTGTCTACGTCATATTTCTATGACGATACTTCTTTCTATTGTGAAGAGTGCTGAAGAAATTAGTAAAAAAATATGTGCTTTATTATGTCCTCCTATACTATATGACACTGGTATATACACTTACAACGTAGTCAAAACATGGCGTTGGTTTGTCTGTGTCTCTGCCAACCATTTTCCGTGCTCCTATCTCTCTGCACGCAATGCATCGATAGTTGCAGGAAGCACTTGTGGAATGCAGTAAGTCATAGCGAAAGTATAGAAGCAGTCGACAATCTGGTGAACGATGAAAGCCTTTCAAAGGGGCTTCTTCGTTGAGCCTCTGTTAACAGAAATGCATGCCTTACAGTAAATATTCGCAGCCCAATGTTTTGATGTATGAGGAAGGTTGGGCATGGGCGGGCATATGTAAGTGAACGATTGAGTGATAACTGCCTGTGATATACGGTTGTGGGAACACGCGCAATGCAGTTAGGAATTGCGAAAGTATAGCAACATTCACCAATGCGGTGAACCCCGAAGGCATGTCAAGGTTGTTTCGTTTTTGAATAAAGCCTCCTATAGTAGGAAAGCATACTTTACGGAAAATACTCACAGACCAATGTTTTCATGTATGAGGAAGGTGCGGCATATATGCGCGCATATGTGAGTGGCCGAGTGAGTGATGACTGCCTGTAATATAAGCTTGCGGCAACATGTGCAATGCAATAAGTAATTGCAACAGTATGGGAATAGTCACCAATCCGGTGAACCACCAGGATATTTGAAGGGGGCTTTTTCTGCATAAGGCCTTCTATAGTAGGAAAGCACGCTTCACAGAAAACCCTCAAGGCCCAATGCGTTAAGAGAAAGGTTGGGCACAGGCGTGCGTGAGTGAGTGAGAGTGAGTGAGAGTGAGTGAGTGAGTGAGTGAGTGAGTGAGTGAGTGAGTGAGTGAGTGAGTGAGTGAGTGAGTGAGTGAGTGAGTGAGTGAGTGAGTGAGTGAGTGAGTGAGTGAGTGAGTGAGTGAGTGAGTGAGTGAGTGAGTGAGTGAGCGCCTGTGATAAACGTTTGCGGGAACACGTGCAATGCAGTAAGTAATTGCGAAAGCATAGGAAAACTCACCAATCCGGTGAATCACCAAGATACTTCAAGGGGGCTTTTTTGCATAAAGCCTCCTATAATAGGAAAGCACGCTTTAGAGAAAATGCTCACCGCCAAACAGCCCAATAGGCAACCACAAAGCCGCTCAAGCTCCTTGGTCTTGGAAAGTAACGATGCCATCCTCCGCACGCGCGCTTTCCTCCTCAATGCTCCTCGGATTTCTCTCTGCCACGGGCCGGCGCACGGCACACTTCATTTGCCAGCCAGCAGCCGCCAGGTGCCGCAGAAGAGCCAACCCTCACGCATGTTCTTTCGGCTGTTTAAAAAGTTATTGCGAAATTGTCATCCCATTACGGGCGGTTTCGATGTTATCAAGGTGCCAAAAGATTGTTCAGAGGAGTACGTTCTTTTTTTCAAGAAAGTCAAGAGATAAACTAAAGACCCTATAGAAATGGATGTCGAGGAGTCGTTCAGCAGTGTTCTCTTCCTGGCCGCTACATTCGGTCATCTGCGGCGCAGCGAAATACGGAGAACTATCCACGCATTCGTTATATGTTCGTGGTTACAGACCTTTTTTTTCATGGACGCCACGATATTGCGTAGGCAGTGGCACCACCTATGGGCAATCGGCATTCTGACTTGGGCGAACGCTCCGGGTTGTTTTCCAGGTATACGCTCGGCGGCGATTTGTAGTGGTTGTTCTCGCGCTCGCGCGGTCTGTTTAGTATGACGTGGCGTCTTCTACGTGGGTACGCTTTTGTGAGACGTATAGAAGTCATTTAAGTCAGCATGTCCGGAATTTTTGCTGGCGTTGAAGTGGACGGTGCACCTAGCGCGATTTGTGCGCGCGTTTGAGCCTAGAATCAGACTCGAAGATTAGTTACGTATGTCTGAAAATTCGTTTCACGGATGTCACCTGACTGCGGCATTCTCACGGTCATTCTACGCTGTGGTTTAGCGGCAATGAGAAATTGCAAAACATGAGATGACCCTAACAATGTCGGTACGGTTCGGCTAAGTTGTGATGTTCACTTTGACAAGAGTTGAAATTATTATCTGTAGATACATTGAGCGATTACCTCGTTTGTTGGACGACGAAGTTTCCGCCCACGAATAAAATAGTTTTGGTTACTAGAAACAGCATACCGTAAAGTGTGAATCCCGTACACTTGTCGAGTGGTCGAGCGACCAGCTGAGAACTGCACGAGCATCCGAAGCAGTGGTATGAATGCTGGGTTACAGATCCGTTTGTGCTTTATAGCACGTGGTTCAAGCATTCGGCATGACCATGCGAGGTCTTATTGCGACGTCAGCCAGTGTGCTTTTCTTTAGAAATAAGAGAAGGAAAACCGAGTTTCCTTTTTCAGTCATGTTCGTCCCGTCATCTACGAGGCACTTACCCGTTTTACTGAAATTCTGTTTTCACAAATGGGCGTCGGATTATTTTTATGCAGTCCCCATTGTATACCACTGCTTTAAAAGGAAGGCAATGCCGAGACATAAAACAAATGTATCGTGCTGGTTTACCAACCGCAATGCCATCGGCGTCATACAGGAGGCTAACGTAGAGTTAGCAAAGTGATTTCAGGTCTACTAGACTTAAAATACATGAGAACGAGGCCGGTGGCTGACGCAAATATTTGATAACAACTGGCGCTTACATGTTTCGGGGTTGCATTAGGTGTGCCGTACACGAGCGCTCTTATGTTTTAGTTCCTACGCCAAGCGATCAAATAGTGAGAAAATTTCACAATTCACGCTGGCAATGCAGAGACGCCGCTGCTGTTCGTTGAATAAGAACAGGTACGACCAAAACAGTGTCCAACACGCACACACACCGCGGCTTATTATGCGCGTTGCATGTTAGCACAGCAAAGAGAAATTTCAGCATACTGTATATGACGCAGCACCGAAAGGCTACCAAGTGGTTCTTCGACGACCTCGTATGAACTGTAATCTCATAAATTTCACTGAGAACGAGCTAAAACATCTGTAAATTGTTCCGCAGCACGCGACGGCAACTAATTCAAGCAGCGCCGTGCCGTCTCGCACTAGCCAGAGAGGAGGAAAGGCTCGCCGCGCGCCCTTTCCCATTGACCTGATGAAACGGTCGATAAAAGAGGTAATTCAAAAAAGGTATGGAAGCAGGAATATACTTAAGAGGAAGCTTTAGCTTGGGGGCTCCTATCTAAATACATGTAAAAGGAGAATGCGTCTTTCTCAGCAGCCACTGCACCAAATTTGACGAGGTTTGTTGCATTTAAAAGAAAAACTTGAAATCTAGTGACTGTTGGTTTCGAATTTTTGAGTTAGGTCGTAAATTTTCTATTAAAGATTGGCAAAAGTCGAACATTTTCAGAAAATGAAACTATAAAGTTAACAACTCTAACTCAACAACGAAAAACGATAATACAATTCTATCAATTGCATCTAGTACATATGAAGCGGACAAAATTGATATGTTACATATGAATATAAAAGAGTAGTAATATGGAAATACCGCTTTTGCAGAACCCTTGTAACCAACGTAATAAATTCACGTAAGTTGTAAAATGTCATATCGAATTTGTTCGCTTTGAATGATCTAATGGGTGCCGTTTACAGAACCGCGATATCTGTTCTTGATGCAGAGCTATGAATTTGTAAACTTCGTGCTTCTATTTTTTCCAAACGGTCGAATATTTGAAAATCTTTTTAACAAAATTCAAGCCCTAAATCGAAATTCCGCTTCCAACAGTCACTAGAATTTAACTTTCTCTCCTAAATGCAGCAAATTTAATTAATATCGGTCCAGGGGTTATCCCAGAAAAGCGCTTTTGCGTTTTACATATATTTGAATAGGCCGCGTCGGAGTTGTGCCCGAGCTAAAGCTTCCTCTTGACAGTATTCTGACAATGCATCAGCCTCAGCGCTCGCGAAGAGCACCAGCGCCAAGCTCAGTGCGTGAGGCACAGGCTGAGCATACGTGAAAGCCGAATTCTACTTGAGTTTATGCATGGGCTTGAAGTGTCGGAATACAAAACTAGTGTAGTTCAAGCGTTGTGGCGATGTTACGTCTTAAGTTATTTTCTGCAGCTTGCCTGCGCCTGCTTTGACTACCTCAAATAATTGCTCTTTCCTGTACGCCCTACGATCCAAGTGCGCCTGTTCGCCGAAGAACGTTGCGACGAAACCATGCCAAATAACAGAGCAGCTGTGTTGCGCCTCACCAAAAGAGCTAGTTGCTTATAAAATAATTGATAAAAAAACGGCGCTTGACAACAAACCAGCAACTTAACATTATTTTGGTCTACGTACAATAAACCATTTATTATACGCCATCTCTAGTTCTTGTGGCGTCATTTCTCGCCAAAGTTTTAGAATTCAATGAGATGAAACTCAGCAAAATGGCCGTGCCACAATGAATGCGAAGTGCTAGTAAATCGAAGTTAGTACAACAAATTCTTCAGCTAAAAAAATCGCTAGTGATCAGTAGGCGATTCGCAAAAACTTGTTGCTCTCGGAAATTAAACATCGTGTACAGTAAAAACACCATACATGAAAGCTCACGCCGTGTTTAGCAGAGGTTACAGACAAGTTTGAGTAAAGATATATTTATTTTTCAACAAAAATCAAAAAGTAGCAGTCATTCAATACAATGTGGGCGGAGGAGTAACAAATAACATAACGGCGTCAACAAACAACAGAATGAATATAAAAAATCGCTATGCGTAGGTTGGTCGGGAAAATATTCGCAACTGAAGAACAGAGACCAAGAGTCCGGTAAACCAAACGCATAAAAATATTTGTACAACTTCGCTGTACAGGTACTAACAAAACAGAAAAACAACATTTTTCTCTTAGAAAATGGCGTGTTTCGAAGTGGCGACATCCTTTCCTCCAGTATTGTGCAGCCACTGTTTAGTATAACAAGTCCTGTTCGTGCAAGTCGCCTCTGCTTATTCTCGGGGAAAGTGGAAAGGGAAGCGACTGTGACTACCAAAGATATTCCACCACCAAGCGCATTTTCGTTTGGTCTCTCCACCTTGATTGTTTTCCTCCATTACAGGATGGCTGGACGGATGACGCTGGCTATGTCGCTGTTGACGAGCAAAACGACTGTGTACTGGGTAGCCTCAAGCGCAAGGGCTCCACGCTAAGGTTTCTATTTACTCGCAAGTTCGACACCTGCGACAGCCACGACTACGTCATAGAAGTAGGTAGACATCGAGACATTGTTTGCAGTAACACCTCAAACGATTTCACCAACCTAAAAAATACAACGGAAAACTTTTTTGAGAATGTCGTTTAGCTATACAAATATAATCAAAAGTGCACAGAACAATATTCTGTGCTGAAAGTGATGGAAATTATTAGTTAGATTGTACAATAGTGTAACATAGTGGAAATTACAAGCTATAGTGTACTCATGCACCGTGCAACTGTAGCATGGGGACGTATGTCAGCGAGCTCTGCAGATTCCGCAAGGGCGCGCCACCAGTGCACTTAAAGCTCATAAAGGTGTTCAGCTTACATCGGCTTTCACTAGCATTCAGAGAGCCTGAAAGAGGTTCTATAGTTGGAACTCGTTGTGTTTGTTTAGGTCGCAAACGACATACCTAAACGTTCACGGTGTAAGCCGTAGCAAAACACTGTCCCCATTTGGCCCTTGTCAACATGCGACCGCGTACGCTGTCAAAAATCTGCGCGCGCTTATCAAAATGCCCTTCCTCATTAGTGCACATAATGGTACGCCGCTTCTCACCGCCCTTAGTTGTCATTATGGACGCGCACTCAAAATTCGCCGCCACTGTGTTACTGCTTGCACGTTTTATCGTCAGCAAGGTAACGAGGCATCATTATGGCGGCAGACCTTTCGTCGCGCGTGTGCATAATTCAGCCTCTCGACTATACGGTGTCTCGTGCCGTGAAGTACGTCGTTCACGCGAGCTGCCGTATACGACTCGTTCATTCGCGCGCACTGTGGCGCAGGACGGCACGGTGCACCTGGTCTACGCGACGGGCAAGGGGCCCCTGCGTCGCCTGGAGGGTTTGCGGCTCACCCGAGCCCAGCACGGTTTTCAGAGGGCACAGCTCCTCAAGGTCATGGAAGAACCGCCGCCCTTTCCTTCCGACACCAAGTTCGCCAATTTTCTGAATGACAAGGTATATACCAACTCTTTGGGTTACCCAAGCAGTTTCTCTGTGATATTGCTGTTCATCTAAAGCTCTCGCACTAGTCAGCGATGAAAGACATTCGTAAAGATGGTTTCTCATCTAGTATGCAAAAGCTATAAGAACAGATTATTGCGATTTAACATTGCCACTGTTGCAGGATCATTGAACCACGGATATTTAACGGGCGCGCAAAAAAACATCAAAATGTGCCGGGCCAATACAGGACGCCCAGGGAATGGATGAACATTTACGTAAAGTTGCGCACAATGTTCGCAAAAAAGGTTAACACATCAGGCACACACTGTGTAACTCTCACCAAGACAACCATGTGATATTTCTTCAGGACTGATGTAGCGAATGTCTTGCAATTTTTTTCCTCTTGGTAGCTCACCAAATACAGGCTGTTCTCAAAGCGTGCAAAATAAGTTCAGCTAACTTTTTACATAATTCCTTCCAGTGGCATGGAAGGTTTAAAAAAACTAATAATTTGTGTCGCATTCTAATGAGCGCAGAGTTGGTTGTATACTATCTCCTCCCTCATAAACATACGTGTTACTAAAAGTAACAGAAACATCTGGTACAGATTTACGTTATAACGCTATAAAATTGGTTATGTTCGTCAAAAGCTCATAACTGCCTGAACGTAAGCTCTCTGCACAATGACGCCCTATTTATTATTTTCATTGTTATTAGGTTTTTTGCTAATTTTGCCGTAAAGCACAGAGAAATAGAGTAGATGAGGTACTATCAATCTCAATGTCTACATAGGAACCAATTTATAACAGAACAGAACGCGTGCACTTACATGCTCAGTGTGTTGTTCTATAGTGGTTAAAGGGGTGGAGACATCATAATTTTCGTTCATGCGTTTGTTGATTCAAACGTTGCGTCATGCTTCAGGGAGCACGATACACACAGCGGGATTCATATATATCTGATAAATAATTTAATAATAGCATTATTATACCGAGCGATTTCGGTTTCGGTTTCTGGGCTCCGGGGGATGCTATGACGTCACAGAGGAGGAACCGCAACATGGCTTGGTGACGTGGGACACAAAAAATAGTGACGTAAAACTATGCTGCGTCGTCTGCTCGCGCATACGCGTGCTCTGCCAGCAGAGGTCAACAACTGGTGATTCGAAGTGCATGTCACGATTATTATAATTATTGCGAAGAGCTACAACAACGGTAAGAAAATATTGCGGCTTGTGAGAGTCAGTGATTCATTCCGAAGCGCCGTAAGCTTTAGCTTTAAAGTCAACCGGAAAAGGCCTAGCGACGATATCGGCGGCGCCGAACGATCAGAGGTGGTGAAGCTGCCGTCGGTGCCAGAGTGACCACTCCTCGGTCGCTGATTGGCCGCCTCGCCGTACGGCTGCCGCACAAATGGGTCCCGGGCCCGTCCTCTCTACGGCAAGGAAATCTCGCCGTTCGCGAGCGAAACCGCCGTCGCACGGGGGCCCGCGAACGGCAAACGGCGTGCGGCGAGTTACCGTGCCGGTAACGTGGACGGGCCCTCACATTGAGAAAGGCCAAGCGACCGAGAGACCGCTCCGAGCTGCCCAACTATGCGACTATGCGAGGAGAGAAGCGGAAAACACGAACGCCGCATATCCTAGTCCCTTTCGGAGTCGTCCGGGCCCGTCCGCACGGCAACTCGCCGCACGCAGTTTGCCGTTCGAGGGCCGCCGTGCGGCGTTCGTGTTGTCCACTTCTCTCCTCTTGTGTCCGTGTCTGCACGCCTAACCCCTTCTTTGCATTAAGAAAGGATTTCTATATGCCTGTAGCTCGGTCATAGTGGAGGCTATGCTCGGTCGCTCGGCTCAGCAGGCTCCGTAATCGGCATTTCATCGCTACTCATCATACGTCATGTTTTTGTACTAGTGTGCTATGACGTCAATATTTTCGTTCCTCCTCTGTGGCGTAGTAACTGCCGCGCTAGCGATGGGCCTCGACTACGAGAAGGAGTTTTTAATGACTTTTTGGAGCTGAATTAAAATTATTTTGAAATGTTTGTAGCGTCCAATACATCGTTCTGGGTGTCCTTGCATACGGAAGCAGCCTACAACATGCGTTTCATAGCCTCAAAATTTGGTGTCCCAACCCCTTTAAATAAGCAAAAAAATAAATGCGCATATTACTCTGGGAACATTGGCACAGATTGTAGCCGTCAATTTCAATGCTATGTTTTTGTTATGCAAGCTGTTTGCGTTAGCCGACGCTATCGTACCACCTGAATTGCTGTGTATGATATTACACACATCTAAACTTACGCGCCAGGCATAACACGCTGAGCTATTCCTTATCATAGAGAGAAGACAAAGCAAGGAGAGTAAAGGCAGGGAGGTCAACCAGGCGAGCGGCCGGTTGGCTACCTTACATTGGTGGTGGGGGAAACTAGAATAGATAGAGGGAAAGAGAGAGAGAGAGAGCACTGAGTGCACGTTGGAAGACGCACAGGGGCACTATACGCGGTCTACTAAACCGGTGCACTTCAAGTAGTGCTCTAGTGCACGAATCGGTTTTTCTTCCAGTGACGGTTGTAGCCATCGTCCGAATATCTTTGACTCAGAGAATGGTCTCGAGTCCAGCCGGTTTAAAGTTGTCCGGAGAGAGAAGCGTTGAACGTCGTAGCAAGGACAGATACACAGTAGGTGCTTGGTTGTTTCCTCGCACCTACAGTAGTCGCTCATTGGGCTATCGGCCATTCCCATACGACGGTAGCAAGTGTTCGTTAATGCCACTCCCAGCCACAAGCAGCGCAGCAAGGTTGTTTCGCCACGGGAAAGGCTAGATGGCAGCTGCAGCCGTAGCAACGGGTCCAGCTTATGCAATCGGCATCTGAAGGCACTTGCACTCCAGAATGCTTCTAACTCTTTGCGTATAAGCGGACGAAGTTCTCTGTCAGCGTCCGTCTTCGCCATTAGTATTTTACGCGTCTGGGCGTCTTCGTTAGCATACCGGGAAGCGCTGTCAGCAAAGTCGTTGCCGACGATGTCAGAGTGAGCTGGAATCCTCTGAAAGATTATATTGTACCTTGTTTCCAGAGCATAGTGGTATACTTCCCTGATGTTGGATATCATCTACTCGTATGTTCTGTGATAAGGCAGATTTAATACTGGGAAGAACTGCTAAAGTCACTAAGTATGACCCATTCTTGTGCCGCCTCTTCGGTGACGTGGGTCATAGCGGTAGGGAGAGCTGCAAGCTCTGCCGCCGCAGATGTAGTAATTTGTGACACTTTGAATTTAACTGTAACCTGCTTAGCTGGAACAACGAATGCGCCAGTTGTACTGGTAGGTGAGGTCAAACCGTCGCTATATATATGTATGCGGTCATCTGATCTGTCTGGTGCAGTAATAGGAGCGTCCGTTACTTCAGAGCCTGTGACAGATGATTGCCCTTCTTTGGAATACCGGGAATAGCAAAGTTCACTTGAGGCTGTCGCAGGCACCACAAGGGAGGTGAAGGCTTCGCCGCAGGTGTATAAGGTGACGGTATGCCCTCTTGATCAGCGCTTCTCTCTGTTGAAAAGGTCGCTTGAGGCCACTCGGCTGGTAGAGAAGCTAAGTGATGATCGGGGATCTTTGACAGGTGGCGAATGTGCGCTCTGAGATTGGTGACAGCTACGTGCGTCTGAATCATGTTCTTTCGCGATCGCAATTCTTGCTCGTGTTGGGGTCCACCGAGGCTGCCCTAAACACGTGCGTACGGCTTCAATTTGTATGCTCTCCAGAGCGCGAATATTGGTTTTGCATGTGTTTGACAAAACTGGTAGACTGTAACGCAGAAGTCCCTGTACAGCTGTAGCATATAATAGACTGGTGTGCCCCAATTTTTCCAGCAGAGAAATTTGAAGACCTGAGCAATGGCAATTAACTTCAGATAGTAGCAGTGGGGGCTCCACGAGAGGTTGCGGTCAATAATGGCACCCAGAAATCGATGCGTCTTAACATAGGACACGGCTTGACCGTTGATGGAAACGGGATACAATGACATCTGTTTGCGCGTAAAGCCAACCAATGCGATCTTTTCGGTAGACACACTAAGGCCTTGTTCACAGAGATAAGGCGCCATCGTGGTCGTCGCCTGCTGAAGCCTGGCCCGCACCTGAGGGCGAGTCACCGCGAGGCCCAGATGCAAATGTCGTCGGCGTGTATTTAAACATGAACTGTCCTCGGTAAGTACTCCTCAAGGCCTACCAGGACGAGGTTTAGCAATATGGGGCTCAACGCCCCTCCCTGCGGCATACCACGGCAGATGTAGCGTTCCGAAGTTGAGCCGTCATTGGTCTGTAAGAAAAAGTACCTCTCAGTCAAATAGTTGCGAATCCATTGATACATCTGGCCACCAACTCTCGCAGCCTCAAATGAGTTCAGTATGGCCTCATACTTCTCCTTTGACATACAAGTATGGCCTCATACTGCTCCTCTTCAGTATGCTCCTTTGATATAGAGAACAAGCAGCACTGATAGGCGCTTGAGGTTTTTTCGTTCTTGGACCCAGGTAACGACGTCAATAACGAGGTCGATGGGCGAGCGCCATCGACGAAAGCCAGCCATGACGTCCGGATAGATATTGAATCGCTCGAGATGCCATTCCAAGCTAGCAGGGATCACTCTTTCTATCACTTTGCCGAAGCAGCTCGAAAGCACGACCGGACGATATGATGATAAATCAAGCGGATACTTTCCAGATTTCGGAATGGGTATCAAGCGGCTCGATTTACATTGTTTCGAAACGACGCCGCTATGCCACGACTCATTGTAGTACTTGAGCAGGCTACCACGTGCGTCATGTCCAAGGTGTTTTAGGGCAGCGCGTGCGATGCCATCTGGTCCTGGTGACGAAGAACGCCTGCAGACCGCCAGCGCAGCGTGGAGCTCTTCAAGTGAAGCTCTTCAAGAACGTTCATTTCTGGCACACGTGCCTCAGGGACGTCACTCAGTGCTGCGTCAGTAGTGATGACCACGGACCCAGCAACCCGCGCACAGAACTCTTCAGCCACTTCAAGATGCGAGCGGCGTTCGTAGAAGGCCAGAGCAGCAAAGGGCCTCCTTTGGTGCGGACAATGAACGAATATCCCTAATTGTTCTCCATACGTACGAGAGCGATCTTCGGGGATCGAGTGACTGAAAGAAAGATTTTTATCGCTTGTCTTCCAATTTATCCATACGACGCTGGACTTTCTTTTGTATGCGTTGTGAAACCCTCAGATCTAGAACGGACTTCGTGCGCCGATACCTTCTTTCCGCCTCTCGACGGGCCGCATGCAGCCTCCCCAGTTTTATATCGAAGTCTGTGCTCTTTGCTGACCTAAAATGCTTTCATTGATTCCATGGTTGTCTCTTTTATATTGTGTGAAAGTCCTTCCCGACATGAGTCATCCGTATGCTCCTTCAACCTTGACCAATCAACTGTGCACGGGACAATAGAGAAGCCCTGCTCAACTCCACTTATCTTTCTTTATGTATGTTGGAATATGGTCGCTTCCGTGCGCCTCTATATCCGTAAACCATTAGACACTCGAGGCGAAGCGCCGTGACACCAAAGTCAAGTTCAAGCAGCTACTATATATAGGTCGTGCCTCACAGAAATGTAGAGCTGCCATCATTCACACAGCACGTATCTTGGTCGGCAGCAAAGGAGGCAAGACTCCTGCCTCTGGAGTCAATTTTAATGCTTCTCCATAGCTGGTGATGCACGTTGAAGTCACCTGTGATAACCCAGGGCAATTGGTCATTAGCAGTATTGCTTTAGGCCGTCTGCCGTCAAAGTGGCCCGCTGGGGCTATGTAGACTCCAATAAGGGCAAATGACACCGTCTCCTTTTTGGAGGCAGTCATACTGGTTGTCTTCATGAGGCTCTAGCGCTTGAGCGACATATGTAAAATCCTTGCGGAGGTATATGATTACTTTGCTGCGCGAACCGCATGTGGACGAGATGAAAATTTGTAACCAGACAGCCTGAGTGAACTTTATGTAATTGGTTCGCAAATTACCACTATTTGGGAAACTATTTGTATAAACCAACTGGCGAAAGTCTGCTATGCGGGTGCTGAGACCTCTGGGATTCCATTGCAAGATAGACACCTTTAACTTCAGTGCGGAAAAGGACTATTGGTTGAGCCATGGTGCTTATATGATGCTAGCAAGTACTGGAGTTAGTGCATCCAGTATTTGCAGAGCAGTTCTAGCTGCTGGTGTTTGCAGCTTCTTCAGTAGCATGCGGATTGTAATAGCGATTGCAGCGTTACAGCCACTTGCCCGTCCTGGTCGGACAAGTCACCGACAGTAGACGCTGGGTTTTGTCCATCAAACGTTTGCTGTGGTTCTTTTGGTAAGGCCGGCCACGCTTCGGCTGATGTGGTCTTCTCAGGGGCCTTGTCCTTCGTGGCTCTTTGCGCAGTGCATCACCTGAGCGGCAGAGGAAGAGGTGATGTTGCAGGAAGTGGAAAGCGCGTCGCAGAGGCAACAGCCTTTCTTGAAGAACGTCGGCGAGGGGTACGTCGCCTCCTGATTTAGCGGCGGATTCTTGTTGAGATGAATGATCTCTCACCATCTCTTTCAAGATGTTAATTTCCTTCTTCATATGTGGCCAATTCATCGATGAAGGCTCATGCGACCTGCTGCAGTTCGAACACTTCATTACAGTGACGTCACATTTGTCTGCAGCGTGGGGCTCGGCGCAGCGGGGGCATGCTCCATGGTTTTCATAGATGCTGCTCAGGTGTCCCAGTTTCATGCATTTGCGGCATTGATGAGGCTTCGGAATGAAAGGCCGCACAGCATGTCTGAGGTGACCCACCTTAACATGCAAGGGTAGATATTTACACTTGAATGCAATCTTCACGCAGCGTGAACTGCCTCCCAGTAACATCAACAATGACATCATCGTTCGCTGGCTTGACAATAATCGGCAATGTGTTATTAAGGATGGCCACGTCTGCGTCGTAGATAACGCCGGTGACTACATCAGGTCCCAGAGGGATGTAGGAGCGCATCTGAATGTCATCAAGGTTTGTTACACTGCTTAGAGTGGTCAGAACACCCGCATGCTGGACATCCACCGCCAGTAGATTTTTTTAGGGTGTTCACTGGAATGTCCGATATTTCGTTTGGCACCAGGGCTTCCGCTGACATCGACGCAGATTGTCTGTGAAGTAGCTTCATGTGGACGTTAGGAAGCCCGGCATAAATATGATGGTTTTATCGTCCGGCCACTGCCTGTGTCATACTGTTTGCATGCTTGACGATGAAGACGTCCTGGTGTTCCTTCTCTTCGCTTTGCAGCTCTGCACAGGTTCGAAGTCGTGATCGGAAGGATCCTTATTGCTGAGGGAGTAGACATGGGTGCCCTCACTGTCGCTGTCTCTCCGTTGACCGATCCGCTTCCTGGAGGCGGCCGTCGCTGACGCCGCCATCGCAAGCAGGCGTCCGGGGT
The DNA here is from genome assembly GCF_050947875.1 of Dermacentor variabilis. Lineage (NCBI taxonomy): Eukaryota > Metazoa > Arthropoda > Arachnida > Ixodida > Ixodidae > Dermacentor > Dermacentor variabilis. The sequence goes on from NC_134568.1 coordinate 99,310,459, forward strand.
GGTTTACTTCCATCACCATCGAGCAAGAAGCGAAGACCAACGGATGCACTTAGATTTTCACGGAAATAAATCAGAGCTAGAAATAATAGCACTGTGTCAAAAGACACTTCGTTGTCCGTAACATATTTGAGCTGCATAAAAACAAAAGATGTGAAGCATCTACCTTCGACAAAGATGCAAAGGCGTGCTAAACCCATCACCTCCGGACGCCCTACAAACTGCCCTTCGGCCATCTTCACTTAGGGCTTCCGTAGCTCTTCTCCGAAGGTGTGGTTCACATACCTGCTACGCGTTTATCCTTCGTTCTTTAGGAATGACTTTGCACGTTTATTAAAAATGCTGACTTTGTAGGCCAAGATATAAAATACTTCCTTGAACCTACATCGAAGTCGATATCATGATTCAGTTTACCCTGCCAGTTTCTGATGTATAGACTCTTCGGGCTCGCAGTTCGTACCGCAATCCGTGGCTCCATGGGACGGGAAGCGGTGTCCGTGTCTTTTTAAATGCGATAGCACTTGTTCGGGTTATAACCACGGCTTTGTATCCATCCCCACGAGAGTTCTCAGCTGGGCTAGTAAGCGTACATTCAGAATGATCAACAGCACAGACAAAAGCGCATTTGGCTTGCTTGTAGCGCTTGTCTCGTCATCTGCGCTGTTCGTCACATCGTTTGTATCCATACTTTTTTTTTGCCAATAGTGAGGAGCCCTTTGCTGCCATTTCAGCCAGGGTCGAAAGAAGTGCTTTTAGAGAACTGCCTTTAGAAAAATGCTTTTAGAGAACCGCAACGTGGCGACCTCCAGGGGGTCGTCGTAGCTTAATTGGTAGAGCATCTTTTTTTTTCTTTTTTTTTTTTACGTGCCAAAACCACTTTCTGATTATGAGGCACGCCGTAGTGGAGGACTCCGGAAATTTTGACCACCTGGGGTTCTTTAACATGCACCTAAATCTAAGCACACGCGTGTTTTCGCATTTCGCCCCCATCGAAATGCGGCCGCCGTGGCCGGGATTCGATCCCGCGACCTCGTGCTCAGCAGCCCAACACCATAGCCACTGAGCAACCACGGCGGGTAGGGCATCGCATGCGTATAATACAGAGGATGTGGGTTTGACTCCCATCGGCGGCACGTTCTCCTTTGGTTCATGTTCATTTCCTCATTATTTGAAAAACTGCATTATCAGTGAAAAACTGCATTAACTTACCCTATGTTTTTCTTGGCTTCATTGTGTGGTGACTTCATACGGCTATCGCTAAGACGGTGTCTCAAGACGTCAATGAAAGCGCGTTCGCAAACCAGCTTTTTATCAGATATAAGGGACCATGCTTAAACGTATTGAGCCTGGACTGGAAGAATCCCACGTGTTATTTAACTGTCTCTGCTCACGTCAAGACACTAAAGGGAATTTCATAAATTCAGGATATTGCATAACATATACGGCCATTGCAAAGAAAGAAGTGCTACTTAATGATGTCCTTATGATGTGAGACCCTGTGGCTGCACTGAAGTCGCCGCAGCGAGCCTGCTTAAAGAGTATGGCATCTTCTATAGCGTCTACAGACTTTCTACAGTAGCAGGGGCAGGCCACATTAAGCGAATGCGGCATCATCACAAAACCTCATGCCCGACCGTGTTGTGGTTGCAGTTGTCGGAACTTTGTGGTTCGGACGGTACTTCGCTGTCCACTGTGAGGCGTACAAATGGCAGATCGATGGCCTACCAAGACGGCAGAGAAGTAAAATTAATCACTTATAGTAGACCACCTAAGTAATCAGTCAGTGTGCTTAAACAATTCTCGCAAGCACAAAGTGTGTGCGTGCGTGCGTGCGTAAAGTTTGGAGTTTACATTTATTTTACGTAGTAAATGACAAAGCTTCAGTAAGTCATGCTATACATATTTATTTGAAAAGTTTCTTCTTATAGTTTATAGCTAGAACTGTAGAAAGGGAAGTGAAATGCTTTACCTTCAGATAGCTTCAACTAAAGACATGAACAAGTATTACTCTGGCACCTAAAGAGTATGCAGTTTGTTGTTGAGTCTTCTCACCTATACATATTTGTGAAGTGAAGTCATACATACATAAGTGAAGACGAGTCGGCTTGACGTTACAGAGCGGATACAGATAATCTTATCCTGATCAATGTAAATGCGCGAAGCCTAGCAAATAAAACAGTTGAGCTTGAGCACCTTCTGATGCAGCACAATCCTCATGTTGTCGTTGCCACGGAGACTTGGTTGCGCGCCGAAATTGCTGATTCTGAAATAGTCCCCCCTGGTTATTGGGTTATCCGCAAAGGTCGTGACACGCGGGGCGGCGGTGGGGCTATCATCTTTAAAGAAGGAATTGACGTCGTACGATTGAAAGAGCGTCCTGAAACCGAAAGTATTTGGTGCAAGCTTAAACTCAACGGCATTTGCTGCTTACTTGGAGCAGTATATAGACCCCCAAATGCCCCTCTAACATTTTGCAAATCAATCCAAGACTATCTGTGCTGTAATGTACCTGCCAGCGCGCGCTTGATAATTGCGGGAGACGTTAATCTTCCGAGTATACAATGACACAGTCACGAAAGTGGTTCTTCCGACGTTACAAACTGTGACACCCTGTTGGACATCGCATTTAATCAAAACTTAACACAAGTTGCGAAGGAGATAACTAGAAGTGGACCCACGAGAGAAACATTGCTACACTTGGTGTTCGTAAATGAAAAAATACATGAATGTGAGAGGAATGTTAAAGAAGGATTTCAGACCACAAACTTGTTATACTTTGCGTAAAAAATGGTCTACCATGTAAAAATAAGGAAAGGAAACAAATCTTCATTAGAGATTTCAACAAGGCTGAAGACGTCAGCATTTTAGACTACTTAAAAAAGCAGCTTTACTCTTTCGACGGATCGGAAGACGTTGATATGTTGTGGACGGAATTTTAAAAAATAATCAAGTACTGTGTAGAAAAATGTGTGCCTCAACGGAAAAAAAACAGTCAGAAAGCGTGACCCAAGGTTTAATCGGGAAAATAATTGAGTTAAAACGCAAATTGAAACGCATGAAAAGAAACAACCTAAGAAAACAACATGACATTTCACAAGCATCATCTCTACTTAAGCGGAAAATAACTTCAGCAAAAGAAAAATATTTTTCTGAGACCTTACCTTCTTTTATGAAATGTTCACCGCAACGTTCCTGGCGTCACATCGCTCCGACGAAAGACATCATTCAGTACATAGATTTCGGAGGCCCCCACATCATAACCGATCCCACAGAAATTGCTGAAAAATGTAACGAGTTCCTTCACTTTGTATTCGTGCCTCCTGAATTTCAAAGCACAGACCTCTGCGCAGAAAGTATCCACAAACAGGAAGGCATGCCGGATATCACTACATCTGAGCAATAAACGAGAAGAAAGGGGGTTAACCGAGGGGCCCGATTTTTATTAGCCATATCATGAGAAGCCAACAAACACTGACACCAAGGACAACATAGGGGAAATTACTTGTGCTTAATAAGTGGAGTGAAGAAATGATGAATTAAAGGAAATTGAAGTGGATGAAAAAATAACTTGCCGCAGGTGGGAACCGAACCCACAACCTTCGCATTTCGCGTGCGATGCTCTACCAATTGAGCTACCGCGGCGCTGTTTCCCCAACCGCTTTCTTGGGTATTTATGTGTACGAGTAGAACCCTTGGAGGGTTAGCCAGCGCCACCACTCACAGACCTTGGCGGCGGACGTGGAACGTCCTTGTTGCCGCAGGCGTCACGAGAACGTGATCTTTTTGGGTGAAAGCAACTGGTCAATAAACCCACATATGCTACCTGAAGGCATCAACGTAGCCGGATTCGAGACCCTCGTTATGTAATAAACGAGAAGAAAGGGGGTTAATCGAGGGGCCCAATTTTTATTAGTCATATCATGAGAAGCCAACAAACACTGACACCAAGGACAACATAGGGGAAATTACTGGTGCTTAATAAATGGAATGAAGAAACGATAAATTAAAGGAAATTGAAGTGGATGAAAAAACAACTTGCCGCAGGTGGGAACCGAACCCACAACCTTCGCATTTCGCGTGCGATGCTCTACCAATTGAGCTACCGCGGCGCTGTTTCCCCATCCCCATTTCCCCATTGGTAGAGCATCGCACGCGAAATGCGAAGGTTGTGGGTTCGGTTCACACCTGCGGCAAGTTGTTTTTTCATCCACTTCAATTTCCTTTAATTTATCGTTTCTTCATTCCATTTATTAAGCACCAGTAATTTCCCCTATGTTGTCCTTGGTGTCAGTGTTTGTTGGCTTCTCATGATATATCTGAGCAAGGAATATTATCGCTTTTGCTAGACATTGACACAAAAAAGTCTGTTGGCCCTGACAACATCCCAAATGAGCTTTTAAAACGTTATGCAGACTGGGTGTCTAAATATTTAAATATTATTTTCAGCTTGTCCCTGGATAAGGGAAAATTGCCTTCCGACTGGTTAAGAGCGAAAGTTATACCTGTCCACAAAACCGGAAACAAACATTGTGGTGAAAACTACAGGCCAATTTCAATCACGGCCACATGCTGCAAAATACTAGAACATATAATATCGACAAGTTTATTTGATTACCTTGAGGGCCAAAATCTGCTTAATCCTAATCAACGTTGTTTTAGACGAAAATTGTCAACGATCACCCAGCTCGTAGAAACAGTCCACGAGTTAGCAAAAACAATCAACGATAAACATCAGGTAGATGCAATTTGTCTTGATATGTCGAAAGTATTCGATCGGGTTCCACACATAGAACTTATAAGGAAACTAAAGAATATTGGAATTAATAGTACTAGTGCCGCTTGGATTAAATTGTATCTTAAAAATAGAACGCAGTATGTGGAAATCAACAGCGCGAAATCCGGCATTCTGAGTGTTTCATCAGATGTTCCCCAGGGCTCCGTGCTCGGTCCCGTATTTTGTCTGTGTTATATCAACGATATTGCAGAGACAGTTTCCTCAGGTGTTACGGTTCGGTTATTCGCAGACGATTGCCTGCTTTACTCACATATAACATCCAAAGAAGATCAAATTACCTTAAGCATGGCATTAAGTAGTGTCCATGGCTGGTGCTCAAAATGGAAAATGAAAATAAATCATAGCAAAACGTCATTTATAAAAATAACAAACAAAATTAAATATATTCTTCCATATACTTACGAAATTATATCTTCTGTTTTCTTCTGTTTCTTCAGTAGGCTTTCTTCTGTTTTGACCAACAATGCTTCGTTGTTTTGATTGTGACCCACTCCTGTATGAGCCTGTAAAAGGCTTACAGTATTGCTAAATAAAATAAGCAAAATGTAAAAAAAATTGGACACAAATTACAGAAAGTAAGCTACTTCAAGTATCTAGGCGTAACGATAAGTGAAAATTTAGATTGGGATAGGCACATTCATAGCTTACGTAGTGCATCCGAGAGAAAAATGTGGACTTTACGCCGGAAACTAGGGCAGGCAACCACGACAGCGAAACTAACCGCCTATTTGACACTTGTAAGACCAACTTTGTAATATGGCTGTATCGTGTGGGACCCCTACACGAAAAACCAGATAGCAAGGATTGAAAAAGTACAAAGAAGGGCGGCTAAATTTATTCTGTCTAGATGTAAGTCCACGGATTCAGTCTCGGGGATGTTGTCACAACTTAAATTACCCCAGCTGCTATAGCAGAGAAGAGTTGCTAGACTTAAGTTCCTCTATCTTTCGCGGGGTAACTTCTTCAACATAAACACCGGGCTGTACATAACGAAGCGCTCGGCCCGAACATTAAGGAACAGTGACAACCAACAGCTAACAACCCTCCAAGCTCGGATCAACACATTCAAATATTCATTCTTCCCACGAACAATTGAAGAATGCAACTCGTTGCCACAGCACATAACACAAACAGACTCGGTCAGTTTGTTTGAAAAATCAATACACCTTCACCTTGACCTACCAAATTAACCACGACAGCTCATTTGTAGCGAATTTCACCTACTTGGAAATATGAATGTTGCTGTGTGTGCTTCTATTATCGCATTTGTATTTTTTTTTTTGAACCGCAGGTTGTGCACACTAAATTTATTTTGTACCGGCTTGTCTGCAAGGCTGTGATTGCCAATGCATTTACTGCATTGCAACAAATATTTTCCACCCTGTAACGGCCCAAAAATGGGCTAACAGTATTAATAAATGAAATGAAAATATTTGTGTAAGGATCTAAATCTAGATAACAGTGTGCTTGAATTATTTAGCTTCCTGCCATAAAACACAATGAAATATTGGGAGGCTGGAATAACCTCGGGCCAGCTTCATGTACCTCTGGGTATTGAATTTACACTTAGAATTTTGTATAGTGCATTTACGGCCCTCGATTTTCTTGGCTAATGTGGTTTCTCACCGATTGTAGGTAAAAGTTCCAGGCCAAGAAACAACGTATTGGTGCCGGCTACTGAAGCTTCCAAGCGACTTCGGCTATAAGAAGCACATCGTGAAAGTGAGGCGCATATTCTTGCTTTCGAATGTTGTTTATGTTTTCCAAAAACTGTTCGTTTATTTAATATTAAAGAAGCAAAATTATTTTTCTTTACTGTGTTTCATACACACACTGTCAGAGGTGGACCATGGCCTTAATTCCCTCTTTCCCGGTTTTCTCACTCTCTCTCTTTGCTTTTGTGAAATTGTTTGAGTATCGACGACTGTTATGTCAACGTAAACAAAGTGCTTGCTTGAAATAAGCTGAAAACCATACTTCTCTCTGTCTTCAAACCTATTCCTAAACAACTGAAATTGTTTACGTTATGGCAAAACTAATTCTAGGTTTTAACTGCCTTTCTTTGTTAGTACTATTTCTTTTCGTCCCATCGACAATGGGCATCATCTTCCCAAAAATTCGAAATAGGGTTAGGCGGGTCCGTACACACATGTTCAATGCTTGAACGAGTAAAGAGCAAGGTGCAATAGACCAGAAGAAGAACACAAACGACGAGACCGGCGCCCGGTCCCGTCGTTTGTGTTCTTCTTCTGGTCTATTGCCCCTTGCTCTTTACTCATTCAAGCATGAACCAACTAGCCTAAGCAAGAGTTTTACTTGTACGTGTTCAATGCGCCGCCACGACTAGCAAGTCTTAGGTCTACTATGCAGAAGTAAAGACAGTTATCACAAGTTCTTCTTTGTCAGCAACTGCCTGTCTCTCTTATTTGCCGCTATGTTGAAGAGTGCTCGTGACTTCTCGTTGAAGTATGCTCCCTCTAGTTAACCACAAGCAAAGTAAAACTATGCTCCATCGGACAGCACAAGAACTTTCGAAATTTGAGTTTAATATCTGACAAGTAGTTAGATACTCCCGCATAAATTTGTTTCCAGCGACCTTTTTCCTCCTAGAGTGCAGGGTAACGGATAGACCTATTGCAACTACGCATGCCTCTTATTTCGTCTCCGTCGGTGCATCCACTGCCACAGTACGAAGCCAACATCCAAAAAGGAAGCGAGGCGCTGGTCCACCACATGGAGCTCTTCCACTGCGAGGCACCGGTTGACGAGATATTGCCGCCGTGGAATGGACCCTGCAACAGCCCCGACCGACCCGAGCCACTTGACCGCTGTAAGAGAGTCATCGCCGCCTGGGCCATGGGGGCTCCGGTACGTGAGCCTTCTGCGCCAAAATTCGCGCTCGTAACGTAATATTCTCGTTGTCCTTTGGTCCACAACAACGTTTAAAACAATGACGTTCACAGAGTGAAATGCCGCCAACTAAGGCTGTTATGTTAAATCGTGCATATCCTATTCTGATATTTGTTGAAAAGTGGCGTTTACAAGTAACTCAAATATACCGGAATTGTTGAGGCAACTCGTACCCAAAATATCACGAAAAAGATTCGCTGGCCTGATCTATTTTGTGTGCGTGAAACGCGTGTCATCGAGTGTGCCAGCTCGTTATTTGCAGTTTCAAAGGAGCGATAGGCCCATTGCTGCGCTGAGAGCGATAAATTCTGCATTTATAAGGAGTCCCAGTATGTATGTATACGCAATAAACTTCTGTATACGATAGTCACTGGTAAATCAAGAACGCTCAGCATCACAACGATCATGGGCTCTGGAAACACTCCACGTATTTTGAGAACGTATGCTTGTCGTTAAACGTGGACGGTAAAACTCTGGCTTTCTGTCGTTCATAATTACCACGAGCTTTGTAAGGCCTACTACGTGCCATGTTTGATTCTTGCGGCCACTTCGCAGCCGCTGGCGTACCCAGAGGAGGCCGGCCTTTCGACCGGTGGGAGCGACTACTCGCCCTACGTGATGCTCGAGGTCCACTACAACAACCCTGCGCAGCGCAATGACTACGTGGACAGCTCTGGCATCACGATCTACTACACTGGAGAGCTGCGTCCCTTCGACGTGGGCATCCTCGAGATCGGCCTCGAGTACACAGACAAGATGGCCATCCCACCCCAGAAGCAGGGATTCTACCTGACAGGCTACTGTATCTCGGAGTGCACGCGTGTGGTGCGCAGAGGCAACCTTAGGTTTTTTTTTTTTTTTTTTAACGGAGAACGCAAACGCGTCTTCTGCTGCCCGTGCATGGGAGAAACGCGCTTGTTCTACTGCTCTCCTTTCGACTTTCTTATAGTGCACGCAGAACGACAGGACACAGAAAAGAACATTAGACAAACGTAGAGAGCTGTGTGTTTGTCTAATGTGTATTCCTGTGTCGCGGTCGTTCTGTCTGCGCAATAAGAAAGTAGAAGATGCCATAGCAATAAGGCTCATGTAGCTACCCTCATCTCCTTTCGAGCTGGTGCTCACGTGCACAGGCAAGAGTCCAGCAGTGATTAAGGCGACGCCCGGAGAGCTCTCTCATCTGTTTCAAAATAAAGTAGCACAATTACGATGCATGATCTGACGCTCGAGACTGAGCAGACGATGTTTTGTCGCGGAGGGATACACTGCGCAGAAACATGCGCATCACTCGCATAAGTGGTTGGCACCAGCGGTAGCTTTCACTCTAATGCCACGTTACTTAATGCGTACGCACCCTTCGTGGTCGACACGTCCCGCCCAGATTGCAAGATAACATCACAAAAAACAAGCGCTTTGTCCTTGCGTTCTTTGCGGTGGCGCTTTATAAACAGAGTACAGCGTGTTACACTGATCATGGCACAACCATTCGCATGTTCTCAGCAAGATCCTAAGCAGGGTTGTGCGATCGTTAACGAGTCGCGCCTCTGCACCACCTATATATAGACTCCTGCAGGTGGTGTAGAGGCGCGTGTACTCCTTAAGCAGTAGGCTTATCATGGCACTGATTGCGATTGTTACTGACAGTAAGCCAGCCAAATTCCATGTCTTTCAGCCCGTATAAGCAATCTGATGTTCTCTGAAAAAGGCGTGAATGGTGTGCCAACTATCACATGATCAATATGGCGTATCGCGCACAGAAGAAAGTCATATAATTTACGGTACTGGCGGACAAAATCTGCCGCGCAGCCACCACAGAAGAGGAACAGAGAACACAGAACACAACAAGCTCGATCGCCTCCTGCCAAATTGTAACACTAATGCAGTTTCAGAAATTGTTCACGCGGGTCGTTGATCCGCGATATATTGCGTTTCCAGCGCAGGGAGTTGCAGCGGCCACAGTATCCTTTTATTTTTACAGCCGGCTGACGAGAAATACTACCACAGAGAGTAAGCTGCTAAATGCACGAGTATAAAGCTTGTTTGCGCGTGTTTACTGTCAGCCTGACCTAACGATTAGGTAATAAACGAACTAGCCCAGCTCCAAGTTCCGATAATGCAGTATTCTATGGAGCGATACAACCCTTCTAGGCAACTGCTCTCACTCAAAGCGAAACTCTTTTGTAATGCGTGTTTGTTGCGACATCAGCGTGTCAGTCGAAGTACGACGAGACCCTACTTGATCAGCCACGCTCGATGAGAGTTCGCAAACATTTTTTAATGGCACTAAAAAGAAAAAGAACTGTTAATCTGTGTTAGTAAATTACCCGTTTATAATACCAAAAAATAAGAAGAAAAGCCACTCTTACACCGAGACGACGCTTGCTATAAACAAGAATGAAAGGCGGGCTAGTGCGGACCTTGAAGTTCTCGCAGCAGCCCACCCTGGCGTCATGAATTCTGACGGCGTCTGCTCGAGCTTAGTTTGTTAAAAACGGACTTCCACGTTTTTTTTTTTTAAGAAAGCCGAATACTGAACTTAGCCAACATTTAAGAACTTTTACAAACCACGACGTCCCAAATACAAAAAGATGCCTTGAAATTTGTGAGGTCACAGTAATTCACGTACCAGCGCAGAGATTTCGGCGCGAAATTCAACAGGTGAAACTTTTACCACTACTTTTTTTTTCTAATAATCCACCTGTTACCGCGACATCAGCAAAAATGGCGTTTTTAAATAATACTTTATTACTCTAAACTAATTTAGTGTTTTCTTCTTTAGTATCCCGTTAGATACAGTGAATGCTGCGGGCAAGCATTTCTTTCTTAAAGACCTCATGCCGGGTACCGGTTCTGCTTGTGCCCATCTGTAACGCCCTCTGCGCGGGTTGGTCCGCAGGCTTTGCCCAACTCCGGCATCACACTGGTGGCAGCCCAGCTGCACACGCACTTAACCGGCGAGCGGGTCTGGGTCCGCCATGTTCGCGGAGGCGCCGAACTGCCCGAGATGGCTCGTGACGACCACTTCAGCACGCACTTCCAGGAGATCAGGCTGCTCAAGAGGAGGCTACAGCTCATGCCGGTAAAGATAAGAGAGCACTTGACATCACTGACCGGCGATACACGTGTTGGTATGTTAAACCTATCAGCACAAGTGCCCGATACGAGCAAAAATGAAGCAGAAAACCTATAAAAGTGTCTGTTTATGGAGGTATATTCCTTGCCAGATTTTAGGAGAAATTCCATGTGCCATTTTCTCAGAAAGGCCCCTTTGCACGCTGTGGTACTAAACTAAAGCTAATGTACTTTGTGACATTTCAGAAACTGATCTCTTGACTCTGTAATAGGGAAGCGTTTCATTGTGTCAGCGCTCTGGAGCTCGAACTTATACGGTTACAAGCGGCTGCGCCGACTAAGAGCTTCATTGAAGAAAGATACATTCTGCCGCAATCGCCAGTAAATAATCCAAGTTTTTGCGTTTGTCCAACGTGGTGCGTTCAAATCTCTATGCGTATTTTGCCTGGCTCGAACAAGCACGGATCACGAGTAGTAAGATACACCTGAGAGATATATTTTAATTGAATATGCGGCTCTGACACTACGTTTCACATCCTGTATGAAGACGTGTTACCTTTTTTTTTTTTTCTGCTACGCAGGGCGACGCCTTGGTTATCACATGCAGTTACAACACGGTTGACAGGGCAAACGTCACATTGGTAAGTTTCACGCGGGTGTAGTTGGCATGTGACGTGCTCATGACAAATATACTTATGTGTAATGAATATGACATACATATGGCATTTGTGTGACTACGTAACTTGAGCTGTTTGACAAAAGCTCACCGAATGTTTGAGGGACATCGCAAGGACATCGACAGAAACACATGCGCCGTCACTGTCATCTGGGTCTGTGGCTTTCCTATGGAAACGCCGTGGGGTTAAAGCTTGCAGAAGAGAGCCTTTCACAAAAAGGAAGGAAAGAAAAACTTAATGCTGTAGCCATCCATCAAGACAAGCGTTTCCCGCCAAAAAACAACTTAGCACATTCTGAAGTTAGCAAAATTCTCTTTCTGGGTAGTCGGATCCAAGACTTCGTATCATTAGAAGCTTAAGCAAAATGAATGGTTCCGACAGTCTAACATCTCTCTTCACAGATTTTACGTTTTTCATATAACAGTCGTTCGTTTAGCAAACTCTGCCACTGCATTGCTTGAAATACATCAAGAGCCGCTCGCAGCTGCCGCCATGTCGCATCGTGGCGTCATATACTGGGAAAATGCTATAAAAGTCACTGCTTTCCCGTTTTAACCCGTTTGGCCAATCTTAAGGAGCAGTTTCTTTTCTTTTTTTATCTCCCTCGCTTAAAGCGGGAAAGTCGGAAGCTTGCGGCTCAAAGTTTAAACCAATGCTCTAGTACAGCTCCCTAAACCAATACCAAGGGCCGACGACATTTAAGCCACTTCCCTCCCTCCCTCGGTTTCCGTTCAGAAAAGAAGGTACTAGAGGAGGGAGGGGTAAGTGGCTGGAGCTACAGTATTAATTTCCGTTACGGTTACACCTTCGTGCCATACCACCCTTTCCAGCGGGCCAACAGAAGCTCCCCAAACTGCTGCAAGAGAGCTTTCGCGAGAGTCCACGCCAATTTCCGCGGCGTCACTGAAGCTGGGACGAAGCCTCGTATGAGAACTTTTCGAGTTGTTTCGATTGTTCTTGTTCACCCTTTGGGAAGCGCCAATTATCACACCTAGTAAAATCCACTGCAGCCGCAGGAAACCGGATGTTCCGATCTGGTTAACCTGCCTGCATTTCCTTTAACTTATCTATCTATCTATCTATCTATCTATCTATCTATCTATCTATCTATCTATCTATCTATCTATCTATCTATCTATCTATCTATCTATCTATCTATCTATCTATCTATCTATCTCTCTCTCTCTCTCTCTCTCTCTCTGCGAGCTCGGTAGCGTTCTGCAAACTTTCATTTCACTAAAATTTGCATAGTGTCGCGTCTTATTTCACGGAGACAAGAATACAAACACAGACACTCAGTGAATGGTGAACAGCGGGAACAACTCAGTGTTTGCTATACATAGGACACATTATGCTAGTATAATGCCTTGCGCTTTATGGCATTGAGAGCAACTCTAGACGCTGAATTCAAAGTGTTACAAAACATGGTTAAACTCTACGGGCTACGACGCAGTGCCAATGCCATTAAATGCGTTTGAATTAGTTCCTGCATGCACTTTTAGTTTTCTTCCATTGACGCTTGTTCTCTATCTGCGCTTATTTCGCAGGGTGGCTTCGGTATTCGCGAGGAGATGTGTGTGTCGTACATCCACTACTTTCCCAAGACGGACTTGGAAGTCTGCAAGAGCTCAATAGAAACCAGCTTTCTACAGGCGTACTTCAAGTATATGAACCTGTGAGTATATGTCACACCTCATTTCTCGAGTATAGAATATTGAAAGCGTACTCCTAGTTCTTATTGCGTGCTCTGTCATGTCTGCTGTATTTATATGGTGCAGGCCTACGCATCTCTTTTTTTAAAGCCTTAAATAACGAACGTGTCCTCTGTGAGGTGCGGTTCTCTCTTCACGCTCGCAAACAAACGCTCACGTGCAGCGCCATCCGTGAACTCGCTCATCATGTCCTCTTCTGAATCACCATTCTCTTTCCCGAGGAGATAATCCACAATGTTTTGTATGAGCTTCGCTTTCCTTAATGTTAAAAATAAAATAAAAAACGTGAAGTGACGAGGTAGGACCCTTTTCAATATACGTTCAGCCTTCTCTCCGTAGCAGCCACACTTCGTCAACGAAACCGTGATAATGAACACTCCACAGTGCAAATATATTACTTTCCCTCTCGCGAAACCATGAGAGGATACAACACATGCTTAATTCGAGATTTTCCCTACCAATGGAAGATTCCTCCACAACAAATATGTTGTCACGAGGTAGCGATGATGCGAAGTAATGAACAATGGCAGAAACTATAGGAATGAGAAGAATCGACCTCTTTATTGGGCGAAGGTGAACTTGACCCATCAGAAGCAAAGCAACACTTGAGTCACAACGATAGCGGCGAGCATGGCCTGATGACGCCTAATCGAATCGCACTGCTCGAGTACGTCCACTATTCGTCATCGCATGCATTTCAGAGCAGCAGGCCATGCTTGCATCTGATCGAGAACGTACTACATCGCGACATGTGCACAATACGATTGTGAGGCGTCCATCTCGTTATCCAAGCGACGACGACGCTGGCGGAGTTTCCAATACAGCATGCGCGCGTGTTTTCAGAGAGCACTAACATGGCAGCAGTGATACTCCAGAAAAAGCGAGCACCGGTCAAAAAGTGAGACAACGGCCGAGTGGCAATGTCTGTCCCTTAAAACGCATCGTCTCGACGCGCCAACTAGAATATAAATGCAGAAGCAGTAACTGTGAAATTCAAATACAGAGTCATCAAGAAACACAAGCAAAAAGTTCGAAATCTCGTTAATATCAGTAGAACACCTTCAGACGTACTATACCTGGACGACTTCACGCCGCCAGCGGCGACGCTGTAACTACGCTACACGGTCAGACCCGACTTCTCTTCACCACTTTTCCCGCTCGTTGCACCATATTTCTAGGAGCCGAAGTAATGAAAGAGCAGCGTCTCAGTCTGTCCGCAGTGCTGAACTGGTGGCCAAACCCAGACACTGTCGACGAGCCCATAGTTCTGGTTGGGGCGCTACAAATCATAGCGTCGGTTTGTTGCTGTCTCTTGGTGCGAAATCAGGCGACCTTGCCAGCTTCCAAGCCGCCCTCAAAGAACTGGGCAACATCGTCATTGCCGTCATTGCAGGTGACATCAGGCAGGTTAGCGTCGAGCATTGTCGCAGCGTCTCTGCTGTAGACAAGTACGAACGGGATCATTTGTGTCGTTTCCCTTATTGAGCTATGTTGTAGGCTAACGTCTGCGGAATGAAGGAGGGTGGCCCATCTTTTTCATACGATATCGAGGCACAGGCTCGTCCACTCTAGAGGGACAAGCCCTTGCACACCGCGAAGCACCAGTGCAGCGAGCACGGCCACGCATCGAAGCGAACCCTGTTCACCCTGAGAGTGGACGGGTCTGAACGTGGCGAACATACCTATACCGGAAAGCGTTTTCTTCAAGCGCTCTGTGAAGTCATTCGTATTGGGATGGTATAGGCGGTCGCGCTGTAGTGACTCTGGATAAAACGCAATATTTCTTGCATCAGCTGTGTCGTGAACAGCGCTCCCCAGTCCGCGATGAGTCATCGGGAACGTCATGCATTTCTAATGGGCATCCATGGCCTTCAGCTACGCAAATAGGGCAAGGTAGTCTGTCGCTGCCACGATCTGCTAATTTCTGGATGTGGACGTCAGAAGGGCCTCCATTCTAAGTAACATCCTCTTCCATTATCGCGCCTTCCACCCCTCGCAACCAGTGTAATTCGCCATGTTTTTTTTTCCTAACTGGCGTATGCAGAGCAGAAGAGCACACAACCTCGGGAACGTCCACGTCTGTTTCTACGTCACAGCAAAGAAACAAAAAAGATTAAAAAGATAGACCGGAAGAAGCGCAGCATTGTGCTACTAAGACCGAGGACCGACTTTTGTGCTATAGCGATGGTGACAAGCACAACAACGTCAGCGTAGTGCGCTGTTCTTGTCCAATCTAGTGGCATCATTTTCGGTGATATCCGAAATACATTGTCCGCCTAACCATGCACTTTGTTGTCAACAGTGTCGGACCACGTCAGGAAGAACATGGCGGACGGAAACAGATCCCAGCCAAAAATCTAGCGCCGACGAATAAGATGCGTCGACGGCACTTCAAAGGTTTTTAATAGTTAGCTCCGTTTATTTTTTTTTTTTTTTACAAAAAAGGCCTATACAGGAATGTCACACACACCGTGAACGAGGTGCCAACGTCGGGGCAAATTCCAAAGCCGCCTTATCAGCCTCCAAAATGTATCCCACAAAACCACGGGCAATTAATAGGAGGCCTTCTGGTGTGCCAGCGAACGCCGGTCGTGGTCCAAAGAGCGAGTCAGAGCCCAGAGTTGTCAAAACTCCCCAGAATACATTCTTCAAATAAGGCAGTTGCACGAACACATGCACACTTCTACTAGGCACATCACAATGCAATTCAGATCGATATTAAATACAAAACTCTGGAAAATAATTAACGACAAGAACTAAAAGTTCGACACGTACAGTACAGAATGAATAGGAGCACCAAGTGACCACTCGTATTCACCCGTGTTGATCGTGAGCCAGACGTCTTCGGCGATGCTCGAGGCAAATATCGAAGAAGGAGCTTTTTCCGGTAATTCAGAAGCTCGAGAAACTCGTCGGCCAGCTTGCCGGGGCATCCCCTTCTTCTGAAGACGGTCGGTCTATACGTCACATGTTTTCACAGGCGTGTTCTGATCCCCTTCGGATTCCAGCACGGCGTTTCTATCACCTCCGCCAGCGTTTCTCGAACTTCCTGATGGAGTCGTGCTCCCATAGCATGGACAAAGCCTAAGAATCCTCTAGACGTTTCTCGCGTTTTCGGCCGCGGCAACAGACACCTTCGAGGAGGGTGCTGATTCATCCGTTGGCGTACGCTCGGGCTGTCGCCGTCCCCTCTCGATGTCGAGGTCTGAGAGGGTGTTTCAGGACGCACCCTCTGTCTCTCCTCTCCTTCGCGTATCTTGTTGAAGTTTCTAGTCGCCCTTGAGCGCGTTGGTTGTCTGTGGCGTATGCGCTCTCTCCCTCTGTCGAAGCTGTCGCGGGGACGACGTACTCCTTTGCTGGCTTGGGTTTGGGCGATACGCGGCGCACGCTTTGATTACGCGCACTTTTGTGACAAGGATGTTTAGTTCATGACATTTCTTAGAACGGTTATTTCGACTGGGCTTAGAAATCTAGGCGCTCGCATTGTCGGGATCATCTGTATTTAATAGTATGGGCAAGTTTTAACGCAGTGCGTACCGTCAGCAGAAGGGCACAGCCAGTAATGTCTGTGTTGAATTCTTCGAAACGTACAGGCAAATGTGCGAATCCTAGGCGTCGTGCATTTAACACGTCATGCAGAGCTCACAAGACCTCGTCCTCTGGTTCCGATGACACAATAAGAAAACATCTCTCCAATTAAGTCGCATCTGAACAGAAGCTATATTGAATAGAATTCCAGATAAAGGCAACAGAATTTCTATAATGGCTTTTGTGAGGAATAAGTGGCCGGGTTCAGTTCCAAATCTAATAGAAGCATGTTGTTTATGAGGCGAACTGAAGACGCTGCATGCCGAAATGCTCCATGTGGTGAAGAAGCACTGCCTTCCAAGTATTCAGTCAAACCACGAAAGCTCAGAGTCGGCGCGAAGCAAGAGCCAAGGCCCTGGGCAAGACTTACGGGTCCCTTCAGGAGGTGGTCTACACAGATGGAGCCGCATACCGTGGCAGAAGAGCCAAAGCCGTCGTGGTGACGACAAAGACAGATTTCCTCGTCAGCGCCACCATACCATATGCGACCACACAGGAAGCAGAGGAACTAGACGTTGCATTAACCCTCACACAGACTATGGCAACAGTCATTATAACTGATTCACAAGAAGTGTGCAGGAGCTTTACGTCGGGCTGGGTGGCACTTACGACTCAACACCTACTAACAGCCAAGCTGCCAGAAAGAAATGTTAAAATAGTGCGGACACCCGCTCATGCCTCCCTGGCGGCCAACGAATTCGTCCACTACAAAGCCCGAGAAATTACCTACCAGGCCCCGGAGGACACAGAAGAGCTCACTAGACTGACAACATACCAAGAAATCACTCAACACTACAGACTCAACCGCAGAACACTCCCACTACCGAATTTACAGCTCACGAAGGCTCAAGAGACAAGACTCAGATTGTTGCAAACCAACACGTTCCCACACCCAAGGAGATTTCATCTCACGTTTCCCACTCAATATGACGAACAATGTAAATACTGCGAACAGCTAGGAACCCTCCGGCACATTGTCATAGGTTGTAAGCAAATTCCGGACTTGCCTCCTCTACACCCTACGCCTCACTCCCAAGAGCAGTGGGAGGCGCTGTTGTCCAGCTCCTGCCTCTCGGATCCGGTCATGTTGGTTGAGCGGGTGGTCGCAACCAAGAGGGCACATGGATTCCCGTGAAGTGGGAACCACTCCTGCAAATCAAGCCATCCTTACGCTCAATAAGTATGTTTTCTCCCTCCCTCTCTCTCTATGAGTCGGCGCGTTGTTCCTCGGTGGACGTAGCAACTGCCGATCGGCCCGATAAAGGCGTCCTCTTCTTGCTCGCTTTTCGGCGGTGGGTCTAACGGGAGCCTTTCACAATCAGGGGGCTTCCGAGTGTTTTCTTCCGGACTTATAGGCCTTTTTTTTCACAAGGGTGCGCCACCATCATGGGAAAGTGGCGCCACATAACGTCTGGCCAGATTCGGCCGCCATCCTGCAGTGTGCAGCCAGGTGAAGCCGCGCTTGGCACTGTACGAATAGCTGTTCGCCGCGTGGCACTTGCACAATTTGTTGGCGCGATTTTATTTATTTATTTATTCATTTATTTATTTATTAACAATTTTTACATGCGCTACCATACAAGGGTTTATTGGCCAGTTTCTTGCACTGAATTCTGGGGCTTTACGTGCCAAAACCACGATTTGATTTTGAGACACGCCGTAGTGGGGCACTCCGGATTAATTTTGACCACCAAGGGATCCTTAATCTGCCTTCACTGCACGGGACACGAGCGTTTTTTTTTTTTTTCATTTCGCCCCTATCTAAATGCCGCCGCCGCGGCCGGGATTTGATCCCGCGACCTCGTGCTTAGCAGCGCAACACCATAGTCGCTAAGCCATCGGGTCAGTTTCTTGCTCCTGTGCCACGTACTATGTGACGCCTGTGGCAAAAATGATCGTCCGCCGCCATGCTTCTGAGTGGCGCTGTCTAACACGAATACAAACAGGCGGCCACGATAGCAGAGCAGCAGCTTCCAGGTTTGTTCTATGCGGATGACATTGTGTTGCTTGCCAAAAGGCAAAGTGATATGCAACGTCTGGCTAACATCTGTGGACAGGAAGGTGAGAATTTAGGATTTAAGTTTAGTGTTAAAAAAAGTCCTCTCATGGTATTCAATGAAAACAGCGAACACACAGTGTCAATGCAGGACAAGGAAATACCTCGTGTAAAAGAATGCAAATACATCGGTGTAAGGATAAACGAGGGCAATAGATATGTGGAAACACAGGAAGAACAATTAGTAGCAAAAGGGAAGAGAAATGCGGCCATAATGAAACCCAGACCACTATGAGGAAGCAATAAGTACGAGATGCTCTGGAGTATGTAGAAAGATACAATGGTTCCATAACTCACATCTGTAAATGCGGCTGTCTGCTTGAAGTCAGAAGTACAAACAGGACTCGATGGGAATCAAAGGTCAGTGGGACCCCTCGCATTGGGCGTTCACGGGAAGACTGCAAATGAAGCTGTGCTAGGTGATATGGGCTGTACATGTTTAGAAGTGAGGAAAGCTCAGAGTAAAATTGCTTTCAAAGAAGGACTGAAGAATATGAAAGAAAGTAATTTTTAAGTATTCGTACAAAGACCTGAAAAAGAAATTAATTTTCTCGTGGTTGACGTACGCTACCTGCAGGGAGGTGCTCCAGGGGTCGCATCATGTGCAACCGTTAGGCTATAATACTGTCCCATTTCAGAGCCAACCAATGCATCTCACTTCCTTTCCAAAACATTTTATGCCCTTTGTCCTGAGTGTTGCTCCCCCTGCGTTATACCCAGAATCGCTCAGCCGGCTTGTCTCATGATTTGACGGAGTACCCGCCGCGGTTCCTCAGTGGCTATGGTGTTGGGCTGCTGAGCACGAGGTCGCGGGATCGAATCCCGGCCATGGCGGCCGCATTTCGATGGGGGCGAAATGCGAAAACACCCGCGTACTTAGATTTAGGTGCACGTTAAAGAACCCCAGGTGGTCAAATTTTACGGAGTCCTCCACTACGGCGTGCCTCATAATCAGAAAGGGGTTTGGGCACGTAAAACCCCATAATTTATTTTTTTTATAATTTGACGGAATGGGGGGGGGGGGGGAATAGAGTGAAGACAATTGTACGCAGTTATGCAGGCGGTAATGAGATGCTTTCCTTTTCAGCTGCGAAATTCGTGCATTCTTTCGCGGCTACTGCAGCCGATGAGTGATTTTTTTTTTGCGAGCTTCTCTTTTCTCTCAGTGGTTCCGTCATTAGAAAATTAAAGAATGGCTCTGCGCGAATGCACCATCAGAGGCAACCACGTGAACAAAAGTTATGCGTCTGTTTTTTAAATCGTTGTATGCCTTCAACCTTGCATGACGTTGTTCTGCGCAGCTACCACGACGCACCCACGAGCGACCAGAAAGGCATCAGCGACAACTACAAATCGATCCCGTGGAACCGCCACAACGTGCTTCTGCTCGACCGGCTTTACCAGACGATGCCGCTCTCGATGCAGTGCAACAAGTCATCAGGGGACAGGTTTCCCGTAAGCCAACATGCCACTGGCTCGTATAATCAGCGAGTGTCTGAACGTCGTTTCTGCCTGCATTGTATATGCCTTAGTAGGAGCGACTACCACTGGCAGTAGGGGGTGTTAGACATACACGGGGGGACCCATTGTTAGGGGCGGCCAGGCATACAGTATAGCGCAATATACGTGCAAAGAAGTTTGGATTTTGGTGTGCACCAAGCTTCTTGGGGACGCTGTTTATAAAATGTCCTAATACCGGAGTTTAAGGGGGCGCCAAATAGAACTCGCTCGGATATAAGAGCATTTTCAGACCGCCCGTGACTGTGGCGCCAGTATGACACGGTGTCTATGCTGTGACAAAGCATAAATCTGCAAGAGCCAAAATAATTGGACTAGCCGAAGCTCCTTATGCACGAAATTGCATGTCTTCGCCCCTCTTCCCTCAACCCCTGATACCTTTAGGCGACTGTATTGGCATCACCATTTACAAGTCATCATAGCCGGGCAGATGTCATTGAAGGAGGTATACTACCAGGGCTTGTGTTGTCGATTCTCCTAACTGTCACACTTGTTCCGCCCAATCAAGTTTTACAAAATGCCATTCATTGCAAGAAACATATTTTGCCAGCATTGTTTTGAGAAATTGCGATGTCTGATCGGACATATATAGAAAACCAAATCTGTTTAGAATTTTGTTTTCAAAAGAAAAAAAAAAGGGGGGGGGGGAATTGAAATGGTCAACCAAGTGTCGATGCTAAAGGAGACTAGGTAGCCGTACAATTGACATATTTATGACAGGGAACGCGCGAGCGCGCGGCAAACACCGTGGTCGGCCGCATGTTGCGCCGTCCTGCGGCGAGATGCGAGAACAAAAGAGGAGGACACCATTCTGTATTGTGCTTGCACCTCGAACCAATCGCCTTTTTACAGCGGAGCTCTATATGGCTAGGGTTCTATGCATTTCTGTTCTCCATGACTAAAAACTATCATCATCAATAGCTCATACCCCTGTAAGCAAGCAAAAAATGCAATGGCTCATAGCCCCGCAAGGCAAAGGCTACAAGCACTCAGCAAAGTGAAGCAAACAGTTTTGAATTCTTTCTAATCCCGCATATAACATGAAGAACAGCATTTCGAAAACTGTCCCCATCAATGGATCATAACCCCGTGAGCAATGGCTCGTACCCCCGTAAACGAGCAAAAAAAATGCAATGACTCATAGTCCGGAAAGGTTCATGGCTACTCATATTGCGTGAATTAGCGGCGATTACATTACCCCTGTTGTCGTGGTAGGTGACTTCACTGTGGATGTGTCAGTATACCGAAAATGGAGTGGTTTACGAGTTGCGTTCCGTGTTGCAGACATATCCCTTGCGATGTTACATCAATCCGGCCCAACCGACCATCCCAGCGGCATACGTGCATCGATTTGACATTATCAAAGAATGTCGTTGCAGTTGCGAGTTAAATAACAGAGAGTTTTAGCCCAGCGGGTTTACGGCCAACGGAGCCGAGCGGACGAGCGGAGACGCGACTGCGCATGCGCACAACGCTGAGGCGGCCAGCGGTTTTACGGAGCAGCGTTTACGCCCGCTGGAAAGCCCTCCCCGGTGGAGGGTATACACAGCTCGCGAGCGTGCGTAAGCGCGCGCGGACGTGTATGGGAAATGCAAGATGGCAGCCGCGAACATGAACACCGGCAGTTCTCCATCGACGACGGCGACTGCGGCGCTGACCCGTACACTTGTACCCAGTATATTATTAACAAATAATGTACTGAAAACATGTAATACATCTTTATTCAACATCTCTTGCATTATAAAAACAAGCGTAATTCAAAATCATGTCTCAGTAACTCCTATTCTGCTCGAGGCGGGTGAGTGATCCGCCGGGCTAAAACTCTTTTTTTCGCGCGCCGCTCCGCTGGTGCAACGGTGGAGACCATGAGCGGAGCGAAACGTAAGTCCGCTAAAATTCTCTAATGACTACCGATCAAGACACTCAATGAATGTACGTACCTTTCGTCACAATGGATATCCATCAAGACAATAAATGAGTTTGTATCTCTGTTCAAAATTATATGTCACCTCCGTGTCGTGTGCTAAACAGCTTCGCTGGTCAACCACCTTCACAGAATGCAATGGCTCATGATTTTTTTTTTCCTTTTTCCTTCTTCACAAATAAAAAATAGTTCATTTAATGTGAAATGGATGCACTGTAGTGTAGCTTCAGAAGGAGTGAGCAAGTACGCTAACATGACTCATGACTATCTTACCAGATTCTTCCGTTGCCCTCCATTCGCGTTCAGTATCACTACGGAAAGAAAGAAACGCGCAAGCAGAGGTGCAGGCAGAAGGAACGGTACCACTCTCTTCTTTTCTTTTTGCATGTCACCACTGGGCTGTGCGGTATGTTGACGACAAGGCTAGTTGCACCCGAAGCCGCTTTCCAGACACCACTGCCTCGCGCTAGCCCTGCTTAGTCCAAGAAAATTCGCTCAATTTCCCGAAAGTGGTGCCGCACGGCAGCGATACCTAAAAATGTCTATATCTACGGCGGTGCACCTTTTTACATGGATAACGTAGTTAATTTTCGACTATTGGGATTAATTAGGTCCACACCATTAATTCTACCTATTCTGCAACTAATTCTACATTCTTGTTGGCACCGCCTAAGGCACTTTCCCGACAACTGCATCGCATGGGCCCCGCTTAGTCCAAGCGAACTCGCTCCATTTCCCAGGAGCTTGCCGGGGGGGGCGGCTTTGCCTCAACATGTATATATCTACGGCGCTGCACTCTTTAAAGGAGTATAGTCCAACTTGGCTAATTTTCGACTATATTGGCGCTAATTGCGTCCGACCGGTTCCTTTTACCTACTCTACGGCTAATTCCAATTTCTTGTGGGCACCTACGAAGCTGCCTTCCAGACACCATTGCATCGCGCGAGCCCTGCTTAGTCCAAGCGAACTCGCTCTATTTCCCCAGAGTGCGTTGTGTGGCGGCTTTGCCTCAACATGTCTCTATCTACGGCGGTGCACCCTTTACAGGAACATAGTAAAATGTTAATTTTCGGCTACATATGTGCTAATTACACCTGCACAGTTATTGGTACTTTTTGTCTCGTTGACTCCTCCATTTTGATACCTTTTGCGACACGCTGCGACGCCCTGGAGGTGCGAACGCACTGCTTTTCTTCTGGAAACAGTTACAAAATACCGCGAGATCCCCGATGCGCCAAGCATGTGTGAAGTCAGCTAAGACCGTGCCCTTTAGGCAGCAGAGGCACAAGAAATGCATTAAACGTCCTCCAAGAAGGAAGCACAGAGGCGTACACAAGTTTTTCGGTTGTCTGCAGGGTTAAGAAAAAATAAAGTATTAACTTTGCAAATCACCCTCATTCTGGCCGCTCCTTAAACAATTTTAGGAATGTCGAAAAAATAGGCAAAGAAGCCCCATCCTCCAATGACTCTTTGATTGCCGTAACTCAATTACTGCGAACCGCAATTTTGAGCTTCCGACTTCTCGGTACGTTTCGAGAACCCCACGTGGCCTTGAACAGAACACCCCATGGTACTCCTGGAAAGCTTCGAGATAAATGCACCGTTATCTGAAGAATACCTGAAAAAACGCCTGGACGACGCTAATAAAATCACCCTCCTCCCCCCACTCTGAAGAACGCAGCTTGCACGCAACAACCACCGAGCAGAATGTACAAAAATATGTCTTTTTAGCGAGTCCTGCACGAGTCCTCTCCTGCCCTGCGTTTAATGAGTTCGCATTTACTATTCGCACATTTTTTTCGTATTTGATTCCCAAAACCGGGAGTCTCACTGAACTTTCTTGCACAATAATGTATGCAACCGCTGGAGCGAAGGAGGAGCACGTCACAGTGCACGCGTACAAAAACGTCGCAGGCACTATGTCACGATCACTGATTTGCGCGGGCCGGCCCTAAACCATGATGCATGAGATCAGCCCGACATAAAACCGCCGGCAATTGTTGTTAGCGCCGACAGCAATGACTTTCTTTTTGTTGCTTTTTTACGCCCGGTTGCGCCATGCGTTAACTAAAGCTAAGGGGGTCCTGAACCGCCCTTCGGGTTTGGTGAAAAAACATAGTCTGCGAATAGCATATGCTTCTGTGAACATCTCAGTCAAATTTTGCAGTCGTGCGCGGCGAGTGCACAAGAGAGCATTTTCTCAAATGCTCTGTTTTCAACATAAGCCTCCTCCTCACTCTTTTCGGGCGCTTTATTACAGCGAAGTTGTTAGCCACTAGTTGGTCAAGATTTCTCGCGGCGCTTTCCTCACGGAAAAAAATATCTTCCTTGAGCGATTGAAGTGAAAAATTTAAATTAAAACACACATTTAGGACCATCACAATCACTTCTTTATTTATTCCATTGACAAACGAGGTGACGAGGCTGCTTCGTCCGTTTACCTTCGGCCTTGCGTTTACGAAGATCGGCGTCTTCTTGCCGCTTTGCACGCCAAGCCGCGTTGCCCTGGTCCCGTGCTTCTGCTTCCAAGGCGTACCTTTGAGGTCGACCACGTGGTTTCGCAGGTGCCGGTGTGTTAGGTGCTCATGGGTTCGTTTTGCCACACGCAATGGAGACAAGCCAACGCGCACGTCCTTTGATATACCAGTGGCGAGCCCTTCCCGTGACGTCACGAACCGCTAATCGCGCCGCGCCACCTAGGCGCTCCTTCGTACCGCCGATAGCTCCTGCTGGTGTGGAGTAAAGGTAACGCCTCTTGCTCTCACTGCAGAGCTTCCTCGGGGTGTCCTGGGTTCGAATCCGCCTGCGGGCAAAGGCATTCCGTACATTCCTTTTAGATTTCTTACTTCATTATGCCTGGATATGTCCACGTAACCACCTTTCATACGTTATGACCTTTCTTTTGTACTCTACATCGATCTCATACATATTACACCAACATTTTAGCGTTCGTACTATTAAATGTACCATCACCGCCGGACACTGGAAACACGCCCAGTGAGCCAGGTAGTGCTTTCGCACTATTTTTTTGGTATCACGCATACGACATACAGCACAGCATTCGGTTCAATAAAGAACAACCCCAAAACAAGCATTAAAACCACATCATTGAATAAAGGGAAAATGAGACATCCACCCGTTCGTAGCAATTGCTACAATGGAAACCCATACGGGTTCCTCGAAAGAAAGGCCTCATTGTTGAAGAAAAATTCGTCCTGGTCCGGGACCAGGACGAATTTCACCACATCATTGATGATAAGGCCCTGCTGATAGCAATTCGAAGCACGTAGCGCTCACCGCAAACGTTTCCCGGTAAAGATTACTGTTTCACAAGCTGCCGCGGCGACAGCAGCTTGCGACGTGGGAGTGACGTCACTAGCCTTTTATATATAAAAGAACCAGCCTAGCGAATTTCATTGTGGTTGCATCACCGCTATGGGAAGGCAACGCATAGTTAGGCCACCCGAGGAGCAGCGTGAATACCAGGAGCGGCAAAGAGAAAAGAAACAACAATACAACCAGCGACGGCGTGCTGCCAAAATTACCATTACTCTAAAGCAATAAAATATTGCATACCTCCATCAGCACTTGTTCGCGATGGTTTTCAACAGCTTTGCTGACATCCACTTTCGTAGTGCCGAGATGGCGACTCAATTTTTTTTTTAATATATCAGATTTACTTACGCGTTTATTATTGACTAATAGCTGATATCAATCAAGAAGGGCGTTTGGATCGGTGCGCTTCCTACTACTGTTACTGTGTATATTTACTGAAGCTGTTTAATAAACAGGCTTAAGGAAGCGAAAATCTGCTTTCAAATTTCGCTGATCATTAGGTACTTCCCGAGGAAGCCGACTATCTTCTGCTCGCGCTCGCCGTGGCTGCCCGCGTAGGAATTAACCTTTGGCCACTCTGCTTATCGGTGTCGTAGCCATCGGGTCTCACTAATTTCGACTAGTTTTGAACACTCAACTAACCTCGAACAACGCGAAACTTAAGGTCAGACCATACGCACGCTTGCCAGCGTGCACTCATTTCTGGCCGCTCCTGGTTAGTCGCCTTGACAGACTTCGCTTCATATTGAGCTATTGATAGCTCTTCAAAATGCCAAGGTGGATGTGGCTGCTGTCCGGCGGCCAAGCTGGTACAGAACATAGCCGGTCCACACCACGGAGCACGGCCAGACTGGAGCATTTGAGTGCGAGCGCGTACTCAAGCCCTATCGTGCTCAAAGGAAACGCTGTGCATACGCACTACAGTTGCGTGTAGCTGCGGTCTGCTACGTAGCGTACATACTGCGTCCGCCGCGAGGTAACGCACTGCGTTTTGCTGAGGACAACTGCGTTTGGCGCGCCGTAGGCGCCCAAGTCTGAAGTAGTGGCGTCTACATGAATATCCAAAATCAAATTTGAACTGCGCCCCACGGTGACGTTCAGTAGGCGGAGCGTTGTGGGCGCCCTCAACGCCTCCTAGATGGCACAAGGCCGGTTCACTTCGATCCATGACGTCATGCACCCTTGCCCGACTGCCGTGTAATATAATCGGGGGTGCTCTCAAGTAAGCCGCGGGGTTATTGACGTAGACGTCTTCGCCACGCCGGGCTTGGCAATGGAAATCTTGGTCAAAGTAGCCTGCGTCCTAAACCAGAGTGCGCAGGCCTGTTATCTAGTAGGGCTGGCGCGCCCCGCTCCGCTGTAGCCTTCGCAGTGCAAGTCACTGAGGAAGGAGCAGAAGCACCGGGTAGGGTACGCTTGATTGCCAATAACTCCGCTTATGCTGAATGCATTGAAGTACTTTTTGCGAGCTAGTATTTCTGAAATAGCCTATTTTAACTTCGAATACATTTCGCCACTCCGATAAGAAGTGGTTCAGAGCTCCTTTAAATGATGAATTAACAAAAAAACAATTTTCCCCTTTTCTAGTTCATAACTTCTGTTCACAGCAAGATTTGTGAAGGTCGTCGGCACGCAATCAAGAAAGTTTGGGAAGGTAGAGGTGTCTGTTAGAGCTGCAGGCAGCGGAATTTATCCGCAGATTTGAATGTGAGACGTGTTTAGGCGAAAAGTGTCCCTGCCTGCTAGCACAGAGCTGAAAAGCGCTCAAAAAAATTGTGCCACAAGTTGTAAACAAAAATTTCTAAGTTGCACACTGTCTCAGAGAGGAGACTTCCCTGCAAAGCTGTTTTTAGCTCTTTGGAAAATCCGAGAAGCTTGGCAGCATCAAGCTTCAGCAGTTCCAAACATGTCCAATCTTTTCGACTGAGTGGATAAGTGCCTTCACAGAAAAGCATTTTGAAACTGAATAAGTGCTTTTTCTGACAAATGTAAATGCACCTTCTTTTGTACACACACAAGGCGGTCCTTTTCTTTTCTTGTTTTGTTCTTGTTTTGTTCTTTTTTGTTCTTTTTTTTTTGGGGGGGGGGGGTCACTTCTCAGTATGTTTCTTTTATGGAACTGGCCGCGAACGTTATTTGTAGGCGGTGTAGTCAATAACGCAAGACTTCTGCAATAATAATGCCTCCATGTGGCGCGGCATTTTCTTTGCTTTCGATAAAACTTTTCTTTGACTAATCATGAATCAATTGTACGTACGGATAACAACGAAATATTATACATATGAACGCCTAGTTTCTCTACACCTTATTTTTGTGGTCTTTCCTACGCCAACAACATTATTAACCTAATAGTCTCATTCGCCAATGAATGACCCTTGGCGAGTCAAGCCTGCTCCTTGCGCCAGACTTTCGCTTTCCACTCTGAGATTTCATTATCTGGAACGTTCGACGTTCGTCGACGTGTCGCAGATAGACAGGCTGTATCGACAAGCCAGTAATCTTTCCGAAGGTCTTCATATTACATCCAGTCTGATAGCATAAACATACATAGATAGCTTATATACCAGTCAAATTCTTTCTCGAATTCGACTTACGAGGAAGCAGTGGCTTGGGGGCTCCTATATAAATACGTGGGAACGGCGAAATTGTCTTATTCAGCAACCACTGCCCCACATGTGATGACGCTTCCTGCATATAAAAAGAAAACTTAAAATCTAGTGAATGTTGCAAAGATATTTTTTATTTGTGCCAGCGATTTTTTATAAACATTGTTGCAAATCACAAATTTTCGGAAAATAAACTATTAATTTACAGTTTTGTAACTGCGCAATGAAACAATATATTGGATTTCTGTAAACTGCATCTAATGGTGCATCTAAAACGGGCAACCATGATGTATCGACACATCGCTTTAAATTATTCTACTAATTTGTGAGTAGCGCTTACTTTACAACAAATTCACGTAAGCTGTAAATTTATAAAACGAACTTATCTGCTTCAGATCGCCTCACCGGTGTAGTTTACATAACTGCGATTTCCATTTTTATGTAAAGTTACGCATTTACAAACATTGTGCTCCAATTTGTTTGTTCGTTTTTATTTATTTTTTTAAACCACCAATGTTACGGAATTTTTGTAAAATGATCCATGGCGTAAATAAACATTCTGCTTCCTACAGACACCAGAATTTACCTTATCTCTTAAGTGCAACAAATATCCTTCAAATCTGTCAAGAGCTTACTTCACAAAAGCTCTTATTCGTTTTACACGTACTTGAATAGGCGCAACTCAGTTGACCTAGAGCTTCCTTTTAGGTCTTCCGTAACGTCTCTGCGTTTTCTGCTTCTTTGCGTAGTTGATAATCACGCGAATTTGAGTCCGGGTATGCAGAAATAACAAAAACCAAATCGAAACGGAAGGCGGGAAAATAATAATGGTAAATCTCTGATAACTTCCATCAACAAAGCGTCATATAATTAAAATCGTACCGCGCAGCACGAACAGAAAATAATACATTCAAAAGGGATTAATGACTTCTATATTATTAAAACGTTAAAATAAACAGTTCAAGCCATAAATTACACAGGCAATCGGAAAAACAGACAGATATAAAACTGCACTGATTCACTAATGAGCAGTTTAAATGCTAGTGCTTACACTTGTTAACGTGCGCAAACTCAATCATGTTTCATTACGCAGATGATAAAAAGGTTATGTAACCTTCAAATATAATCAGTTGTCATTGCGCCTCAATTATCATCGCAATAGCAGCGGTGCAACGTGGGTAGTGAAGAGCACTCGCACGATAAAATGTAAAAATCTCCGTGTCACCATATTTTAAGAACAGTGCCTCCTTCGACGCAAGCGCTAATGCACGCTTAAACAAGTATGCAGGATACACATTTAAATTTCCCTGACCAAGATAGCCAACCTCGCGTTAGTGCCATGAAGAAAAGAAAAGTTGTTGTTATTTTCTCGCCATGCTCGCAGCGTCACCCATTCTGAGCTTCATATGACTGTGATCATGAAGATCAGGTTGGTCATAAAGTCCCAAACAATGGTTGTTTGTCGGCTCAAAGTGATATTAAATAAACAGGGCCCGTTTTCACGAAATTTTTTTTTTCGATTCGTAGGTGGTGTGAGCCATTGGCCGGACGCTTCCTCCACTTATATGTCTGTCGTAACCATTAGCTGGCATTAAACTCGCACGAAGATTTCTAGTGTAAGTACTTTTTCTGTGAATACGGGCCCCGATCATGCTGAGGGCCATGAAATAGCGAGGATGGCAGGGTACCACGGGGTCACAGCGTAAGCCTGCGCGCTCTCGCCTCCTTTCCACTTTCATTCCGCCATCGGGATGATATTACCAACACTGTCAAATACCAACACTTTGCCAGCCCTGACTGGCTATAATGAACGTCAGCTCTCCCCCTGATTGGCTAAAATAATAGTCGAATTTGACAAAATGGCGGAATTCAACATTACGCAGAATGGTCCGCAATACTACTTCTGATGGGTCGAACAAGATGCGTGAAAAAGCACACTTGCAGAATTTCGCGGGCCCCCCTCTACCGGACGCCGACTCTGTGCAAGGCAGTAGCCACCAGGATAGGCTCGCTATTTGCCAGGCGGTGACGATGTGGTCTGCCGCTTAGCGCGAGGAGTCAGTTTCAATTTCCCGTTGGGGACGCCGTGTTTTGGTGGATGAGAGGAAGTGCAAAATGTCAAAACACCTGCCGTGAGCCGATGTTTTTGAGCACGCATGCGAACTCCAAGTTGACCAATGTAGTCTGGAGTACCGCATTACAATGGCCTGGCTCGTTGACCACGAGGGCCCAGATCACAATGCGTGATTATACCGAAGCATTAACGAATACCCTCGTGACGCTTGCCCAGTGCATCAGCGCCTAGTCCAGCGCGTAGTGCACCAGTGTGCCTTATAACGACACATATTCTTTGCATTCCACGCGAATGCATAGCTACCACAGCCTGTGGAAGAAAAGAGTGATGGCTAGCCCCTGACGTCGGCTCCGGTTGTACCACATGAGATAGCGCTAATGGAGCTACGTTCCAGATCTACGCTTAAACAATTAGGGGCTCAGTAGTGGCAGCCTCCAGATTGGGGTTCTTTAACGTGCATCGAAATATCAGCGCATGGACGCTTTTTTTTTTTAATCTACGCCATAGGAATTCGGACGCGCCAGTCGCGCATCGAATGCACGACGTTATTCTGTGCACCAAAGCTGAGCCGCCGATGGCGGGTACATCAAAAAAAAAAATGCGCAGCACTGTGAGCAGCCAATGTGTAGTGTGTGTCCTATAACCCAACCGCGCTCGCAGGGCAGCTGGGAAGGGATGCCGGTGACCGAGATCCTGTACCCGCTGCCTCCACCAGCCAGGAACTGCCCGGAGGGCGAAGGGCTCCCGCAGCCCGGCCACGAGTAGGGGGACTGCAGCCACCGTGTCGCCAGGACCAGTGGCCGCAGCTACGTCAAGCCAGCCATGGGCAGCGGCGAGATCGCTTGTGCCACTGCGGCCTAGACTACCGCTGTCCCGAGTCGGAGGCGGTGTCCCGCAGTGACATTTTTTTCGCCAATGGCTCGGAACGACAGAGAGCTTCGCTGTCGATCCGCACCATTGCGCAACTCAAGAAGTTCGTAAATTCTCGCTACTCGTTTCGCGCAAACAGCACGACCTGCATCCGTCTAATGTTCTGAAGCCTGCGCTAATATCGGCGCACTTCGTGCGGCGCCAGCCGGGCCTGCGCGCAGAACACATATTCTCAGGCACGATGGTTTGCATTCCAGGAAGTGAGTGTGCCGCACTACACGTGTATAAGTGTCGCAGGCAGACAGGCAGCCTCTGATGATGTTGTAGTTCTTTGTCCGCCGTTCATTGGCACGATGCCAAAGAGGAGTTGTCTGTTGGCACTGCGCATGCGCTACTAAGGTCGGAAGTATTGAAGACGGAGCGCTGTATGCTCTCCCACATATGAAAGGATGACAGAATAATGCGCGAAGGTTGCATTGACCATATCAAAATATTCCTTATTTTGTCGCACTTAAAGTCGAAGTGGCTATCACTCCAACTTACTTTGGAAACAAAACGACAACAAAAGGGGGAGAGAGAGAGAGGAATTGAGACGAAGATCCACCAGTGCGCAAAATTTTTATGAGCAAGGCCTTTGTAGTCGTTTGACAGAATAATCATAAATATCCAGCTAGGGCACACATAAGTAGCGAAGACTTACGAAGAAAGGCGAAGAAGTAATATTGTGTCCGATAATATTATTTTTAAAACAATGAGGTTAGCGCAACGTATAGGAAAAAAAAACTATTTAAGCGGTATCTCGTTTCTTTGTTGTTTCTTTTTCGGACTTCAAAACCGAACATCGATATCTAGAAACCTAAACTAGGCCTAAAGGGTGCCGCTCTCGTAAACGCAAGGAACAAATGAACGTAGTGAACACTACTGAAGAGACATTTGATTAATTACAATAATAAAGTAAATATCGTTGCGTACACGTCTTCGCGGCCTCTCTTACTTATGTTTGCTTGTGTTTTACAAATTAGGGAAAAAATAACTCAGAAACCCCGTGATTATTTGGTTACCTTAACTCACCAATGGAGAGCAATGGTCTCGCACTGGCAATAAATATGCAGGCTATATGAACATGATCACCTTCCCGTTCTTAAAAGCCCTACAACTCTGCAATCCTTCTGCAGAAACGAACATTAATGAATTTAGCCCGAAAAAAACACGATCACAAAGTGGGGTGAACATAAAGACAGGAGAGCACTCATCTTGTCTTTAAGTCCCCCTCTCTGCGATGGTGTTTCTGGCGCTAAATTCATTGATTTTCGGCATGCCCCAATCAGCCCAACAGAGAGTAATACTTCTGCAGAAATTTGGCAGAGATCCTTCTCAAGGTTGCAAAAACGTCTACAGTCCGCAAAGGGTTTCAAACAACTCTGAGCGGGGAAATTTGTTACGCAACTTGTAAAAATAATATGTGATTAACAGGCTGCCACAACATTTCTTTTTAATGGATGCCTAGGTAGTGAAGCTGCAGACAAGCTTGTATACAGCCTCTGCGGTTTCTCGCTCGCCCTGGCTTCTCTTTGCAACCTGTTTCCTCCGCCGCTGTTTGTTCGCCTGATGAAGATAACTGGAGGCTACGTCAGAACTGTACACCATGTCAGAAAACTTGTTCTTTCTTTTCTTTGCATATAGTGCTAGAAATAGCGTCTACTTCCGCTCTTCGTATGCCCGCTATTGCCGCTGCGCTACGGGATCCTCCGAAGTTGAGGCTGCGCCGTGATAGACCCTGCCATGCGTTTCCGTCTTGAGAGCCCCCCCCCCCCCCCGGCTAATGGAACCGTACGGTGACACACCAAAACGGCGCACCGCGACGCCAATCAAACAGTGTGCGCGCAACAGTGACGAACCCACCGTGGCAGGCATAAAAGAAGCGACTTCAGTTGTAGACCAACCAGTTGGGATCTCCCGCCCTGCTGTCGTCACGGCTGCCCCTGCTGGCGTCACCGTGGATGGAAACAAGAATTCAAAAGGACTCCGGGAGAGCGCTTGCCTTTTCTGTTCTTTATTTATTTATTATTTCCTCTACTTTTCTGCGTCTTCGCGTCGCGTACCTGGCTGACATATTGGTGGCATTCTGTACACAACACGTGTGCTTGTTTCAAAAATGAAATGAGATTTAGAGGCTGAGCCTTTCGATTTCCTCGACATGCAACGAAGGCCTAAGATATTTAGAAATACTTGAGAAGAGCAGTGAGCGGAGCAATGAAGGAACCTATACGAGCGGGGGGAAGGGGGGGGGCAATCACGTTCAGCCCATTTTCTTGTAACCGCCGCCCCCTTTTCGAGCTTCTGCGAATTATGTTTCTTTTTTCTTCTTCACGCCGAATCTTGGTTTGAGTTAGTTGGTCCGTCACACTTCAGAAAATTAACGGCGCCAGGAAGACGCCCTGAAAGTGCACACACTACAGGATGGGCGCCCGTTCAGTCATATGTGCTCTTTGGGCGCGTCTTTTCTGCGCCGTCACTTTTCTGTGGTACCTTTTTACTGTCGTTTTAGCACAGCACGCATCCGCCTAGGAGCTACTGCCAATTTCTACTGTTCACTACCTCACACCCACCATGCCGGAGCCCCTTGCCTCCTTTCTTCTACTGCAACTCATTCTGCGTAGACTGGAAAGCTCTCCTGGCTCCGAACGGCGTGCCTCTGACGCCACGAACCTGGGCGCAACCGCACCGAAGGCGACTGTTGCAAGCAAGCCAACGAACTGACACGCTTTGTCTATATCCTTGCTCATACTCGCTGTTCTCCGCGAAACCTGTAAAAGGGGCGGGAAGGGGGAGGGGGGGGGGTCTTTAAGAGGCCCTCCAGAAATACACGGTAGCGGAACAACCAAAGAACGCCGAAACAATGCGATTGATGTTCACTGCTAAGAGGTAACATTACGTATCTAAGATTATTATTTGTGTCGCAAGGTTAATTGCGACAGAAGCATACATATCAGCAACAACAAAATATATACGGTCTGAAACTAAGTCTAAATGTTGTATCTGTTTACCGCTTTAAACAGGTTTTCAACCAGCCACTAAATCAATCTTTTTCGGCTTATTACAGGATGATCTTTGTTTTGTTTTGTTTTTTGCTTTGCTTTAGCAACGCTGAAGAAAAAGACGCCGAGCAATCCTGCTCGTCACTTACAGTTGCAGAAACTTGACGTGGTAGCTTCCTTTCCTCGTGCGTGTGTGTATGTGTGAGTGGTTGCTGGCAAAAAGTCCTCGCAGGCCAGCGCACCATGCCGATGAGCGCAGTGCCACGTCGCGCGAGGATCACGTACCCCCTTACTGTTGTAAGCCAAGTATTTGTTCGTAGGCCACTGTTCTTAGGTCCCCAAGTAGTTGGTCAAAAATGAAACGCAGTCACTGCTACATGCGGTCGCTCGCACTTTATGCATTACCGCGTCACGTGACTCTCCCAGGAAACAATAACGAGCCAGCAGTTGTATCACGTGCATGAACCGCACTTTTCGATTGATCAGTTGTTTAGAAACCAAGTGCCGCTGGTCGCCTGAAGCTTCGATCGCGCTTCACTTTTTGTCCACACTACGTGTAGTGTAGGTTCGCGGTTGTGTTATTTGTGTCTCTCGCCTTTACGGCGGACAATTCGCAAGTGAAGGGAAGGGTTAAGTAAAAAGCCCTAGTGTAAAACTTGAGACCTTTCCTGAAGTGCGGGTACAGCCTGCGTCAAAGCTGGAAAACGGTGGACCAAACAAATGTGTGCCCGGCCGTCTCTGTACGTTTAACGTCCTTACCCCGAGTCCTGATTTGCGAACAGTGTGATGTAAGAGTTTAAGTGGAGTCCATGGTAGTTGAAGGTTGCTCAGGGTTTCTTGGTAGCGCGTGCTAGTGAAAATGGAATGGCGAGCATCCGCTAAGTGCGTACGCGTCTCTTCAATGAATTAAAGGAACAATGCAGGCAAACATTGAATTGATACATAATGTTACGCTTTAAAGAAAGACTTCACGTTCGCTTTACGCGAAGCCATTACTTAGCAGCAGCGAAATCTACTGAAGTGGCCTCAGTGTTCTTCCGAAATTTGAATAGCCCACGAGGAATGGGATCACATATACTCTAAGATACGCCAACGACCACGGAGGCCATGCTTTGCCTGGCGTAAGTGCGTGCTTTTGTAGTCGCAAGGTCGTATATAGAGGGCACCGCAGATCTACGCGCTGGTGGATGAAGCGAAGAGTTAGCATCAGTATGTTCTTTTGTGAAAAAAATGCAAACAATAAAATTGGCTACACCATCGTTTTCCTGTGAGTTGAAATGCAACATAGGTTTTTATAGCTTGACTTTAAATGTATTCAATTATGAACTGGATGCGTTGTCACGGAAATTGCTGTTTTCAAGCTTTAGGAAAAGTTTTTTCTGCAAACAACATCTGGACACCCTGTAACGCTAACCTATGTATTCGACTTAATTTACGTGTGAAGCCAAGTCCGCAGAGTTGCGCGCATTCTTAAAAAAGCAGCGTTTGAATTGCTGTCACATATTTAAAACACAGCAGGCATGAAAGTACGCATTTCTCCGTGAAGGAAGCAGAACTAAAGCGCGACTAAAGCGGCATCGTGAAAGCCCCATGTCGATAATGCTGCCACATTGCCAACATGTGGGCAATTTACTGTAGACTACGGATTTGAAAAGTTGTCTGTGTTAAATATACAATAGAGAGTTTTAGAATAAGGGCCCCAAATGTTTTGAGGCCCCAAAGAAATAGCGTCGAAGCCACTGCGCATGCGCGAGATGCAAACTGCGTTCAGGTTTTGCGTTGGGAACGTTATTTCACCGATTTAGCGAGCCAAAATAGCAGCCCCAGAAGCTTTGCGTCAGCAAAATGGCGGCACCCATCGAAGCGACGGCTCTAACCTAGCACCAAACTGGGTTCGATTCGTGGTAACACTTGAAGTTCGCAAGCTAGGAGAAGTAGCTGCGGTTATCGCTTTCTCTCAACTAGCGTGTATTATGAAGACTGATTCATTAGACGCCACTTATTCCGAATTCGATTGTAGATTTCATGGCTCGTAGGCCTAACACGGCTAAGCTTGGCTGGTGAAGGCACGTAAAGTTGGTTTGCTCACAACTAAGCTTTTGCTGATTACAGAATAACCTCTAAATTGTAATTAAATGCGAATACACGCAAGTCAAAATTACTATTCCTATCATAAAATGGCATACTCTATTTAGGTATTTCTAATAGTTTTTCTTTGACGCCGTAGTGGCGCTGTCAGCGCAAGACGCTATCTGCAAACGCAAAGCCCTATTCTAAAACTCTTCCCTCCTGCGTGCCCCAACGCTAACACCCGCAAAGCTCTTTGGGGCCCCAAACTATCGGGGCTCCAATGCTAAGACTCTCTAATGTTATCGTGAGTATATTAGCATATTTGCTTACTGTTGATTCTTTATATGCTTGTACAAGTCAGCGCCCTCATGTCATCGCCAGAACGGTAGTTTGACGATAAATATTGCGCGTGTTTTTGCGACGAACTGCTCAAATAAGAAATAAAATAGGGGATACGAGATAAAATGTCAGTTTTTTGCTGATGGACATCAGAATTCCCCTGCGATAATCACCAATACGATTGTTAATAAGACTCACCATCTACTTCTTGATTAATGACTTAAGAGATCAAGAGAGAGAAGTTAATACAGAGAAGACCGAGAGGTATGCCTGAGCTGGTATGGCCTGGCCTGCTACTCTACAAAGGGGAAAGGGGAAATGGGACAAAAAGCGTGATGAACTATGATAATGAGGAAAACAATAGAAGGGATGTGTCAATGCACTAATCGCCTAGCATACTGGTCTCCCTAAATCTCAGAGTCTAGAGCAGCGTTTCCGCAAGTATCTTATAACAGGCCTCGTAGCTGCTTTTGCTACCGTGCGGTCACCCCAGAGATCCGATTGATCGAGGGCCAGCCACTGTGCAGTGAGCAAGGGCCAAGAATGGCAACTTCTGATAAGATTCGCCTTCCTATGCTTGCCAGCGCAAATGTCAACACCTGCCGCTGTCGCAAGTAGGCAGAGTAGTCGAAAAATATTTCTGCAGCTCCTCCGGCACGTGGCACTACACAGTTGGGGCTGCTCGCACAGCCGATGAGAAGTGCGTAGTGTCAAGGCATAATGGCCAATTAGTTGAAGCAAGTTTGCTTGGCTCCGCTTGATGGGAGGCGGAAAGTCCAATTAGGGTCCGGTTGCGGCTCGCACCTATTACGATGGTCCGGTTGGGCCCAATAATGTATTGTGCAATGTCGCATGAGCGAAGTAAGCAGAAAGCTTGCATCCGTTCGTGAATATAGGATGTGTACTTCGGTGGTTTCATGTAAGAGCTTCTCTTGATTCAGCATCGGCTAGCTTGTTGCCGGTACTCATTGGAACATAAGAGTGACTGTTTTGTTGCGCAGTGCCGCGTAACTGTACTATGTCTAGGTCCAAGTTATAATACTGGCGTCTCTCACACAAAAAAAAAATTATTTGCAATGACGATTTTGCATCATTGAGCTCCGTCCACTTTCGGGGTGTCTGAGAGAAGACAAAACTAACAGCTTCCCTTATGGCAACTATATTTCTGCAGCGGTTGAGGTCCATCCTGTGGTCTTATTTGAACTGACGAGATGTGTTTTGTGGAATCACAAAGGCTGCTGCTTAGATGCTTCAAGCAATGGATTCATTAGCGTATACGTGTAGAGAGCCGCCATATATATAGCTCGAACAAGTGGCTCAAGGTAACAAGACTGAGGCCAGCGGAGGGGGC
Organism: Dermacentor variabilis; assembly: GCF_050947875.1. NCBI lineage: Eukaryota > Metazoa > Arthropoda > Arachnida > Ixodida > Ixodidae > Dermacentor > Dermacentor variabilis. Next base: position 99,348,392 of record NC_134568.1, read on the forward strand.
TCGCAACTTTCTAACAAACCTGGGTTCTTGAAGTGGTACTAATTCTATAGACAATGTCCGCAGAGGTGTCTCCGATGTGTCCTTAATGTCGAAGCCTGATAATACTATCCCGATAAGATGTGAGAACTCTTGAGTATAGGCACAGTCTGGGTGGGTCACCCAGTGAAGTATGGAGAGGCTGTGCATGTCGAGTCACTAATCGAAGATGAACACGAAGAGGCTCTCAAGACGTCTAAACTTCGATAAGGTACGTCCGTGACTCCTCCATTGTTAATTAATTAAATTATGAGGTTTTACGTGCCAAAACCACGATGTGATTGTGGGGCACGCCGTAATGGAGGACTCCGGATTAGTTTTGACCAGCTGGGGTTCTTCAACGTGCGCCTAAATCTAAGTACACGGGTGTTTTCGCATTTCGCCCCCATCGAAATGCGGCCGCCGGGGCCGGGATTCAATACCGCGACCTCGTGCTTAGCAGCGAAACACCAAAGCCACTAAGCAGCCACGGTGTGTGACCTCTATTGTCCCGCGGGTATATGTACAAAGTGGCAGTCTGAGGCTTATTCACAGCGCTTGAGCCGGAAGATTCTCAAATGTAAGAAAGCAAATCTAGCGCGTTCTCGAAAACACAGGCGTGATTTAACGCATATATCCCAAAAAACAGCCATTAATATACTTGGAGACTTCATTCAGAGCAGTCCCATTTCAATCCAACCACAAAACCGAGACCTTGTATGAAATTGAACATTTGGTTCATAGCACATTGACATGCTTTGACCAAGATAGGTTACGGTCAATGACGGCACCTATACAACTTTGGTGCGGGACAAAAAGGACCGCTGCTCCGTCGGCGAGGATGGGGCACCGCATTATTTACTACCTTGCAAGTGATTTTAAAGGGCATGTTACCATTGCAGTGTTGAAGTCAGCCGCTATACTCAAAATTTAACTACTGCTAGAAAGAAGTACTCAAAATCTTCAGCAAAATGCATTGTTGCCACAGTTTCTGCACTGTTGAGAAATGCGTGCGGAAAACTATTAACTGGAGCAGCGATGCATTTTAAGGCACATTGTATAAGTCAGTATTTCTCAAAACTGGTGCTACGGACAAAGATTATTTCGAAAAGTTCTGTGCTTTGATTCTGGATCATCTCAAATCCGCAATTACAAAATGCCCTCTAAAGTCATTATTTAAATGTTAATTACTATAAATTGTTAATTAAATATTAATTGACTATTATCACTTAAATGTTAATGTCCGCCACTGCTATAAAGTTTAGTCATGAAATATTTTCATCTTATCTCGCATCCCCTATTTTTAGGATTCTGTGACAGTTGCCCCCAAAACACGCCGTGTAGAGCATGAGAACCTATTATGTAGACAGTGGCTTCAGTGACTGCAAAAAGAATGTGGCACCACGAACACCATATGCCGCGAACATATTTGGCTCTCATCTGTATGTCGTGAATTTACATAGTGCTGCGGTTCCACGCCTTGCAGTAGACGCCACAGGACGCAGCGGATGCCATACGCTGATTCAGAGGCCCTTGCCTGCGCTGGAAACTGCTGAATAAGACGTGCCATATTCTCACGATTTGACGTATGGGCATCCTGTAAACCTAAAAATTTTACCTGTTCACGAAACACCACTGCTTTAAACGCTTAATAGTTGTTTCCTGCGATAACGTCTGTGCTATATATATATATATATATATATACAAGCCACATCATGGAATTACTCTCGTCGTTTTGCTTTTATGCAGCTAGCTCGTGGTATTCCTATAGGCTATAATTGTAACGACTGAAACTCAAGGGACGAGTGCCAGATTGACTTCACTTCACGCTGTTCGTATGAGATTGTAATAAACGTTCACTTGTTACCACCAAATCTGTCGTTGCGGTGCTTCATTTGCATTTGACTGTGCGTGACGAAGACAAGAGCATAAAAAATCATGCGGCTCCAGTGAGTCTTTAATGTCCTAAAGTAAATTCCTGCGAACAACAGTTACGAGCCGTCGACACTTGAATACGTTTATAGAATCCCACCTGGCACCCGAGGAGCCCTTCGGCAACAGTGGAAGAACTCCACTGCGAGCGGAAGACTTGTGACTGATGGGGTTGAACATCCCAAAGTGACATCTGGGGCTGTTGCATTCACGGCATGGACCAGCGTCTAAGCAGCGTGGACGAAACATGATTTCGGCATTGCGAACGTAGAAAAAAAAATTTTTTTTCGGAAATTGCTGAGCATGTTCGTCTGAACTGAATGGAGGCATTTACACCTAAACAGTTGGATTCAATTCTAGGCCGGTGTAATGTAAGGATTTCTTTCACCTCGATTCTATTCTTACAATGCACCGTTCAGGGTTCGCCGATCCCGGTGATAACATGGGCGAAACGCTGCTCGTACCGCTGACGAAGGATGAAACAAAGTAACTGCTATAAAACCATTGCATTATAGCAGCCCTAGTGTAGGTAAAATAGGTTGTCGGATAGGATTTTACATTGCTATCAGCTTGGTGGTTCACAACTTTTCCTATGGAACGCCTGCACCGTAGCCTCGAACCGGTATCAACGTATCTTCTCGCGCGTTTGGTCACCCGCTTTTAGAACTATTGGGGCTATTGGCAGCGGGATCGAGCACAGCTGCCGCCTGGCGGGCCCTGGCTGAACCATGGAAAGGGTGGATTGCACCGCGCATAGTCCGCTAGGCACTACGTGTTTGCACGAACGTGTACGGCGTAAATATATATAAAAACTGTTTTTGCCGTGGCTGTAGCTCACTCGTAAACGCTCATTTGCATTTCTCTTTTTTTTTCTTTTTTTTTTGACAGTGTACAGAGGCATTTAGCATTGGGTGCTGTCGTCTTTGCTCTGTGATAAGATCAGTGATTGCCCCTGTCGAGCATGTGATGTGGGATTGGTGCACCCTCCACTCGCCACAATCACGGCAATTTTATAATCGCTTCGTGCTTCGAAAACATCCCAAAAAAGCATTTCGCCTTGTTTTTAAATAAAAGAAGCGGTAGCACTGGGACGTGAATAGCACGCTTTAGTGACTTTTCACTATGTGTCGATCACTCTGCAATCTCTGTGATACCACGAAACGGTGTAGCGTGAAAGTCACTCAGCCATTAAAAAAAAGGATCGTGAGCATGCACTCATACACAACCTATTACGATAACTGCATTGTGATAATTGCGACACTTGGATGACTCTCGCTTAGTCGGTATGCGGCAGAGGTGTTCGTTCCTTTAATATGTGGTTCTGATGCCAATACGGTTAATTCATTTTGCCTTGCAATCAGAACGTGTGCTTTAAATTTGTACTTTGATTAACTGACGCAAAATGAAAGCTAAAATAGGCTATTATACGAGGATGATGTGTGACAAGGCAGTCTCTACACGTAGGATATCATAGCATAGAATAGAAAGGCGTCTATTACTGTTTCCTCTTGCTCTTCATTGTGGCTTTGGTAGCTCGAGGTAAGACAGTGGTAATTAAATTATTAGCTGAAATAAAACAACTTAACCATTTTATCTTGTCAAATAATTACAGTTTGGCTGCATCGCAGTCGTGCGTGTAACAGCTCAAGGGCGACAAAAATATTCTTGTATGAAGCAATCTGACGACCCACCTAACGTAATGTCACTCACGGTGAGCTAGCTTGCTCGAATAAGCTCATTAACTGTTTGCATTTCACAGCGAATTAAAAAAAAAGGATGAATGCGTACAATTGGTGATGTAGAGGGTTCGTTAACTTGCTGCTTTACCTTCGTTGTACAGGTACACATACCTTTTTTAAACGTGTGCAAGATTCGCAGAGAATGCGGTAATTATTAACTTGCTCAACCATATGAACAGAGTAGGCATTACGCAAACGATACTTACTAATGCGTAAGCATTCTTTGGCTCGGCTGTTACTTCGATTTTGCTTACTTGCGTTTCCTAGCTTATGCATGTCCACCGAGCATTTTCCGCTGACAAAGAAATGAAATCCGTGTACTGAACGGTGTGGAGACGAGTTGCAAGGAAGCTGCACAGCGCATTCAAAGCGATCGTATATCAACTGAGCCAGAACGCCTTCACAACCTGTTTCATCGCAGCTGTCTTTCTTTTTATTTTGTTTTATTTTCTTGTTTTCCTTTTTTGTTACGACCTTGACGCGGCGACGGCGACGTCACTAGATTTTTAACGCCACCAATTTATTATTATTATTATTATTATTATTATTATTATTATTATTATTATTATTATTATTATTATTATTATTATTATTATTATTATTATTATTATTATTATTACATGTACAAATCAGTTACTCTTTTTTTATACTCAGCAGCCCTACAGTAGGCTTTTCTTTCGAGGAACCCGTGTGAATTACCTCAGTAGCAATTGCTATACGAACGGTTGGATGTCTAATTTTCCCTTTATTAATTACCTCTCTCCACCTTGCGAGTTTCCGCAGAACTATTTCGTCAGTAGGCTTTTCTGCTCATACACTCATAATGTGGAGAAGTAAGCTTTTAAGGCGGCCTCACGAGAACGGTTTTCTTGTCTTCTCTCTGACTTTTTATTTCTTTATTTATTTTTGCGGGGGTGTGAATTGTTTCTTATCGCTTATGAAGCTACAGATCACCGACATTTACACTAGTATAACAATTAAACGTCTTAACTTCGCTAATTACGCATTTTTGTGCAGATACACGGCATTGCCCTTTTCGCGTGACAGATTTTGCTGGGATACTCGCCGAAGAATGCGAACGCGTTAAAAGCTCCAAAAAAGCACCGAAACAGCGACTGTGTGGCTGAGGGATATTGCCCCGTTGAATGACAGTCTTTGCTTCTTTCAAGTAAATGTAAGCGTTCATTCTGCTCGTTTCATGAAAAAAAATGTAGCATTAGAGGGCAACATACGGTAAATTCACTGCAGTCAGCGCGTTGAATTACCAGAATGTAGGGACATATCGTTCAGAGCGGCACGCCGCCGCTTAAATTTCTGTGCGCGCCGTCGACCATTTATCCGCACTCGGGGACGTTGTTGCCAACTGTAGTTTGATCTTGCGACGAATAGACACATTTTGTAGGACACGGTGTTTGATCGGCAGGCAAAGTTATATCTGGCTTAATTGTATTAGTTGAGAAAGTTGATCAAACCTTAGTGAATTCAGTGACCAGTTTAAACGTCTTAAAAAAGCTTAATAAAATAAATTGAAGATTAATAAAAGAACAATAAAGAATAAAATGAAATAATAAAAATTAATGCCGTGAGTGAACTATACTGTTTCAGCAGTTCCATGCAGCATTGTGGAAGCTACAGGCTTCTTCAACCAATCAAGGGGAATGAGCTTTTGTAGTCGCCAGTAGTTTTAGAATATATATAGCTCATTGTACCTGTGTATTTTTGCTTGTGTGTTCCTAGTTTATGCTCATTTGCTACTTTTACCGCTCTTGCTATAGATTAAATAATTGATAGGTAAATAAGCAAAAAATAAATAAATAAAGTTCACGCAACTCAAATGAAAATGATTCGTTACCACTCACGACATTGCCAAAGCCTTGTATAAATCAGCTTTGAAGTTATCGATATAACGGAATTACCCTCTGCCAAACTGCAACACGTAACTTTTATCAAAGACACACAAGACACGACAACCGCACAAACAAATGGACAAGTGACGCGACATCGGCGGCACGAGCATGCGGTGGAAGAGCTCGTAGCACCCACTGCGATTTTGGAGCTTTCTATATTAACCTCACAAGAACACAAGTATGGCCGTTCGTTAAACTTCGACGACAAGCACGAAATATTTTCGCTACAGGCCTCTGTCCACTGTTCATAAAAAAATTATATTTTTCTACATCATCTCCTACAAGCGCATGCATCCAAAGAGGACAGCAGGAGGTGCCCTCAGGAAGCGTACCGTTCCGGGCGAATCGTTCACGACATAGGCAACGCATACGAAACGCGCCGACGCATTATGCACGCAGCTGCAACGAAAAATGGGGCCGCCAAGGCGTTTTATTCATGAGGGAAGGATGCTGTTAACAACGTGGGCACAGCGCGCGCTTTTCTGCCGAGCTATAAACAAAGACCAGACGCGTCTATAGTGTTGCGCTGCTAAGCTCGAGGTCGCGGGATCAAACCCCGGCCGCGGCGGCCGCATTTCGATGGGGGCGAAATGCAAAAAACTGCCGTATCCCGTGCAATGGGGCCACGGAAAACATCCCCTGGCGGTCAAAATGAATCCGGAGACCCCCGCTACGGCATGCCTAATAACCACATAGTGGTTTTGTCACGTAGAACCCCATAATCAATTTCAATAAACAAAGAACTAAAAAGCGCACGGTGTCACGTGACAGTGCTGGTCCAATAGAAAGGGAGGGGTGCGCAGTGAAGGCGCGGGGAAGGGAGAAAGGCGAAAAGCCGACAATGGGAGCGGAAAATTTGAAAAAATGGCATTACTTTTGTTCCCTGAGGGACTTTATTTCGACACTCGCTCGCAGTGGTGAGTTACTTTTGCTCACGACTGTACAAAGTACAGCGGACAAAGCTAATGTAAGCTGGAAACATAAAAGACCACGGAGATTTACGAGAATGAAAAGATAGAAGTTAAAAAGAAACATGTTTGCTAAAACAAAGGGCAGTGTCTTGCTATTTGCGGCCTGAGCTGGTCTCCTAAAGAGAAAAACATAAAGAAGCAAATATTCGCAACAGGATGAGGCATGTGCTTGCTGCAACAAAAATCCGGAGACAGGTCAGCATATCGTAATGGAATGCGAAGTTATTCACCAAGCGAGACCCGTAGGAAACGTACACCTTCTAGAAGTGATGGGATTCAAAGTGGTTGGAAGCTTTAACCGGTCAGCAGTCAAGCAACAGACGTTGCGAATATTGGTGGAGGAGAAGCAGGGAAGAGATTGACATGACCGGATCCATCACAGGCGTATGCTACAGCTAGGTAAATATTTGTCACCACCCTGTTTCAACTGAGATGCCAATAAATTATCATGATCAACATCGTACCAACCGTGTGGCCTCCAGGCACCATCGGCGGTGCCACCGTGTCCCGTTAGAGACGCCCGGCGTAGGTGCCAGTATAGGTGTGTGCCGCTCTTCAATCCCAAAATGTACCCCGTAAATTTCTCCGGCGCTTAGCGCAATCGAAGCCCCGTCACAAGGGTTCCTCAAGGAAAGCAACCCTACGCTTTAGCAGGCTGCGCCACAAATGCACTGGGCCCGTGTCGCTTTTTAATGAACATCTTTTGTGCAAACGCTTTAGCGAGAGATCAACCAACCACATACAATGAAATTACGCAGCGCTTTTATCTCAGCAGAGACGTTTCCCTTCTTCACAAGAAGTTAAATAGAGCGCATGCATTGAGCCTCAGATTATTGCGTACAGGCTCGTATCCATGCCCGGCTTTATTCCACAAGATTTATCCCGACACTTATGCCAGTAGTTCTTGTAGGCACTGCAATGACTTCGCTAGCCTAAACCATATGCACTGGCGTTGCCCCTCGTTGCGAGGCACGGAACCAATCAATGAGGACAAGTGGCTCTCCGCTATCAAGAGCCCCGATGCCGGGACGCGACTATGGGCTGTCCAGAGGGCCCAGGATGCGGCGGTCGGGCATGGCCCGTCTGTCCCAACGTGATAGCGGCCCGCAGCGCGCTAAGTCGCGTACCTCAGGACATTCATTAAAATTTTGCATCCATCCATCCATCCATCCATCCGTCTGTCCATTTAGCGAGCTGCGCCATGAAGGTACTGGGCGTGTGCTGCTCTTCAGTGAACCTCTCGTCAACTTGGGTCACTGTATGGGGCAGGGGATGTGCGGCAAGCGCAAGAACACTTCTCAGCGATCAAACGCACCGGCGCGCCACGCTTCTTGTCTCTGAGGACACGCGAAGACTTCTCGGCAGCGCCACTAGATGGCGCAGCCTGTCCAGAAATAAACGCTAAAGGAGCCTGGCTGCCGCATGATAAGTTCCTCAGAGTTCGCGCGCACCGGTGCAGCGCACATTTCGGCGTCCACGCGCAGGATTGGTGGCGGCGGCGCTAGATGGCGCCGAGTGTTCTTAGGGAAGCGGAGCTTCGCTGCAGTCTATGCATCATACATAGCTCGTTTCGGCGGAGGCAATACATTATGTCGTCATATTGACTCAATGCTAAATGCATTACCGCCAACATTCGTTGTTTAGAGGTAACTGATAGTAATACAGCTAAAATAAGCTTTCACTTTAAGATTGTTCTTCTGTGCATTAAAGAGACAGACAACCGCTCAGAACATGAATCGAGATAACCCCGCTAATGAAAAGATGGCCCATCGTAGCGGATAAAACGAGCCATGTTTTTCTCATTAAACGTGGATTCATATCTTTAATTCATCACTAAAAGGTCCCAAAAAATGACCTTTGGCGCCCCGCGCCGCAAAAACATGAAGCTGCATAAGAGGTCCACCACGTGACCTTCTATTAGTGAACGCGGTTCCTGGTCTTTTTGTTACTATTGAAACGCAGTGTAGTTTTTGTTATAAGTTTTTTTTCTGTCTTACAATGTGCAGATAAGCCTTCGTTTGTAGTGAGCAGAAAATTGGCACTGAGTTGGCTTGGCTTATCTATCGACTGAACAACGACGGCGGGGACCAGCCAGCCGTGACGTTGGCGTGTACTTGGGGAAAAACGCGCTACGAACATAAGAAATGTCTTTACAAGAACGCGAACTGATTGCACCAGCTTTTTATTTTCAAAAGTGGTTGAAAAGGTCAAAATGTAGGTGGTTAACCACAGTCACATTCTCTCCTGTGAAAGCAGAACGATGGGCGGCTCTCACAATTTGCGAGGCGGACTGTCGACATCGCTCTCTCTTCTCAGCGTTGCTGGAGGAGGGACACTTACTTTTTTAGAGGCTGCTCAGATAGAAAATTTCTTTTTACTAAATATCCACGCGCTCTTAGAAGTAACCGCTGCAGATGTAAGCACTACCGAGGGTGTGCTTTGAGCTGTGCCGTAAAAACCTACGTCCTTAAAAGTCCGTTGTCAGTCCCTTTAAACCTTCTTTGTGATGTTATACTACATTCAGTATACGGCCAATTGTATGTGACCGTGGACCTCCGCTATTTTTATCTATTGGCCTGACCATTTTCTGGTTACTGCCTTTTGGCTATGATCAAATAAAATGAAATCCAAATGTCAATATAATTAGGCGGATTTTTTTGCAACGGTCTTTCGCCAAGCACTCCGGCATTGTCAAGGCTCATTGCACCCAGACACGCTTTCCGAATAGCCAAGTGACTGAGGATATCGCACAAGTGCTCGTGATGGGCACGTATGATTATTACTTGTCGTGGGACCGCAGTGGTTTACAAGAAATGCTACCAGTTCATCTCCTGCAATTATTAGCTCTTCAAACAAGGTACACTCTACTTTCACCTTCCATCCTCTCATTGAGCAGGTTCATCCGGATCAAGCCCCAACTCAGAATAAAATAATAAATACAGAAATCGCACACGGTTTAAATATTTTTACAGCCGTGAAACTCTTGCGCCTGTGTGTTTTCTGTGAGTGTGTGTTAGGCGTTAAATGTGACGGTAAAGAGTGACACGAAAATGCTATTTCGACAATATTTGCAGTAAACAACTTCTGGCTAAGAGTCATCTCAATTCTGTGAATTTGCGTGCATGCACAAATTATGTTTTGAATACGATTCCACGAAAAGGCTTAATTCCCGTAGTGCATTAACATTAACCCTAGAATTTGGAGGCACACAATGCAAGCAGAACACATAAATACACAGTGGATCCCTTGACTCTACCCTGAGTGCTCATGATCCAACAAAATTCCGATATCTTAGAATTTACTGTTTTCAGAGTCTACACATTTTAGAGTTTCCTGGTGTTAAGAATGCAATTAGCAGAACAAAAGCAAGAATTTATTGCATTTAAAAAATCAAATATTAAAGGCCGTGATGGAGCGACCAGGTCCCAGCAGACAAAAGCTGCTCAAAACGTCTACGTTCACCCATGACGTCACGTCCGCTATAAACCATGATGTCACATCTGTCCATTTGCATGGCGTCTGTCTTTCGGGACCGGTTGCGCTGCGAAGCGGTCGGTATTCCGCGCCCACTTACAGCGTGAGTAATTCATCTTTACAACCTATATGCGTGTAATAAAAGGTTGTGGCTGTCAGCTGTTGGATGCGTTACCGTTAAGTACCTTGCGCACATATTTTGCATCCTGGCAGCGTCAAATTGCAGCCGGCCTGCTCATGTGAGTGGTATTGTCTCCGTCAGGATCGTCAGTGCGTGCACAGAACCATTCAGTAGTCTGGTTAAAGGAAGGATGCGCGAAATAAAGAGGACCCAAGAAAACACTATCATGGCGAGCTGTTCCGTCAGACCGTGTTATATCGCGCTTCTTTTTCTAAGGCCATCTCACTCGAGAGAGATGGTCTTAGCACAGCTTTGCTACTGCTTTTTTACAGCTTTGCTGCGCCTCATTTAATCATCGCCTGCATTCTTTTTAATAAGACAAGTGGCATCACTGCGCGGAAGCGTGTCTCTTGAAGTTTTTCAACAACAGACAGTGCCGCCGTGCCTGCTGTACGCTTCCCTGACGCAGTTAAAACAATTAAGACACAGCATCAACCCTGCTACTGCGTGATGCAGGGTCACTATGATAAGAAAATTAAAAATAACAAAAATAAATTAATGCAGTAAGTGTGGTCAAAGGTTGCTAAGCGTGATGAGCGGACTTACCTCGCAAGATAGAATAAATCGTCGTCCTGAAGTGAGCTTCACCTCACTAAATGTTTGTTACGCGGTGAAGTTTACTCAACAGAATTGCAGTGAATCATGTTATAGGGACACTAAAGCGAAACAATAAATCAGTTTAGACTACTGAAGCATTGTTTGAGAACCTTGCAGGCAGTCATTTCAAAAAAAATAGTTTGATTATTAGATGAGAAAATGAAGGTCCAAGTATCAGTATTTGAATTTCGCGCCAAAACCCCAGCGCCTGTACGTCCGCGTGACGTCAGGGATTCCAAAGTATGTTTTTGCATTTGGGCCGCGTTGGCTGAGTAAATGTTCCCGAAACATGACATTTTTAATATTTTGTTCCTTTAGAACACAATGTAGTCAATCTGTACCACTATATATATTTTATATTTAGTAAGCCCTAGAAGATGCCATCAACATCCAAGACGTCAGAGCCCCCAGGTGCGGAAACTTAAGTAGGCGTCGCCACCCGTATTTCGTTCTTGCGCTTTTTCTGGCTTACCAAACGTCTTATCGTTGTAAGAGTGATGTTTTTGGTGTTGTAGAACGGTAATTTACTGATGCAGAAAAAATCATTTTTTCACTTTAGTGTCCCTTTAAAAGTGAATAGGGGCCACTGTCACGGGACATATGTACTATGTGTTCCTTAACCATGTACGCGCGCACCCATTGTCTCCTGTTACATTACGCGCGCCGAGGCGCCTAATAAGTGTACTGGCAGGCCTTCAGAGCTATTTCGCACGTGGCTGTGACGCTTTGAACCGTTGTTTTGTCGACCTCGTAAGCCAATGTTTATACGGTCATCGACCGTACGGTAAAGATACTGGGGGCGTAACGGCTGTCCATTTGATATATTATATAGGCCGCCCGGACTTCTTCCTTTCTTTCTTCCTTTCTTACTTTCTTTCTTTCTTTCTTTCTTTCTTTCTTTCTTTCTTTCCTTCCTTCCTTTCTTTCTTTCTTTCTTTTTCTTTCTTTCTTTCTTTCTTTCGGTATTTGCGCTGTGCACAATCTTGTTCCTATTGAACGAATTATGTGATGCAATAAAATGCGATTTCCTTTTTTTACGAAAAGATGGTTTCCTTAGTCGTGGATGAAATGTCGCTAAAGCAGGCTGTGACATACGAAAAAAAGGCAGACAGGATTCATGGACTAATTGAAATGGGAGGTCTGGAGAAGGAACTCGGAATTGAAAATGAACTGGCCACACACCTTCTCGCTTTTGTGTTTGTCGGGCTGTCGACGCACTACACGTAAGATGATCATTACTTTTACTAGCACAATTCCAAAGGCTTCTATTGCGATGGAAAGGTTGCCATGATATAAGACAACATTTCAACTTCTTTCAACAATATAAGTTTCGGAAAGAACTACCTGAACATTTAGCGTACAATAGTGATTTAACGAAATATCTTGCGCATTTATATTTTTCAGCCTCCCAGTCGGATATTACTTCACGCAGTCTATAAAAGGAGATCAATTGCACCGATTAGCACTCCAAGTCATGAGGTCCATTGAAGTAGCAGGTTTTCAAGTTCTTCGATTTGTAGCCGACAACCACGCATCTAAATGCAAGATGTTTGCCATATTCGGAAGTGGTCAAATAATTCCAGTCGTGCCGTAAGTTGTCCAGTGTACTTGCTTGGAGTTCACGTTTCAGTACAACGTATGTCTGGGAGATTTATAAATATAAGTCCGCGCACACTGATGCTCAGTTTTTTTGCTCATCGTCTTGAATTTCCATCCCCGTTTTTTCTCTGATGCTCAGTTTGTATTATAGAGAACTTATTCAGACTAGCCGTAGTTCATTTATATAGAGCCCACATGTATCGTATGTTGTACGAGCGCAAGTATATAATTAAGAAATTAATGCTTTTGTCAATACTGCCTTTCGGAATACGCGCAGCGCTGATCGCATGACTTTAGAAATAAACCAAGATCTACACGTCTGACTTTCAGGCTGCGTGTACAAATTAGTGAACTGAAAAATTTAACAGCTAGACTGTTGGAGCAGAACCATCACGTGATGAAAATAGTTTCTCCTTAGATATTGCGAAATAAAGTACACGCATCATCGGCAAGGCTTTCAGATTCGTTTCTTAGAAGCAACATTACAAACAAAATTATATATATATATATATATATATATATATATATATATATATATATGTGTGTGTGTGTGTGTGTGTGTGTGTGTGTGTGTGTGTGTGTGTGCGTGTGCGTGCGCGTGCGCGTGCGTGCGTGTGTGTGTGTGTGCGTTCGTGCGTGCGTGCGTGCGTGTGTGTGTGTGTGTGTGTGTGTGTGTGTGTGTGTGTGTGTGTGTGTGTGTGTGTGTGTGTGTGTGTGTGTGTGTGTGTGTGTGTGTGTGTGTGTGTGTGTGTGTGTGTGTGTGTGTGTGTGTGTGTGTGTGTGTGTGTGTGTGTGTGTGTGTGTGTGTTGAGTACGTATTGCCAAGCCTCTTTTCATTTTTAATTGCAGACACGCTTTGGACACCAATCGGAAGTTGTTCCTCGCTTTCGACCACTGTCATATCCTCAAAAACCTCCGCAACCAGTTGATATCCACCAATAACGTGCTGTGCAACGGCGGACAGTACTTCAGCGCGAAATATTTAAGAATGCTACTGGACATAATAGGAGGACAACCTTCACTCAAGCTTGTGCGGAACCTGACGCGGAAACATGTGTACCCGACAAACTTCGAGAAAATGAGCGTGAAGAGGGCCTTAGACGTGTTCTCCCCTCAGGCATGCAAAACTAAACCTGAAAGGTATTTAGTGACATCATGAAGATGCCACCTCTCTTAATTCCGTGCATCCAATGCGTGACGCACACTTCCGTGACAAATTAACCTACAGACAAAAAATTATATGAGCTTTAGGTCCAACTTTTCTCTTTTTCGGGAAAAAGAAATCTTGCAGCATTATTTCGAATCCACGAATGCCCGCAAGTTCTTGATTTACCTTACGTATAAGGAGTCTATGCGGACATCTGCGTATATCTTTAAATGCAAGAAGAAATGCGTTCATGCTAGGTTGGAAATTCGTTGCCACTATTGCGGTATACCTTTAGCGCAACACATATTTCGATTGTGCCTGATACAAGCCTGTCGCTTGCTCTCAAAATTGATGGCGCCAGTTTCCAAAGAGGTGCGGCACGTGCCGGCTTACATTTCTTTCGATATTGATTTACATAAAGCAGCTGGAATTCTAGGGCAGAATATTTCCACGGAACATTTATAGTACTTGCTGAGCAGGCTAAATATTCACGCTCGGTATATCCGCAGGTACCGTAGCTATAATGTAGCAATTAAGCATATTTGAAGAGAAGGAATATGAAACTTCACGTACATTCCCTATGAATAGAGTGTTTTAGTTGAGCGTCTTTACGGTACGCTCCGCTCCGAGCTGCCCCGCTAAGCCACAGCGGAGCGGCGGGCGATTTTCACGTTTTAGTTATACGTTTAGCGTAGCGGAGCGCACCTTTCGTAGTTGCAGCACCCCCTGGCTAAATTCGGGGTAATGAAAGAAAAGAAAAACACCTATTGATCACTCTTATACAGTAAAACGCATATATGTATATATATATAACTTATTTCTCCATGAAGTATCTAGACGTGCGCTTGTAATGCGTTACCGGTCCATTTTATCCAATGGAAAAGAAAGCGCCGTCTTGGGGAACGCCACGTGTTAGCCAGCGCGCTTGCTTTCTGCATCCAATCCAATCCGTTCTGACGCCAACGCTAGCCAAAGTGCTGCCCGGCACGCTCCGCTCAGGCAGCTTCTTAGCGGACCGTGTTCTTCGCTCCGCTAGCCCGCTTACGGCTAAGCGAACGGCGCATGCGCATTCGCGCTTCCGCTCCGCTTAGCTGCTTAGCGGAGCGTAAACACGCTCAACTAAAACACTCTAATAGGTTGATCGGGATCTCAAATAAGCATCGAGTACATTTGTGCGCTTTAGTAATTTGCGTTAATCACAAAACCAACTTTACATAGACCACATCTACAACAAATATGTCGGTATAACAGTACAGTTGAGCACACTTCCGAAGATCACTGTCAATTGCATGCGATGCGCCATTCTTAACTTGGAGTAACTTGACTTCCTCATATTGCTTCTATCACAAAGCTGTCCTAGCTGTGCGCTGGCTGGTCGCGCTGGCTCATTTCAAGTGGCCATACCGTGACAAAACGCCTCGTCAAATTGATAACCACCGGATGCGGTTTAGTTCTTTGTCAGTATTTCTGAGCGGCTTTACTGTGGAGAGCGATTGTGAGGCCACATCAGCGGGTTTTTTTTTTCCCTTGGCCGTCTTTTCTCAGCACAAACAATATATTTCATTGACGATATCTTGCCCCAGATAACTTAAATTCATTTTACTCATGTGTTCTAAACACCGATTTTGCCGTAAATTCCGTCATTAAAATTATTTCATAATTGCTGTAAGTTTAGTTGATCAGGAGGGCATAACACAAGATTGAAGCGCCTTGAGGTTGTTCATAAAAACGTTCGTTGGTTTTAGCGTCATAGACAGTTGCGATTTTTTTAACAAAGAGAGGAGAGATGGGGGGGGGGGGGCATTTATTATAACGACAGGTATTTTCGCCGACGTGTGTACGATTCCGCTGACATGCTACCCTGCATAAGAATGGGAAGGGAATTAACGATTGCAGAGGAGATGAGAAAGAAAAAGAATAATAATATTTGTGCCTGTTAGTTTGCCGCCCTGTACATCTACATTCCATTGCATTGAGGGGCTGTCAACTTATTGTAGCGTTTATGTAGGCGTTTGCGACTTCGATCAGAATATCGGGAGAGCGAAGAGTACCATCCATAATTCACACGATACTCCTCGACAGTGAAACTTCCAGAAAAACTAAGCGCAAAGGTGGGGAAAGCGCATGGTTGAGGGGACTAGGGAAAATATCCTGGCCAAAAGTCGGCCGCGCGATATTCATGGATTTCTGATCTTTGATGTTTACTCTTCCTATCACTGCCTCCAAATTCTTGAACGAAGAAGGAAACCTCCATATACATATTCCTTGATTTTAGCAAAAACATGATTTTAAAGCCAAGCTTTATATCAGGGTTCTCCCGGACGTTCCTGTATGTGGCTAGTGGGTGGTGCTGCTTTCTCCCCGAATAGGTTATACTTAAAGAAAATGAATTATGTGTCGCAGCACAGCAGCCCACGATGCACGAACCATTAGGCTACAATCGCACGTATACTTCCGTACGTATACGCGTACTACTCTTCGATATGACCACTGTGTGCATCGCGTTGTGCAGCACGTGTCCGCGAGAGCACATGCACTCGTGCCAGTTTCCTTTATGCAAGTAAGGAGAAACGAAACGGAAAAATTGATAGCTTTTGATTAACCGCTTCAAATAGATTCCAAGGTATGCGGCGTGTCTGCATACCTTATAATCTGTTTTTCTTCTGAAATCTATTTTAATTTTTCTTTCGTAGAACCCGTATCGGTTTCCTTTGTAGCAATTGCTACGAATGGGTGGATGCCTGAGTTTTACTTAATTAATTCTCTCCACCTTGCGGGTTTCCGCAAAACTATTACGTCATAACTTTTCCACTCCCTTTATTCGCTCTAGGTTACAGCTGCGCTGTGGTACCTTCAGTAATATGGCAGAAGATTTGCGATAACAGGATTCGAAGACAGTCTGCCAACAATCCAGTACATGGAGACGGTATTCAAATGTTTCACTATCAGGGGCGTAGCCAGGGGGGGGAGGCTTATGGGACTTCAGCCCCCCCCCCCGAATTTTTTTCGTGCTGTCCTTGCGCCGCCGACCAAAGCAACCCCCGGCGCCGGGAATCATTCTGGATTTTGTCTAGAACGTCTTTTTCACGCTCAAAAAGCCATATCGCGGCAAAAATTGCGAACTCGGGCTGGATTTCGCGGCCCCGCCCATGCACCGGGAGTCACTTAACGCAAGCAGCCCCATCCGAGCACAAAGTTTCAAGGACGTTTTGATGGCGAACGGGCTCGCCGTGGCATCTCGCGGAGGCCGCGGAATTTACACTCTATTATGGAATCTACGGAGCGCGTGGATGTCAATTCTGAAACGTTATGGGTATAAAGTTCTCATCAACTTTTCATGTGAAAGGTGCATTGACATTTCCAAACGTGTGATTTAGATTTTCAATTGCGGAACTTTGTAAGTTTAATGTTCCCGTAAATATTTCACGTCAAAGGTTCATTAACTTTTCCAAAGTCCTACATCAGGCCATACAAAGAGACAAGCCAAATCAACACACTATCAGACAAGTTGCCAAAGCCAGCAGCGAGGCCCGATGAGACGAATCGTTGTGGTGGTTCATTCATGCCGTCATGCCACATAAAAAAATATCAACATATTTATTTCACCTGCGCCAAAGCATCCAGTGAAGACACTAAAGCCTGCCAAGGTAACTACGTTCTTATTTATTTTTTCTGCTTTGACTTTTAATCGTCAAGACACATTGAGCCTCTTCAATTTTTTTGTTCTCGCTCCCCTACCCGCGGGCTGCCAGTGCCAGCCAGAGCGCCATGCGTTTTTCTCGTGTCGCCCCGACCACCGCGCGGCGCACTTCGGTGCGTGTTCGATTTTCTCTGGCCGAGTGTATTTTCGCCTGGCAGAGTTTTGGGCGCTTTCTAGCTAGCAGACGAGAAAAAGAAACAATGGTCGCTCGCCGCCATCACTGTGGGAACTCGACGGATTGCACCACGTTCGCTTGAGCGCGACCTCTCCAGAAAGTCTTGTCTCGCCGGTGTAGGATATCGAGCAGTATGCGCATGGTTCTCGGTGGACCAAGCGTCTCGTGTTCCCTTCGATATTTCTTTAATAGCCACATTAGTTGCCCAAAATAGGCATTCGATTGTGAACAACATACTTTCCTTCGCGTTTTTTTTTTCATTACGGTGCCCCCGCCCCACAAAAGGAAAGAAAAACGTTGTTGCGGCGCAGCGAATTGTCGCATGGTGAAAGTTCTATTTTGTTACTTCTTTTGCGGAAAGTTATGGGCCGTGGGACGCTTCAGCTGCCGGATACTCTTATATTATTGCGCAATTATATGGACACTCTAGGCGCATTCCTGCCGTCGCCATCGCACTCATGTTCCGCATAAAGTCCAAGGGTGATAACATCGTGACCGCGCGCCGCATGCTGTATGTGCGAGTGAAAGCGGGGGGGGAGGGGGCGGAATGGTTGAGCCGATGATGGTGGCTCAGTCTTGTGTGCGCAATGGAGAAAAGTGAGGAGCAAGCGCGTCGCCTTCCGTCGCGCGCGATACATCGGGGAGAGTGGATGGAATGGGGGAGGAATCTAGGATTCTGTGAATCTGTGATTGATCAACATGTTTATTTGCCTTGTTTGACCCATTATATACCATGACTTTTTCTTAGATACGTAGATTTATTGGAGACTTATACGTACGTTTAGATACCTTGTTGTGATGTTTTGTGCATACGTGCAGTGAACTTTGTTGCCAGTGGCACTATTTTGCCCTTTATCAAGCTGTATCTTCGCATTTGTATATTCCATTGTACCTTCGCATTTCTAATGTACGAAGGCGAGTCAAATGAAAGTGAGCCTACCCACCCTGCGCAATTATGGTTCTATTCATTATCTGCAAGGCCTGCGCATAGCACACAGGCATCTCTCATTTACAAAAGTGACACGCAGGTGTGAGGATAAATGTTCTTTAATGCGCTCATACACTGGGTTGAACATGGTTGCATGACGTAATGGACGCTCCAGAAGTTGAACAGCGTGGTGCCGTGAGGTTTTTGACAGCTGAAGGTGTTTCCCAAAAAGCAATTAGTCACCGTATGGCTGCCGTGTACATTGAACATTGCATTTCATTGGCCACTGTGAAGCGTTAGAACAAACGGTTCAAAGAAGGACGTGAAAGTTGCAAAGGCGATCCCAGACCGGACCAAAGCCATCGTGCAATCACCCCTAACAAAATTGCAAAGGTTGATGAGCTGATGACACAAGAACGGAGGATAAGCATCGATGAACTTGCAGAGTGTGTGAACATCAGTCACGGTTCGGTTCACCGTCACCGTTCATGCCATAATTCACGAACATCTCGGTTATCGGCTCTTGTGTGTGCAATGGATGCCCAAGATTTTGAACCACCGCCAGAATACGGAGAAGTTCGGCCTTTACTGATCTGATCCGGTATCACAATAAGGGTGACGATTTCTTGTCTGCAATTGTGATCGGAGACGAACCATCATGCCACTACTACGAGCCTGAAACATGGCGGCAAAGCTTACAATGGAAACATTCAAATTCACCACCCCCACACAAAGCAAAGGCCGTCATTTCCGCCGGAAAGGTGTTCTTGACTTTTATTTTTCGATCGTCAGGGGCCATTACTGATAGAATTTGCTAAATCTTGAGAGACTATCAATTGTTTCCGATATTGTGAAACGCCGGATCAGCTGCGTGTCGCAATCAAGAACAAACAACGTGAAAAATTGACGAATTGGGTCATCTTGTTCCACGACAATTCCCGCCCCCACGTCGCTGATGTGGTTAATACAAAACTGGCAAAGTTCAAGCCGGAAAGCTGCAACATCCGCCATACAGCTCAGACCTGTCGCCTTGCGACTTCCACATTTTGGGGCAACCGAAAAAACAGCTCAAGCGAACCAGATTCGTCTCGGACGATGACGTGAAAGTCAGTTGCAGATGTTTTGAAGCAACGACCCAAGGAGCTTTATGAGACGGGAATTACGCGACTCGTTAGTCAATGGGACAAATGTCTAAATGCGCATGGAGGCTACTTTTACCCCGTCTGTCATATATTCGCATTGACTCACTTTCATTTCACTCGCCCTCGTATATTCTGCAGAACTCCTGCTTTTAATACGTGCTCTCTGTTGCGACTATAATTTCGGTGCAATTACTCACGATACACGACCGATGACAGCTGCTCCTGCGTAATACACTGGAACAAATGACAGCGTCATTTAGATTTTTCACTGGCCGTTGCATACGTACATGAATGTAAACACGGTTCTTGAATGACAAAGTTTCATTAACATATTTGTCCTCAACTTGTTCATTTCATGGCCTTTACATGTTTCATATAAGCGGCATGCACTCCCTTGCTAGTTTCGAACTGATGTAGTTCTAAAGTTCGTGTGATATTTTTTTTTACTTACTAAATAGACAAAAAACATGGAAGCATTGACATCAGTTATGTTTGGCACAATTTTCGGCACATACGAGTATAATATTTTATGAAAAAAATACGTATTATACTTGTATTGACAGTGCGTAGCGTTCAAGAATTCGTTTGCAGCATCTTTGGCAATGGCAAAGCAGTTATTATTCATGTATTTGATTCCTAGGCAAATCTTTTAAGAGGAAGCTTTAGCTCGGGCCCAACTCCGACGCGGCCTATTCAGATACATGTAAAACGCGGAAACGCTTTTCTTAGATAACTTCTGAGTCGCTTTTAATGAAATTTGTCGCATTTGAGAGAGTAAGTTGAATTCTAGTGTCCGTTGGAAGCAGAATATCGATTTAGGGCCCGAACATTGTTTAAAATATTTTGAAAAATTCGAAACATCGAAATAAAATAGAAGCAGGAACTTTACAAATTAATAGCTCTGCATCAAGAACACATATCGCGGTTCTGTAAACGGCATACATTACACCATTCAAAGCGGACAAATTCGATATGTCTAGTTGTATCTTATGTGAATTGGTTATGTTATGTACAAGGGTTCTGCAAAAGCCGTATTTCCATAATACTTAATTTCTTGAGACTCATGTGTAACATAAATTTTGTCCGCTGTAGATGTACTATTATGTGCAATTCACAGAATTGTGATATCAATTTTCATTGCTGATTTACAGAGTTGTAAACTTCATTGTTTCGTTTTCTGAAAATTTTCGATTTTGCCACTCTTCAATAAAATATTGACGATTTAAATCGAATATTCGAAACAAACCATCACTAGAATTTAGGTTTTTCTTTTAAATGCAACAAACCTCATCAAATTTGGTGAAGTGGTTGCCGAGAAAAACGAATTCTCCTTCTACATGAATTTAGAGAGGAGCATCCGACCTAATGTTTGCTCTTAAGAGGAGCCCGAGCTGCATTGTGAGCCCCCCCCCCCTTCCCCCGAACGATATTTCTGGCTGCGCCACTGTTCACTATACACAACATCAGAAGTACCACATTTCACATTGTAAGCCGGGACCCAAACAGGATGCCGTTCAGCTCTCCAGATGATGAAAGGTATCATTATATACCTCCACAGTCTTTATAACTAAATGCTATTGATTTTTTACAGTACTATGTCATTTCAGGTTGCTGTGGCTGGAAAAAGAACCTTTGCCCTTCTTCGCATCGTGGAAGGCCGCAGCACCCCACAAGAGGGCATTCATATCTCTTGAAACACACAAAGCTTTGCAGGTCACCACAATGTCCACAGGCCGGTGCACACAATTCCTCCTTCGTTCGGGTTTCTTTTATGTGTTGACTTCAATATTATCCAGCGACCCTGTCGAGATACTTTTTTCTACCATTCGGCAACTAAATGGCTCGAACGACCTCACAGACGCCCGTGCAGCACTTTCACCTCTGCAAAAAGTTATGGTGATGGGCCTCTTTCACTGATCACCAAGCGGCAGCACAGAGAAGGCAATGGGTCCTCTTGGATCCTACCCCGCCCTTTCAACCTCGTGGCCCACAGAGGAAACGAATTCAACAGCACTACAAGAGTCAAGGACCGATCAAGAGCCATCAGCCGAGGCTTCATTGGTGATGCCTGCTCCTACAATGGGACAAGCGATGCGGCCATATTTGGCGGCTCTACGGGTTTACTGTGGTGGGTTCTTGGCCGCAATTGTGCGTGGTGCGGAGCTACTTGCCCTGTAGTGTGTGAATGGAGAAGAGCGTCAATTATTGCACGCTCATATGTAAATGACAAGTACCAATAGACAGGAATAAAAAAATAGAAATATCCAGAAATAAAAAAGGAGGCCTTCGCCAGTCGCGACTATGGTTCAATAATCACTAACGACGTATTCTAGCGCGATGGCACAATCACAAGAAATACCCACAGACACACCTCACAGGCGCTACTGCGCCTTTGACGTGTGCCTATGTGCCTTCGCGCTAGATTATGTCGTTCAGCAAACACCAACTAGCCCAACAACGAGTCCTTCCCAACGACCTCCTATTCTGTTCCATCAAGATCTACATCTTGCGATGCGGTCGATGTATACTGATTATAGCGATATGCCCTTGAACTATTCGGTCGTGCGAGCCCTGCAATAACTCAACACTTACAAACAATTACACAAATTTAAATTCACGAACAATAATGCTGCGCGACATATATACCCTGTATACCAGCTAATGCAATAGCTGTTAATATAAAACAAGAGACAAAAAACACGGTGCAAGATACAGTTATAAAATCCATGGTGTGTTCTTTCGGCGTCACAGGTCACATGCACGACCGAACACCGTGGATCGTCAGACATATATATATATATATATATATATATATATATATAGTCACTCACGAGGTGTTTAATGCAGGACCAGATGAATCTGGTTGATAGGCGCAGTTTGGAGAGCGGTCCCACGGCAGCTTGGCTAAGGTCGTTCTCCACTTTTTCCCGCTGGCTGCCTGCGCGGCAGCCGTGGTTCATGACAAAGCTCGTGACATTTCCCCACTGGCAGACGAAGCCCGCCGGGCGAGTCAGGCATCTCGTGGGTTGTAACGCCTCAGACGCGCAACGTGTGTCACTTCAGCCTTGGCCGAGCGTCGTCCATTGCTCGTGAGACGCGCAATACGATAGTTCACTTCGCTGAGGCGCTCCGGAATAACGTAGGGGCCGACGTAGTGGGCGAGAAACTTCTGGCACAAGCCACGCTTCCGCAACGGCGTCCAGAGCCACACAAGGTCACCAGGATTGAAGTAAACGTGGCGGTGACGCCCGTCATAGCGTATCTTTGACCGGTCCTGCGATGCCAGGGTGCGTAGCCTAGCGAGGCGTCAAGCTTCTTCTGCTCGACAGAGCATCTCATCAACTGATTCGTTGTCATGGGCGAAGTAGAGACATATTGTGTCGAGGGTGTAGCGCGGCGGACGAGCATAAAGAAGGAAAAATGGTTAGTAAACAGTGGTTTCGTGTCTCGCGGTATTGATGGCATAGGTAATGAAAGGCAAGACACTGTGAATGGTGCGTGAATTGTTGGAGGCCAACGAGATTAAGAAAAGAGGGGACAACTGTGTCAGTACCCTGTCTTTGAATATATACACGAATGAAGGCATGTTTTTAGATAAGTTTTATATTTAGGTTAAGCGTGATTCCCTTTATCTTCAGTGTTCTCGCACGTGCGCATACACAGATTCAGTGTCCCTCTTTTTTCGTTCTCCTCTCCTCATGGCTATATAATCAGCCACCTGTCATTTCAATAAACAGTTGCAAGTAGCGCCTTGTCCTGTCTGTATTTCTTCTTGTGTGCTGTCACTTTTGGCGCTTAATCTATTGAATGCCTCATCAGCACCGGGGTGAATAACGACCCCGTTTAAAGTTGTCGATATAAAACCGCCTCCTTACGGGTCAAGCCCGGATGACGTGGCGGCATAGTCCTTCGCTCTAGTCGGTACCATTTCACGATTTCGTTGTAGGAAGTCATATTGTCCTTGGTTTCCCACCACCACGACGGGTCGGCCGTACTAGCAGCGGCACGGTTGGTTAGTCCTCGCGCCGCCGCGTTCGCCGTCTCGTTGTGGTTGGCGTTGCCGCGATCCGACACATCAATGCCCATGTGGGCCGGAAACCACTTTATCACAACACACCGACTTTCACTCGCGAGATCGACCACACGCAACACACGCGCGGCTTCACCGCACACCCTTGCTCTGGCGTAATTTTTCACTGCCGTCCTAGAATCACAGAGCACAGTCGTGCACTCGGGGTCGGCGATGGCCAAGGCAATGGCCACCTCCTCGGCTTGATGCGCCCCTCGAGTCCGCACACTCGCCGCTGTTCTCGCTGCACCGGTCGATGCCCCGACGACTGCAGCGGCGAATGCCTTTCTGTCATGTGGATACTCTGCCGCGTCCACAAACACGGCATCCCTGTCTTTGGCATGGAGATCGATGAGCGCCTTGGCCCTCGCCGCCCGCCGCTCTTTGTGGAACTCAGGGTTCATGTTTCTTGGCACCGGACATACCCGCAGCCGTCTACTAATTGCGTCCGGTACAGGCACTTCTGTATTTTCGAGTCCCCTTTCCTTTGGTCCCAGGCCTAGGTCACGCAGCACTTGTCTGCCCGTTCTTGTTTCCGATAGCCGCGCGAGCTGAGCGGTCCTCTGCGCCTCGGCGATTTCCTCCAGGGTGTTATGCACTCCCAGGGCCAGGAACTTGTAGGTGCTTGTGCAGTCGAGAAGTCCGAGTGCAGCCTTGTACGCTTTACGTATGAGCGCATTGATCTTATTTCGTTCGCACTGCCTCCAGTTGTGGAAAGCAGCAACGTATGTAATGTGGCTTATAGCGAAGGATTCCACTAGCCGGGTGAGGCTTTCTTCCTTCATGCCTGCGGTTCTGTGCGACACCCTCTTAATGAGGCGGATGGCCGCGGTGACTTTGGCCGCCAGACGGTTGACCGTCTCGCCGTTGACTCGTTTGCGCTCAATCAGCATCCCCAGCACTCGGATCTTCTCGACAACCGGGATCATGTGACCACCGCTCGTCTTGATCTTTATTGTGTCTTGCTCTCTCGCAGGTTCGTTGCCTTTCGTCTTCCTAGCTGCCCTTTTCGGAGGAATCACCAACAGCTCAGACTTGCTTGGGGAGCAGACGAGCCCAGACCCGTCCAGCTGCTCTTCGATAGCGTCAACCGCCTTTTGCAATGTATTCTCGATGTGTCCGTCGCTTCCTTCTGGGACCCAGAGCGTTATGTCGTCGGCATAGATGGTGTGTCGGACCCGCGCGACTCGTGAGAGGCGCTCGGCCACCCCTATCATTACAAGGTTGAAAAGTAATGGCGAGATGATTGAGCCCTGGAGGGTCACGACACTGCCGAGCTTCTTCTTTTGGAGCCGCAGGTCACCGGCGATGATTTCGGTAGTCTGCTCCGTCAAAAAATCCTTGATGAACGCATATGTTCTCTTGCCCATGTTTAGCCGTGACACCTGGGCCAGAATCGCAGAGTGTCTCACTTTGTCAAAAGCGCTCTGCAGGTCCAAACCCAAGATGGCTCGCTTGTGTTTCGTGTTGGTAGTGTCATCGAGGATTTCATTTTTCAGTTTTTTACATTTTTCAGTGTAAATTTTTATTTCAAGCCAGCTGATATGTATACCTAATCAGGAAGCATAACACGTACTTATTTCTTTAATTTATGTCATATCTGTATACGACGTAGTCCTTCAAGCATTTTTATTGTGTTTGATTTTTTTCTTCCCTTATGCCCCCCCCCCTCCCCCAGCTAGGCATCAGGGCGAGCACGCTTGGCCTCATTGCAGGTTTTCTCGTCAAAGCAGCTGAAGACAGCATCAACTGCAGCCAATGCATGGAAAAAATCAAGGCTCCCCGCTCGTCTAACCCCGCTACTGCCGTTATATTAAGTTTAGACCAGGGATGGCTTTCATATCCAACACTTGCATTTCTTTCATTTGCCTGCACTTTGGAAAGGGTAGCAGAAGCGTTTGCACCGTTTGCCATATCCAAGAAGAAGCCGATGGCCCTTTTCGTGCAAACAACACTTCCAGCAGCAATGTAAAATCCTGTTTTCAGACATGAAGGTGCTACAAGAGAGCACCAAGAAACTACCGCGCGGCATGTGCTGCAGAAGTTCAGCTGTCCTTTCTTTGCCAATTACGTGGTCGACAAGACCACCAAAGAAGGAAAAGCCAGAAAAATTGCGGAAAAGCCCAAATGTCGAAAAATTTTTAAAGTCTAGACATGTGTTCGTTGTGCCAGAGTTAAGGCGTCTGTGCATTTGTAAATAAACTTGATTGAATTTTCGCGCAAGTTCAATATGCTCTTCAGCAATGACGCCAGGTGGAAACAACGTACACCAGCAAAACGTAAATAAATCCCTGTGTTTTTCGAAATCACAAAGTATAGGCATGTGAAACATGTGTTAGACTGATAAAATGCCTTGACGACGGCCAGCAACGACGCTAAACCTTTAGTTAAATTTTCAAGCGATAGCATAAGTACTTATCTACAATCACTTTGATGAATACGTACTGCATTAGAACCTATATAAGAGAAACTGAACTATTGCGTTGTGCGATAGAGATCTCGCCTACTATGACCCAAAACGTATAATTGCACATAGCGCATGTATGCTTCATATCCAGACAGCAATTATAACTCTGTTTAGGCGATCGATCGATCGATGGAAAACGCCGTTTCTCACATCGTGCGTACATAATTATGCCGAACCTCGATCACGAAGCCAAAAGCCCTCGGCAGTTATGTCAGTGACATTATCAGTACGATTTTTATGATGCGCTAATATTTGGAGGTTACACGTAGCTGGCAGTGCGTACCAGGCGATCATTTTCTCGTAGTATGATGTGCGGGCAATTTCAACAAGTTTTACGAGCGAAATAGTCGGTAATCCACAACGACAGCGACTACGGTGCATGTGTTTGTTCCTCTTTCCACACTGTAGTCGCTTTCTTTAGTGAGAATTGCTACTTCGCTTATGATCGCGGTCGAGATATTGCCTGTCATAAAGAATGAGCAATAGAGACATTGGTTCTAAGTGACGCATCATGCACCATATTAAATAGCTTAGAATCAGTTCAATAAAAAGCTTCGCAATGCATATTTGACTTGCCGAGCACGTAAGCGATCGCTTGATCAGTTAATTTTTTTTTTCTTGTGTGGAGCGGCGCAAAATTTCCGCATAATCGGCAAACCTAGATCATGCAAGCATTCGTACGAGTATGGTTGTACACGTCATTACATAGCAGTGCAATGACTACACTTAAACAGTTTTGACGTACTAGCTGTTGTCTTCTCAAGAAATTGTCGCATACGCTAGCAGTCTGCCACAGCAGAGGCGCACGCGCACATTCGAACGCCGCACAGCCGCCCGCCGCGTAGCAGACGATGGATGGATAGATGGATGGATGATTGAGGCTCAACCCTTTGAATAGGGCGGCGGCGGCGCGCGCCACTTAGCCTTGAATGGTACTATATGCATGCATACCTATGTATTTACTCCTTTACTTTTGCGTTGATATTATCCACCAATCAGATAGCCTCCGTTTAGTTATTTCTGCCTGTTCAAAGTCTATTTTACTTTCACTGTCTTTAGAACCCAAAGCTTTGAATAGTTCCCCGTTACATTCAGCTGCAGGGTGAAGTTGTTTACAAACAAGTATCAGGTGTTCAGCCGTTTCCTCCTCCTCTCCACACGCCTCGCACAACAAACCGATCTCCTGGTATCTGGCTCGGTACGTTTTAGTCCGCAGTACACCTGTCCTGGCTTCAAACAACAATGAGTTTCCCTTAGAGTTATCGTTTCCTTTGGCTTTTTCTTGCTTAAACGTCCTGTATGTCTCTAATGCCGATTTGGTTTGCATCTTTGTTTTCCACGTACCCCTCTCTATCTCCTTAATTTTTTTCTTGACGGATGATTTCTTACCTGTCGGATAGGTGGATCTATAAGCGTCCCCTTTGGAACGGGGCGGCGGGTTGCGCCATCAAGCTCTTGCTATTATACTGCCTAATGTCCTACCTAAGTTAAACAATAAAAAAAAGAAGACACTATGAAATCCCACAACCAAATTTTCTGATCCCCTATTGCGAACTGTGCTTTTGTACTGATATGAAGTGCTGTGCCACACGTGTCAAACACGATTCGTTCTTTTATGTTACGTCATAGGCAAGCAGCCTATATATAGTTTGCTGTCACTGAAATAAAGCAGTGCGGTACGTGCTCTTGGATCGTCTCCGTCACTCTGTCACCCGCTACAACATGTACGTCTCCGTTTTTTGTCGTTTCCCTACTTTTCTTCCGCCAATCCTCCAATTGCCTCTTACTAATGCCTACTGCTGGCATGCTTACTTTTCCACTGCTCTCTCTGAACCCAAGGGCTTCAAGGAGGCCAGTGGTGCCTAAATCGACCGCTGGGTAGAAGTCTTCACATTCTACTAAAACATGCTCCATAGTATCCCTAGCTTTACCGCGGCAAGCACATGCTTCTTCCGTCTTATATCTCGCTTTATAGGTGCGTGTTATAAGGTATCCTGATCTCGCCTCGAAAACTAATGAGCTTCCCTTTGAGTTATCATAAATTTCTTTCCTGATTTCATTTTTTCCTCTTATGTAGTTACTCATGGCAGGTTTCCTTTCGATTGCCGCTACCCATGAGATTATTTCCGCCTCTCTGAGTTTCCGCTTGACCTTCTTTGTTGCTGTGTTGCCCACCCTACAGGCCGCATACTTGCTGGTAAGCTTCCTAGTTCTTTTCCTCCCCTACGAATCGATGTTTTTCCTGTACAAATACCTGAACACTCTCCCAGCCCATTTACTTTCTTCGATATTCCTCAGCCGTTTTTCATACTCAATTTTACTGCGAGCTTCCCTCACTTCAAAACTAGTCCAGCCCATATCACCCTGCACGGCTTCATTTGTAGTCTTCCCGTGAGCGCCCAATGCGAGGTGACCCACTGACCTTTCGTTCCCATCGAGTCCTGATTGTACCCCTGATTTAAAGCAAACAACTGCATTTCCAAAAGTAAGTCCTGGAACCATTACACCTTTCCACATACCTCGGAGGACCTCGTACCTATTGTATGCCCATAGCGCTCTGTGCTTCATTATGGCTGCATTTCTCTTCCCCTTCACTGTTATTGTTTTTCCCTGTGTTTCCATATAACTATTGCCCTCATTTATCCATATACCAAGGTATTTATATTCTGTTACCCGAGGTATTTCCTGGCCCTGTATCTCCACTGTGTGTTCACTGTTTTCATTGAATACCACAACACCTGATTTTCTAACACTAAATTTAAAACCTAAATTGTTGACTTCCTGTCCACAGATATTAGCCGGACGTTGCAAATCGCTTTGCTTGTTAGCTAGCAACACAATGTCATCCGCCTAAAATAAACCTGGGAGCTGCTGCTCAACTACTGTACCCACCTGTTTGTAGGAGAGATTAAACCTGATATTACTTCCTTCTAGCGCCCTCTCCATCCTCACCATGTACATCATAAACAGCAGCGGGGATAAAGGGCACCCCTGTCTCAGTCCCTTGTTGACATGAACTTTCTCCTCGCTTCTCATCCCTTCCCATTCAACGCAAACGGTATTTTCTAGGTAAATATCTCTCAAAAGCTGTAGACAATCGTCACCTAAGCCTTCCCCTTTCAGAATATCCCACCAGGCAGGTACCCAAGGGGGGGCCCGCCTCCCCCAAAATTGAGACGCATAACCCCCCCCCCCCCCACTCCCCGCTCACGCCACCATTTCTCACACACATTCCTAAGGCGCCGCCAAATCAATGTTGAGACTTGACAGTTATTCGACGGTCAACATTTTGCAGCCTTTTTCACTCCTTTTGGATGGCGGTAGTTATCGGCGTCTCCTGGGATGTGATGGCCAGTTTCCTCATCAATTCGGTGCCTGCGTGATTAACTCGAGATGCATTCAGTTGTACCGTCTATTCAACGGTCACGCCCATCGTTGTTGCTCCGTAAGTTCAACCTTCTTCGTGTAGACTGATCCAGGGACCAGGAAAGGGATTCAGTTGGTGGTCAGCTGGTCTGTATGCACCTGGAACGAGTTGCGGCCAGAGAAAACGCCAATTGCGTTTAAATTTTCTTTTTGTTTCAATATTTCTTCCAGTGACGGCTCGCCGCGACGCTGACAGATTCGCGGAACCCGTGATATGGGTTAGATAAGGTGGAAAATAAAATAATGCCAGATAGCATCCATCATCAGTCCCTGTAATAATCTTGAAACTTATAGGCAAATTAATATGACTGTCACCTGTTAACTCGCCTGGTTTTTCCCTAATTGTACAGCTCTTTTCGTGCAAAATTGCCAACTGGAAACAAGAGTCGCAAGGAGTTGAGAAATTAAGTGATGTACTAAGGGAGAGAGCCAAGGCAACAGCCAAACAGGAAGGAAAAGCGAAAATTAACAAATGTAACCGTTGTTTATGAAAATATTCATGGATCAACATCTTTTTATTTAAAAAGGAAGTAGAGAAAACGCCGCCGGAAGTGGAGGACAATTCCGTGTGTTCTGAATGACGCTTCTACAGTTATCATTCGAGCCGCTTAACGTTGCCACTTCTCTGCTGTGCTTGTGTAGGTGTTTTTCTAACCTTCCGCGTGGGCCCAATGCGTGCAGAGTCGCAGCTTCCTGCACCATACGCGGTTGTACGCGACTGGCGGCCACGCATCGTTACGTAACTTCCCAAATAACAGTAAGAGTCGGTTGTGGCTCTTAACTTATCAGAGCAGTAAACGAGGGATCCAAAAGAACTGCGATTGTTCTGCAAATATATATTTCTGTATATTTCTTCCAGAGATAATTCAAAAAACGCTACTATGGTGGGATACAATTTAAGAAGAAGCTTTAGCTCGGGCCCAACTCTGAGGCGGCCTATTCAAATACACGTAAAACGCAAAAACGTTTTTCTGAGGTAACCCCTAGACCGATTTTAATGAAATTTGTTGCATTTGAGAGACGCAGTGAAATTCTAGTGACTGCTTGAAGCGAAATTTCGAATTAGTGCCTGAAATTTGTTAACAATATTTTCATATATTCGACAGTTTGAAAGGAATAGAAGCACGAAGTTTACAAATCCATAGCTCTGCATCATGAACAGATGTCGCGGTCCTGTAAACGGCATAGATTAGACCATTCAAATCGGACAAATTCGATATATCATTTTACATCTTATGTGAATTTGTTACGTTGTTTACAAGGGTTCTGCAAAAGGTGTATTTCCATATTGCTAAATTTTTTGAGATTCATATGTAACATATCACTTTTGTCCGCTTCAAATGTACTACTAGATGCAATTCCCAGAATTCTGATATCATTTTTCGTTGCCGAAAGACAGAGCTGTAAACTTGATAGTCTCGTTTTCTAAAAATTTTCTATTTTGATAATTTTTAATGGAAATTGAAAATATAAAGCAAAAATTCGAAACCAACAGTCACTAGAGTTTAGGTTTTTCTTTTAGATGCAACAAACCTCGTCACATTTGGTGCAGTTGTTGCTGAGAAAAACGAATTCTCCTTTTACATGTATTTAAATAGGAGCACCCGAGCTAAATCTTCCTCTTAATTCTGCAATGAAGCCCTGGGCCGCTATTTTGTAGGGATGCCTTATGCCTTATTCTATGCTATTCTTATCATCCACCACACACGGCCGCCTGATCCCGTTGATAATGTGGGTAGACCGTCGCTCTGACCACTGGTGAAGCGCGAAAAGCCTGAAAAAGCATAGAATCGGAAAAGGCATCGCTACAAAATACCGGCCCTGCCCGCGCCTTCATAACCGCCAGCCACTGTTCCTCCGCGAGGCTGCAAATAATTCGTCCTTCAAACCTCTTCTGTTACCCAAATAAGTCGGTAACTACAAAAATAAAATTATTAGCGCGTAATTTTATACCTTTCTCCTCGCCTATTGTAGTGGAATGGCGAATGCCTTATTCATTATTGAACTGAAATAACATGCTTGCTTCGCTACAACTATTTGTTGTGAAGTTTCACTTCAGTTGGCAGTGAAGTTTCATGAGTAAAACGGGTTCAGCAGTGACATGAACTGCACAGCGGACTTTTGAAGAGTGAAATGCTCAGAGTCGATACATTTTGTCCATGTCTGTTGCACACCTCATTGTTTCCGCCGATGAAAAGACTTTTGAAGAACAGCAGACGCTCCGGAGGTATCAAGTACGACGTCATGTTGAAAAGGCCGCATGACCACGATTCTTTTTGCTTATGTCATTGGCTGGCGGAGTAACACAACTCAGCGCGGTCCGTGTGCCTTTGTTTCCAACTACTCTTTTTAAAGTTATATTCTACTAAAGTAATCTTTATTTTACAGTTTCTCCTCTTTACTTGTTCTTGGCAGTGTTGTTCCTGCGCTTCTTTCCTGCGCAAGTCCATATGGCGTGGTTCTTTGTTTGCCAAGTAAAGGAGAGGCGTATCGCACAGGCGTACCTGTAAAATACACCTTATTTCATTTTTTTGTGGGTTTACGCGTTTTTATGGCGAATGGTGGGCGTTATTCACATTTGTACTAGTACAGATACCCCCCCCCCTCATTTGCATAGAAAAATTACCTTGGGTTGGGCCCCCCTTCCCGAAAAACAATCCTGGGTACGTGCCTGTATCCCACAATATCTTGCGGTCTACGTTGTCATAGGCTCCTGTAATGTCTAAAAAGGCCACATATAACGGTCTGCTTTCTACTTTTGATATTTCAATACACTGAGTAAGAACAAATAAGTTATCGTCTAAACGCCTACCTATTCTGAAGCCATTCTGAAGTTCTCCCAAAATGCCATTATTCTCTGCCCAAGTTTAAAGCTTCAAATTGATTGCCTGCATTGCTAGCCTGTATATTACCGATGTAATGGTCAACGGTCTATACGAGTGAATTCTATATTTCTCCCCCTTGCCTTTATAAATGAAATTCATCCTACTTTGTCGCCAACTGTCTGGTATTCGTCTATCTTGTAAAGTTTGTTCCACTGCTTTCACCAGAGTTTCCTTACTTTTTGGTCCTAGTTCATTAATCAGCCTAACGGGAACCTCATCTAGCCCTGTGGCTGTGCGCTTAGGAATTTTCTCTTCCGCTTTCTTCCAGTTGAAATTTGTCAGCACCAGCTCCTTCTCCACTTGGGTCTCTTTCATGCTCTTTTATTCTTCCAATACAACCTCGTCATTGCCTTGGAAAGATTCGGCTGTTATTTTTCGGATGTAATTTATTGCCGCTTCTCCTTCCAGTCTGTTTTCATCTTCGTCTAGGATATGTTGCATTGTTGTTGACTTCCTGCCTAATAATTTTATGTGGTGCCAAAATATTCTAGGTGCGGCCTTCTTTTTCTCACGTATTTCTGACAACCACCGTTCACTTTCACCTTTTAATTTTGCTTGCACCAGTATTTGAACCATAGACTTTTTATCCCGGTATATTTCCCATTTACTGGTTACTTCATCCTGCGGCAACTGCGCCTTCTTTGCCTTCCTGTGCTCTCGAGATGCTTTATGTCGTTCTGCAATCGCTTCTCGTATCTCCCTGTCCCACCAGCTTTTCGGTTTCTTTGTTCCTTTCCAACGAACATGTTTCTCTTTCCGCATTTCTGTCGTTATTACAGTTAGAAGCTCACCATATTCCCACTCTTTACTTGGCCATTTGCCAAGTTCTTCCTCAACTCTAGTGACTATATTTGCTATTTGTTCAGCGTTCAAATTTGGACTGGCCATTTTGCTCTCCTTGCTCTCTTTCCCAACTACATATCCCATTTTTAAAATGATGCGTTTATGGTCACTCCCTATGCTGCTACACCCTTCCTCATCAATGACCATTTCTCTCAACTTATCATGAATTCCTTCTGTCATCAGACAGTAATCAATGGTCGATTGCCGGTTTCCCACTTCCCACGTGATCTGCCCTTCACACTTAGGCCCTGTATTCACGATAACAAGGTTATATTGCTCTCAAAGGTCTAGCATTGACTTCCCGTTGTTGTCCGTATAGCCATCTAAATCCTGTATGTGGGCATTCATGTCACCTAATAGGACAATTTCAGCACCATTCCCGAAACCCTTAATATCAGCGCTTATGCATTCCACTGACTCTTTATTATTCTCTGTGCAATTGTTTCCGGTGCACAAATACATAACGCCCAGCCAAGTTTTTTCCCCACTCATTGTACCTGATAACCAAAGATGCTCTTGACATTTTGAATTTACTCTTTTCCATTTGGCTCCCTGATGGATGAGCATTCCGACACCCCCTCCCTTTCTTTCTGACTTAGTTCTGTTGCACCATTCCCAAACATAATTCTCAATAACTGGCGGCTCTTCTGAGTCTCTAAGGTGCGTTTCTGTAACCGCATACACCCCTATTTGTTCTCTATTTAACTGGATAGAGAACTGCTACTATGACAAGGTTGCGCACGTGGGCATTTTCCAATTTTTGCTATCGACGGCGATGCTCTTCTGAAGTTCCCCTAGGGGACCTTCTTCATTCCTGTCTACTCTGGCCTCCTGAGCGCCCGCGGGCCCCTAAAAAAGCAACAGCGTGACCACGAATTCGCCAGCCCACTTCTTGTGCCAGCCTGTAATTGAAGTGGATCCCGTCTCGTTTAAAACCACCACACCTTCTCACTTCCCTGTTTACTTCGACCACCTCGAAGCCTTTCTCTCGGCTCATTTTCCATATTGCCTCATTAGCAGCCATTACGGCTCTTTGTACGTGTCTGTCACATACAGGCACCTCCGACACCGTGCACACCACGATCTGCACCTGAGGGAATAGCTCGAGCAAGTCGTCCACCCCCTTCGCCAAGCGCTGGGCTAGCCCTGTCCCTTTCCTGTACAGCACGTGATTTAGCCCACCTGCTACTATGACAAGGTTGCGCACGTGGGCATTTTCCGCGAGCTTTTCTTTTGCTCGCTCCATGACAGAACCTGCCCTGTCCGCCCTGGAACTGTCCCTACCGCCACTCTTTTATCGCCTTTCACCCTCTCCATAATTGCTTTTGAGCTACTAGCCATGTTTGAGTCGCCGGTGATAATCACCCTTTCACTCTCTCCTACCTCTCCCTGCTTCCCTTTGTCCTTTTCCGCGTGATTCGGACTCGACAAGGGGCATTGTCCCCTGGGCTCCTGCTTATTCCGCGGAATAACCCTTTAACAACCCCTTCATCCAACCCTTCATCACGCTGCCCGAATTCTACGTACCCTGGTGACACTCCCTCGCCTGTCGCGTCGGAGCTCTGCGTTCCAATGTCACGCACATTCTCGTTCACAATGGCGGCCCTGTTCAGCTTTTCCTCGGCTGCTTCAAGTCTCTTTTCAACTGGCTTCCGCGCACCACGCTCCCTGTCCAGCTCATTCTTGAGCTCTTGGACCTGTTTGACAAGCTCTTCCTGGAAAGCCTCCATTTTCTGCAGTCTAGTACCGACATCACATTGTGTGCCGGTTGGTTCGATGCCCTCTCCATTCTCATCCGTCTCCTCATCTGCCTTGAGGGACCCCCCGCGCACTGCCTGCTTTACCGCAAGGGCAGCGGATTGGGCGAGTTGGTGCTGCATGATAACAATAAAATTCAAACAGCGCTAAACGACAGGACCAGAATGAGGAGGAGACAAACACGGCGCTGAACTTACAACGTGTCTCCTCCTCATTCTCGTCCTGTTGTTTAGCGCTGTTTGAATTTTATTGTTACCTGCTTTACCGGCTTTCTCGCCATGTATTGCACGGCTTTTTTCAAATACTATAGTACTGTAATAATGCTACTACTGATGCAAATTCTACAATACTATACCACTATATCAATGCAGAGCACGTGCCTTTTAGCAAGAACCGATATGCACAGGATCCAAATCCTCAAGATGCCGCAACAGGTCAGGCACGTACCCAAAATTTTTTTTCGGGGGGGGGGGGGGGGGCCACCACCTCCATCATCATCATCATCAGCCTGTTTTATGTCCACTGCAGGACGAAGGCCTCTCCCTGCGATGCGATCTCCAATTACCCCTGTCCTGCGCCAACCAATTGCAACTAGCGCCCGCGAATTTCCTAATTTCATCGCTCCGTCTAGTCTTTTGTCGTCCTCGATTGCGTTTTCCTTCTCTTAGTAACCATTCTGTAACCCTAATTAGTGGTCCAACGGTTATCTAACCGGCGCATTAGATGACCTGCCCAGCTACATTTTTTCCTCTTGATGTCAATTAGAATATCGTCTATACCCGCTCGCTCTCTGATCCAAACCGCTCTTTCTATCTCTTAACGTTATGCCTAGCAATCTTCGTTCGATCGCTCTTTGCGCGGCCCTTAACTGCTCTTAAGTCTCTGCCCCATATGTCAGCACTGGCAAAATGCACTGATTGCACACCTTACTTTTCAATAATAATGGTAAGCTTCCAGTCAGGAGCTGGCAATGTCTGCCGTATGCGATCCAACCTATTTTTATTCTTCTGTGAATTTCCTTCTCATGATCAGGGTTGCCTGTGATTAATTGACCTAGGTAAACGTGCTCCTTCACAGTCTCTAGTGGCCGACTGGCGATCCTGATCTCTTGTTCCTGTGTTGTTGTTGTTGTTGTTGTTGTTGTTGTTGTTGTTGTTGTTGTAGCCTGTGGCACGTGTGGCCCATACCCACGATGGGGGATTGGCCAAGAAATGGGTGGATTATTCCAAAATTACATAGAGCATAAATTTCCTAATATCTATGGGAATAGCATTGAATAGGGTTGAATTACCAGCTAAAATAAAATCAGGAAGGTGCTGTTGAATGAGGAATAATTAATTTAAAAGTAATAAAAAAATAGAATTTAGCAGGGCATTCGTTTAAATTCTGTAAGGAATGTTTGGACAGCGAAGCATGCATCCCTGTGGCTGAATCCCAAAGTGGACGCCCCGAACGAAAGAATTGCAGGTTCTGTCAAGTCCAGGCTAATTCTTCGAAAGGTATCTCCAACAATCTTTTTCTTAACGCAGCAAAGCGGCGGCAAGATAGAAGAAAGTGCTGTATCGTCTCCTCCTCCTCACAAAAAGAACAAAGGGGAGAGGGAACCAAACCCGACCTGTATAAATAGAAATTTAGGGAGGGATTGCCGCAGCGTAATTTGGTGAGGCAGACCTCAAGCATCTTTGTGTAACAAGACTCGCTATGCCAGGGAAATGCCAGGTGTTTATACTCTGGAGAAGCTGTCAAATATGGGTTTGATAAGGCTGATCTAATTTATCTCATCCGAAATCTTGCCGCCGTGATCTGTGCTGTCACTGGTAGAATAGGAAGAACAGGGCCGGCTAGTGATGCATGTGCCAGTGAATCGGCAGTTTCATTAAAAAACAAACCTTTATGTCCAGGCACCCAAATCAAATGAATACATTGCACATGGGCAGGAACTAGTAAGTGGAAGAGTTTTAGCATGGGTGACTCATTAGTAGCGGTAAGGCAAGAGCATACAGAAAGGTAGTCAGTAAGAATAGCAGCCGTTGTAATCATTTGGTCTAATTTACGCAAAGCTAGGATTACTGCTAACAACTCGGCCAGAAAAATAGGCACAAAATCAGGCAATCTTCAAGAAAAAGACCAGTCGAGCGCAGGACAAAATATTCCAATGCCAGCTTTTTCATCGCACTGTGAGGCATCTGTTGCAATGATAATGTTTGTTTCTAGGGTGCTTAGGTGCTTTGCCCGGCTATTTATCATTATCTTCATCTTCTGCATATTAATATTAAACCACACTCTTACACTCTCTCTGTTAATGTCTCCAATCATTTGTTGTAGCTCGTCTGCATTGTTGTTGAATAAAACAATGTCATCGGCAAACCGAAGGTTGCTGAGATATTTGCCGTCGATCTTTAATCCTAAGACTTCCCAGTTTAATAGCTTGAATTCTTCTAAGCACGCAGTGAATAGCTTTGGAGAAATTGTGTCTCCCTGTCTGACCCCTTTCTCTATAGGTATCTCCCTGCTTTTCTTGTGTAGAATTAAGGTAGCTGTAGAACCTCTGTAGATATTGTTACGCGAAGGACGAGTCAGTAAGACGAGAAACTATTTACAGATTATATTTACAACAATGGTTGCAGCGTTGAACGGTTAGATTCACAGCGCGAGCCCAGTTCGTTCTTCGTCCTCTTTTCTGGAGTGATGGCGCCCACGCGCCTCGTTCAAACAAACAAATACCACACGCATGTAGCATTATTTTCCAAGCTTCTTACGTAAGCGTTCTGTACTCCTTGATTACGCAGTGCCTCTATGACTGCTGGTATCTCTACTGCATCAAATGGTCGTACGCTGAACAAGATCATGCACGAGGAACTCAAAATTTACTACGGAAAATGAGCTCATTGACCGTCTTGCCGACAAGTACCTCCCGCTGGCCAAAAATGCTAGAGGCACGACCGCCGATGCATATCGCGGCAAAGCCAACCCAGAGCTTGATCGGGACTTCTCAACCGAAGAGGTGCGCACGGCGCTTCAGAACCTAAACAGCAAGTCAGCGCCGGGGCCGGATGGCGTAACTAACAAGGCACTTAGAAACCTCGACGAAACCTCAATCGAAACCCTCACAGAGGAAATCAACAAAATCTGGAGGAATGGAGCACTACCAGAAGACTGGAAAACGGCCCTTATCGTGCTCATCCCGAAGCCTGGCAAGGCGCCCAACATCAATAACCTCAGACCTATCTCGCTGACGTCTTGCGTCGGCAAGGTAGCCGAGCACGCGGATCTAAACAGGCTCTCGAAACATCTCGAAGATAGAGATGTCTACCCCGCAGCAATGATCGGCTTTAGACCCGGGCTATCCACCCAAGACGCCATGAAGCTCCTCAAGCATCAGATCATTGACGCAGACACGAGAGGCGCGAGAGTAATCCTAGGGCTAGACCTCGAAAAGGCATTCGATAATTTATCACACGACTACATACTCGACACGATCTCCAACCTCGACCTCGGCACGAGACTCTACGCTTATACAAAATCGTTCCTGAGCGACAGAACGGCCACCCTCCGTCTAGGGGAAATCAAGTCCCAGAAATACAAACTCGGAGGCAGGGGCACCCCGCAAGGTTCTGTCATCTCTCCGACGCTTTTTAACCTTGCGCTAGCTGGCCTAGGCAAGAAACTGGATCAAATCGAGAACGTCAAATACACGATATACGCCGATGACGTAACGCTCTGGGTCCCCGGAGGTAGCCTGGGATCAATTGAAAGCGCTCTGCAGGAAGCGATCGACGTGATCGAGGAATACCTCGCTCCCACCGGCCTGCGATGTTCGCCTGCGAAGTCGGAGCTCCTCGTCTACAAACCATCGAGGAGCGGTCCCAAACCAAAGAACGAAATCAGAGACACACACGTCGTTACTCTCAGAACAAAAGACGGAGGAACCATTCCACACGTCAGCAAAATCAGAGTCCTTGGGATGTTCATTGAGAGCAACGGCTCTAACGCCGCTACAGTGGAGAAGATCGTGACAAAGTCGAATAATGCATTGAACCTCATACGACGCGTAGCCAACAGACAACACGGCCTTAAGGAAGAAAATCTTCTCAAGCTAACACACGCCTTTGCGCTATGCCACTTCACCTACGAGGCGGCCATGCACAGATGGAAGGTAGCGGAGAAGGACAAACTCAATGTACAACTGAGGAAGCTAGTCAAACTAGCGCTGGGAATCCCCAAGAACACCGAGACAGAGCTCCTGCTGCAACTGGGGGTACACAACACACTTGAAGAAATCGCCGAAGCTCAAGAACGGGCTCAATGGACAAGACTCTCTGGAACCAAACCGGGTAGAGACATCCTAGCCAAACTAGGTCATGACACCACAGTAATTGAGAATCTATATCAAAGCGTTCCGACGGACACACG
The DNA here is from genome assembly GCF_050947875.1 of Dermacentor variabilis. NCBI lineage: Eukaryota > Metazoa > Arthropoda > Arachnida > Ixodida > Ixodidae > Dermacentor > Dermacentor variabilis. The sequence continues at coordinate 99,387,760 of NC_134568.1, forward strand.
CAACTTTTACACGGTTCGCCCACTGCCGCGGAACATGAACCCGGCGCACCATCAACCCAGAAGGCTGGCACGCGGATCGTTCATCCTGCGCGAAATACGTGATAAGAAGATCCTAGCCTGTTTCGTTGACGCGGCACAGTACCCAACCAGGAAAGCCTTCGTTGCCACCACGATCAATAAGCAAGGTCAAGTGAGAAACGCTCTCACAGTCAAGACCCACAAGTCCGAGATAGCAGAACAGGTTGCCATTGCACTCGCGCTCACAGACCCGACTACCACCCACGTCTACAGCGATTCACGCTCGGCCGTCAAAGCCTTTCAGAAAGGAGCAGTTGCAAGACAAGCACTACAAATAATCAATAGATCCGCACCGCTGCAGCATCACACCATCTGCTGGTTCCCGGCACACCTCGGAGAGATCGAGGACGCCCCTCGCAATCTCAATGAGATGGCTCACAGGAGCGCGCGAGACCTCACCTTCCGCGACGCCCCCTATTCTGGTCGTGACCATCCCAGCGAGAATCGGGACCCTCCCTCCACATATAACGAGATCATAAAGCACTTTTATCTAGACCGCAGAATATACAGCACACCTCACAATAAGCTCACCAGGCCTCAAGCCCTGACGTTCAGAATGCTTCAAACAAACACGTACCCCACGCAGAACAGACTACACCACTACATGCCTGACCTATACAAAACATCATATTGCGAAAATTGCCATAGAACACTAGACGTACATCACTTGCTCTGGCCGTGTGGTCGGACCCACGCAAACAAGGATCAAGACTCCGCCAGGCTACAAGACGCATTACGCAGCACGGACCTGGCGGAGCAGCTCTGGGCCGTCCAGCGAGCCCACGATGCGGCCAGGGAGTTACAACTCCCGGTCCCAACGTGGGAGTAGCCCGCTCTATGGGACCTTGCGCCCCGTAGCTCGCAGGACCTTTCTATAAAGTTACTCCATCCATCCAAATAGAGAGGCTTATTGTACTCTGCAGATTTCGCGATAACCTGATTGATGACATGGATGTGATCCATTGTAAAGTATCTCTTCCTGAAGCCAGCCTGTTCCCTTGGTTGACAAAATCCAGTGTTGCCCTTATTCTATTGGAGATTATTTTGGTAAATATATTATGTAATACTGGGAGCAAGCTAATGGTCCTATAATTTTTCAATTCTTTCACGTCTCCTTTTTTGTGGATTAGTATAATGTCTGCATTCTCTCCAGTTTTCTGGGACCCTTGCAGTCGATAGACACTTCGTATAAAGAGCCGCCAGTTTTCCAAGCATTATGTCTCCTCCATCTTTGATTAAATCGACTGTTATTCCACCTTCTCCTCCCGCTCTTCATCGTTTCATGTCTTGCAGGGCCCTTCTGACCTCATCGCTAGTTATAGGAGTTTCTGTATCCTGTTCATTACTGTTTCTAAGTGAGGTATCGTGACTCCTCTGGGTACTGTATACAGGTCAGCTTAAAATTTTTCCGCTGCTTTTACTATATCTTCGAGATTGCTGATGATATTCCCCTTTTTATCTTTTAGTGCATACATCATGGTTTGTCCTATGCCAGGTTTCTTTTTTACTGATTTCAGGCTGCGTTAATTTTTTACGGCTTCTTCAGTGTTTCTCATGTTATAGTTTCGAATATCAGTTATTTTCGCCTTGTTTATCAGTTTTGACAGTTCCGCGAATCGCGTAACGCTGTGCGGCCGCCAGTCCCATACAACCGCGCAGAGCGCAGGACTCTGCGATTCTAGACGTACTGCGCTCACCGCGAAAGGTTAGAAAAACACCCACTAAAGCACAGCAGAGAAGTGGCTACGTGAGGTGGTTCGACCGATAACTGTATAGAAGCGCCATTCAAAACAAGTAATTGTTTTCCACTTTCGGCAGCGTTTTCTCTACTTCCTTTTTTCAATAAAAAGATGTTGATCCATAAATAGTCTCATAAACAAAGGTTAACTTTTTATTATTCGCTTTTGCTTGCAGTTTGGTTGTTGCCTTGGCTCTCTCCCTTAGTAGATCGCTTAATTTCTCAACTCCTTGCGATTTTTGTTTCCAGTTGCCAATTTTGCACGAAAAGTGCTATACAATTAGGGAAAAACAGACGAGGTAACGGGCGACAGCCATCTTGCTTATGAGTTTAAGGGTTATTGCAAAGTTGATTTTGCAGGTTGATGATGCCACTTGATTTCGGGGGGGGGGGGCGGCCCCCCCCGCCCCCCCCCCCCCCCTGGGTACGTGCTTGCAACAGGTTATAATGTCGAATGGATGGATGGAAGGTAGGAGCGTCCCCTTTGAAACGGGGTGATGGCAGTTGCCACCGTGCTCAGATTTTTATTTTGCCTTTTATTTTTATTTTTATCCGTGTTGTGTGTTATTGAAATTCTCGATTTTCTTTAACTACGTCTTCCTACCCTTTTAACCTCATGTCACCTCTCTGCTTTTGAGCCACCAATCCTCCCATCGCATTTTGCTAATTTCCATCGCATATTTATTTACATGACTATTATTATCTCTGAACCCTAGGGCCTCAGGAAGAGTGACTGTGGCCGCATCGATGGACGGATGGATGGATATTATGAGCGTCCCCTTTGGATCGGAGCGGTGGGTTGCGCCACCAAGCTCTTGCTACTATACTGCCTAATATCCTACCTAGGTTAAACAATGAAAAAAGAAAAAAAAACATTATGAACTACCACGTCCAAATTTTCTGATCCCCTATTGCGAACTGTGCTTTTGTACGTCTCCGTCTTTTGTCGTTTCCCTACTTCCACCAATCCTCCAGTCGCCTCTTACTAATGTCTATTGCGGACATGTTTGCTTTACCACTGCTCTCTCTGAACCCAAGGGCTTCAAAGCGGCCAGTGGTGCCTAAATCGACCGCTGGGTAGACTAACTAAATACACGTTTCCGCCGACCAGGTTAAGTACCGCCAACTTGCCCTCCTCCTCCACGCCCCTCTCCCACTCACCCCCTTAGCTTCCGGCGCCAAGCGGAACTTACGTAGCTGCAGCTTCCTGTTCCGAGTGGAAGTGACGTTTTGTTTTTTAGCGTTGTTTACTTTCGCGTCACTGGAGAGGCTTTAATTGCACCAGCTGGGGTTGAAACTGTGAATGCAATTCCAGTCAAGAACCACCGCCTATTGTAACCAGCGATCTGCTCGTGTTCGCTGCTTCGCGTCAACCTGCGACCGGGTGTGCACGAGCGACAACGTACAGTGGAATGTAGTGCCTGGGCGCTTGGAGACCATTGCCGTTTTTCGTGCATTTGGAAAACAGTGACCGCCAACTACTACTTCAGCCGAATACAACAGCTTGTCCCCTTTGCATTCTTATGGCGACTGCCACAGCTCAACTAAGCACGCGCGGGCGTTTCACCATCGTCTAACAGCAGTCAAAGCGGAAATTCCCGCAGCGCGACCCAGGAACCGGAAACGCCGGAACCGGAAATTTTTAAACCGGAAATGCCGGAACCGGAAATACCGGAACCGGATTTTTGGTGTGAGGAGAAAAGGCGGCGCACAACAAAGGTTGGCGCTGCTTAAGAAAGCGGCGGTGGCGCGTGGATGCAGGGGCTTTAGGGTAGACCTGCTCACATCGAACAGGTTATAAAAGCGCCACCTACGGCCACCGGTTGGACGAAAGTGGGCGCAAGCTGCTCCCATAGAAGCCGGATATCTGTGCAGGTCTGGTGTTCCAGTAGGTCGTGGTCCTGACCCTTGCTACAGTGACGCCCATTACGCTGACCAGTGCCTCCTTTACTAGATGCCTGCCGCGTCGCTAGTCTTCCCATTGGAGCGGAGGTTCCCGTAGTTGAGGGTAGTCGCAGAGAGACGGCGCTCGCAGCCGACCCACTTCCTGTTGCGGAGGAAGTGACGATTACTAGGCTGGCGCGCTCTCGACCAATGGCTTGACTATGCTAGCCACCATAGCTTGACGAGAGAACGCGGGTCCTGCCTCCGGAATCGCAACAGACGCCGCTAAAATCTCGGAGGCAGGGCTACGTGATTTAGGTTTGCAGCAGCCACCGCAGCTAGCGCTCGCAGACGACCCGGGTTAGTGTTCCTGTACACTAACCCGGGTTACTGTATGTGCTACCAAAGATGCTACCTTTGGTAAACTCTAACAACAGTTTACACCCTTTGGCTTGCCCCTTCTGCCACACAAAAATAATCGTCATCTGCCTTGATGCGTTTCCTTTCTTTATCGCTGCAAGCCCGGAACTTTCCAGTGACGAACGGCACGCGCGTTATAAACTGTTCTATGCTGATAACGCGCGTGCCATTCGTTACTGGAAAGTTCTGGGCTCGCAGCGATAAAGAAAGGAAACGCATCAAGGCAGATGACGATTATTTTTGTGTGGCAGAAGGAGCAAGCCAAAGGGTGTAAACTTTTCTTAGAGTGTAGCATATACAGTAACTCTAATCCGGGTTAACCCGGGTGGGGAAGAGTAAAGAGGAGAGGGGCAGGAACCAGCTTCTCGGCTCACGCGGCAGGCATCTAGTAAAGGAGGCATTGCTCTGACCTTCAGCCATGCCTTCCTCCATGGGTGCTTCAGTCACGCCCATGTCTATGCCAGTGCCTCCTCTATTTTGCACTATGCCCATGCGGTCGCGCCACGCCAGTCGATGCCAGTAGCGCTTATTCACGTGGCGTCGAGCGCGCGTGTGTCTGGGCAGCGCGCGCACGCGAACCCGATATGGAACTTTTTCCTGAAAGTGCCTGCTGGAGATGAAGCGCAGTGCGATACCTGCGGAGTTGTTTTGAAGACGCCTACTAGCACTACAACGACGCTTGTCACCCACTTGAAGAAACATCCAGGCAAGTACAAAGAATACTCGGAAATGCGTGAACTTTACAGTTTGCCGAAAAATAAAAGCAAATCAAAGGGGCTATTATCGCAGCTGTCCGTGGCCAGTTTGTTTAAGCCTAAACTTCAGTCGTCATCGATAAAAGCGCAAGAAATGACTAAGATAGCAGCATTGATTGCACGCGGCCTGCAGCCGTACAGCGTGGTCGAAGAAGAAAGCTTCATCGAAATGATGCGCTGTGCAATTCCGGAGTACGTCGGTCCGTCGTGGAACACCTTTTCACGAACGGTCATTCCGAACTTGTACGCGACGAAGAAAAATGACCTGAAGAAGCGCGTTAGGGACGTATTTGACAACGGTGGTGCCGAGTGCTTCACTTACACAACGGATGGGTTGACATCGAGGGCTGGCGACAGCTACGGGTGTGTTAGGCACACGTGATGGATCGCGACTTCAAACAGCACGCATACAACAGCCTGCTAACCAATGCCACAAGAGCATACTGGAGAAAATATAGTTCAGTTTCTCCAAGACGTGATGAAAGAGTGGGGTTCGCCCGATAACATCCCGACTTCTGTAATTACTGACAACGGCGTTTCAACTGTTGCCCAATCGCAGTGGTCAGGACTTCTCTGTTTTGCGCGTACCCTGCACCTGTGTATAAATGATGCTAAAAGGGAAGCGGTAAGTTTTTCCCAGCTTTGTGCGAAGTGTCGAGCGATTGTGTGTCGCTAGAAGAGAAGTGCGCGTGCACGTGCGCGGCTTATGGACATTCAAAAGGACATGCACATGGTCCAGCATAAAGGGATTCAAGACGTCCCCGCACGCTGGAACAGCGAGTACGCCATAATGGAGAGACTCGTCACACTCCGTGCCCCTGTTTCAGTTGAACTTTGCGAATGTAGTGTGGACAACTTGAACTCCAAAGAATGGAAATTAATGGCTGCAGCTGTAAAAGTCTTGCAGCCCCTTGACCAAGCAACGACCGAGCTTTGCGCAGACCGATACCCCACACTTTCTCAGGTGATACCTCCAATGCATTGTACACAAGTGGTGCTGCATTGGCATGTGTCTGTTGAAGAAGCAGCACCATTTGCAAAGAGCCTTCTGCGCAGTCTTGCAACAAGGTTCCTTGGCTTAAAAATGGCACATGTTCCAGCAAATGCAATGCTAGTTGTCTCTCACTATGAAGGCATTTGCTACACTGAAGAGAGTAAAAAAAAAAGTGGGCAAAAGCCACACTTTCAACTGCAGCAAATGAGCTCATGCCAGCCCAAAGTGATTGTGCCTGGACATCTGTTTGCCCAGACATGGAGAAGCCTCCAGCTAACACTCAGTGAAGTGATTTTTCTTCATTAAGCTCCAACGTAGTGCAAACGAATGCACATGAAAGTGTTCCTTGCCAAGTGGCAGACTACTTGGCTACCTACCCCTGTGCTTCCAAGCCGGCTGTACCCAGCGCTGGCCAAGGTTGCAAAAAAGTGCGTCTTGATTCCTGCCACACAGGCAAGGAGTGAGAGGCTGTTTTCAGCAGCAGGAAATGTTAGCAGCCGGCGAGAACTCCTGCTCCCAGACGACGTGGAGCAGCTGGTATTTTTGCATGAAAACTTGTGAATGTAGTAACGAAAAGCAGTGTGTAATTTCTGAATAAAACCCAACTATAATAGTTGTCAATTTCACAAAATGATGTGCCTACAGGTGTTCTAATTCTTTAAAAGTTGTGTAAAATAGTCAGGTCATGATAAAATTTTTTTAAATTATGTGATGTATACTATTTGATTTAAAGTTATCCCACCAAATCACTATTCGCTTCGAGCCTCAGATTCGCTGTTTGCCCATCCCTAAAATATGCACATATAATGTGATTTTAATGCTTGCAGGATAACTTAAAGTGGTCCAAATTAATCTGGGAACCCCCATGGCATCCATAGCAGCTAAACTATGGCTTTGGGACATCTATGGAGAGCTGTGTTGGGTAGTACCTTCACAGAAACCATAACCAGCATGTACATAAATGCTACACGGCTCTTCGCTGCCTGCGGCAACTTCATGGCAAACTTTGGGCATGTCCAAAGTATCGTAGATGCCTGCCATAAGCTTTGGACGGGCGCCGGGGATAAAGACAGGCCACAACAGTGGTAGCGCTCGCAGTGGATTATCAGTAGCCAAGCTCAATTGAGAACAAACAGGAATCATTGTGACTAACAAAGGAATTTGTCAGGTCAACAAGTTAAGATAAGGCCCGCCATTTCTTTTTCTCCAATAATGCCTTCAAGAACTCTACCAGGGAATTTCTTTTTTGAAGCTTCCAACAAGAATTTTACAAAATTAGTTTATCTTGGATTACTATATTCTGCTCTACATTGTGAACGTAAATTCTAACGATTGGCTTGTGGGCTTTGATGCTGACCCAAAGTAACAAGGGAGTTATGCTAAATGCACTGTGGTAGCTGCAGCAAGAGGGTTCCGTATTTATTTTCACCACCCGAGTACTTTATGTGCTCCTGATGCTTCGTATTTGGGTGTTATTGCACTCTGCCCCCATTGGAAGGCAGCTTATGCAGCAAGGTGCGAGACCGGCCTAGTTGATATTCCATGATGATGTAACCAGCCCGAGAGGCAGTGCCTATTGCGGGAGGAAACTGTGTTAGTAAACCATCCATAGCGTTGACTGATGAAGAATTTGCTCACTTGGGGTCTGCAAACGGGGGGCCACCTTAGGCCTTCGCGCGCTCTTGTTGATTTGTGGTGCTTACGTTAACTTACACAAGTATATCTGGTTGTAGTCACGTTCATGAAGTTGTATATATATATATATATATATATATATGCCTTTTTGTAACAAATACCAGTTGGAAGTCAGCGCTCGTCCTTGTTGCTTTTCTTGTGTTCTGTGTCCACTGTTACATGGATTACATGAACAGCTTCTGCAGCAAGGAATTGAACCTGTGACGTCATGCTGACGAGCAGAGAACCATAGTCACTGAGCAACCGCAGCGGCGTAGTTACAAGCAAAAAGCTCGTCCAGTTACATTGTTCAGTCATACATTTCTCATAGTTCTTTTTAATGTTGAATAGCTGCAAGGATGATGGAATTGGTACACAGGTGACAGCCTGTCTTCAAGAAAAACTATGACTCATTGCTATAATAATGTCTCGTGTGTATGTATAATTATTTGATAATGGCTGTCACCGTCAAATGTTATAACATTGCTTTAAACATGAAACATTGGTGGATTTCATCAGCCTTTCTTTTTAAATCTCTTGTTCAGTTTTTTTTCTATATATATATATATTTGGAAAGTTACCAATTTACCAATTGTTTTGTAGATTACTTTCAATACATTCGTAAAGATATCGTCTCAAAGAATTGTCTTCAGTAACATGCCAGTGAATGTCACACCTGACACCGGCGAAAGATGCCGAGAGTGAGCGGGGCTATACTAATCCAGGCGCAACCAAATTAGGAAGGGCGCACTAAGTTGAGCGAAGACACTCGCTCACCAGAACAGGAATTGGCTTCCCTGGTGCAGTATTCAGCCACAACCTCCCTCGTGATATCTTCAATTAACCGATGGCCCTCTGTCCCCGACCGCTGCGGAGCACCTGACCAAGGCGGCAGTCAGACCTGTAATGCAGCAGAGAGTGCTAAGAACCCCTGGGTCCGGACAGGCCACCAATGGAAACTGACGCTTGCAACGTTTCATACCCGAGAGAGAGAGAGAGAGAAATGTTTATTGTAGTATAGGTTGTTTGGTTATGGTGGGTGGAGCCCCTCCTCCAGGGCCCCACTGGTTACAGCGGCTCGCCAGGCCTGGTCAAGGGTCGCCAGTTGGCTTCCCAATTCCACTTCCGCGAGTCGCGTCTCCCACGACCAGTTATGGAGAGTGTTGTCTAGCAGCAGCGAGGTGACAGCCGCCGGACGTAACGCGCACTGGAATGTTATGTGTTCCAATTTTGGTGTTCCTTCGCACCATGGGCATTTGTTGCTGTATTTGTCTGGGTACATTCTGTGTAGCCTGTATTAATGTAGGAAAGTGTTTGTTTGCAGACGGCGCCAGTCCTGTGCTTGCCTCCTGTCTAGGTCTGGGTGAGGAAGGACTTTGGTTTGTCTACTTAGCCGTTGTAATTCGAGGATTTCTCTTGGCGCACCGGGTGTCGAGGTGTTCTCTCGGGTGGTGTGGCCCGTGGCTCGGCCTGTCATGCCTCGAGCCATGCAGTCCGCCCGTTCGTTTCCCGCTATCCCTGTGTGCGTCGAGCACCTGGTCACGCAATTATCCATAGTGAGTTCCGTTCCTAGGATGCGGAAGACGCAGCCGAGTAAAGGCCCCCCCCACACACACAAGAAAGAAGCGGCAGGTGTCCTGCAAGTCTGTCAGCACATATGCCGATTGGCCTTTAGCTTCCGCGGCGCATATGGCCAGGGCTATGGCCACAGCTTCGGCCGTTGCAACCAATTTCGTGTGTATTGATGCTGCTGCGGTTGTTCGTCCTTGGCTAGTGTTGTAATCGCATCGCTGGCACGAGTTGTTGGGAACTCGGCGCTGACGCCCGTTGTTGCACCTGGGTCGCAAGCCCCAAGGGTAGCGTTGGCCTGGCGGCCTGGGGTACAACTGGAAGCATCCGAAGGTCCCGGCAATGCATGAGTCGACTGGTAACAACAAAACAACTTGTTTATTCTAACATCGCAAAGAGTTGGCGGTCAGGTCGACCGAGGTAGAGAGACGGGAGAGCACGTAACTCAACAGAAGAAATCGGAGCCCTCTCTTGGCGTCCGGGGGCAGCTGCTTTTATACTCTCGCAGTTGAGGGCGAGAAGGAACCCCTCTATAGACGAGCACGTGACTGTGCCGCTCGGGCACAATGGGATAAGGTGGCGCAGCCGTCGTGCCGGCGCCGCTGGGGCACAATGGGAAGAGAAGGTGGCTCATACGTCGTGTCGGCGCCTGTCAGACCCCCTCGCTTCACAGTTGTTGGGAGCTCCTCTCCCCGGCTGCCGCGCTTCGACAAGCGTGGGCACCAATATGCACATACACTCACACACGCACATGAAGACACGTGGCATCGGAACATGCCTGGACGCGCTTGGCGGGGAGGCGTAGCGGCGGCGCCGAACGGGCCAAAATGTCTGCCGCTTTGAACGAAGCCCCGGCGTCCGTTGCATCCGCGCCGGCTAAACCGCGCGTCGTAGGCGAAACGTAACAGACCGCCCCGCCGGGGGAAGGAGATCCCGATGGACAGGGGACTGCATCCGCTGTCCGGAGGGATGTCGCTCGATGATGCTCATAACCGAAGTCGGGCGTCCCTCGACGTTTCTTGAGCGCAGCGCACAGAGAAGGCCTCGTTCTCTCGTTCAGGTTCGCACGGGACACTGCGAAGTGACTTCGGGAGAGTTCACATTTTTGTTCTCGTTCCCGGCAAGCGTTAGAACTACGCTGAAACTCAACCGCTTAGTCAGCAAGCACGGCACAACCCTCACTAAGCCCTGCCAGGCTCTTTCCCCTTCTATACCACTGCCTAGTTCCTTACAGTAGTCTAGCAGCACTCAGAACGCGTCCACAAATTGGAAAATTGCACTAGAAAGCATGTCATCACTTTGAAACACTAAACAAAAGCAATAGGTTAAAAATCCTGCCTCAGGAAGAAAAACATCAGTAACAAACAATTTTGAGGCTGATTCCTACGTTAGGGGCTTCGACTTAAGCCATCGGCGTTGCCGTTGAGACTCCCCTTTTTGTAACGCACCTCAAAGGAATATTGTTGCAAAGCGAGGCTCCAGCGCAGGAGGCGGCCATTTTTGGGAGAGATGGTCTGCAGCCATTGGAGAGGGCAGTGATCCGTCTCAATGATAAACCTCGAGCCGGCTAGATAGCATGACAATTTCTGAACGGCTCACACGAGACACGCACACTCTTTCTCGGTGGCGCTATACGCCTGCTCACGACTGGTCAGCTTACGACTAGCATACAGGACGGGGTGTTCTACTTCTCCATTTTCCCGTTGGCACAGTACAACGCCCATGCCTCGCTCACTAGCATCGCACTGAACAACGAACCCTTTTGTATAGTCTGGCGATCGTAGTACAGGCTGGCTTGTTAGGGCACTCTTTAGGGCGCTAAAAGCTCTTTCCTTTGTCTCGTCCCATACGACTGTTTGGGGCTCTGTTTTTCTTAGAGCATCCGTCAGGGGAGCCGCCATATCAGAGTACCTGGGGATGTACCTCTGATAGTAGCCGGCGACACCTAAGAACGACCGAATATCGGTCTTCGTGCGCGGTTGCGGGAAGTCTCGCACAGCGGCCACCTTTATTTCAGAGGGGCAGCGACGACCCTGACCAATCACGTGACCGAGGTAGACAACCTCGGCCTGTGCTAACTGGCACTTAGGAGCCTTGACTGTCAAGCCCGCTTCGCGCAGGCGGGTTAGCACTGCCCGCAAGTGTGCCATATGCTCAGACCAGGATGCGGAGAATATCGCTACGTCGTCTAGATACGGTAAAGCGAATTCTTGCTGTCCCCGCAACACTTTATCCATGAGGCTTGAAAAGCAGTATGGCGCGTTCTTCAAACCAAAACTCAACACTTTAGGACGGAATGTTCCCATTGGTGAAATGAACGCCGCATACCTACTAGCCTCTTCTGTAAGTGGAACCTGCCAATAACCCCTGACAAGATCTAGGGTGGAAATAAACTGAGCGCTACTAACTTTCTCAAGGCGCTCCTCGATGTTAGGGATCGGATAAATTTGATCCTTAGTGATGGAATTAAGCCTGCGGTAGTCGACGCAAGGACGAGGTTCCTTGCCCGGTACCTCAACTAAAATCAAAGGGGAGGTATAATCACTCTCACCTGCATCAATAACACCGAGCTGTAGCATTTTCTTTACCTCAGCCTCCATAATATCGTTCTGGCGGGGTGACACCCGATACGCCTTGGATCGTACTGGCTCTGGGGAGGTAAGTTCTATGTCATGAGTAAGGACAGAAGTCCTACCAGGCCTCTCAGAGAACAGACCTTGAAACTCTTGTAAGAGCTGGTGTAGTTCGGTTTTCTGCTCAGGCGACAGCGGTGCTTTACTGATAAGGTCACTAATGACTTGACCGGTGTCTTCCCTGTTCGTCACTGAGCCTAGTCCCGGAAGCTCGACCGGAAGCTCTTCAGGAACGTTTACCATCATGCACACCACTGCTTCCCGTTGTTTATAGGGTTTGAGCAGATTACAGTGGTGAACTTGCTGTGCTTTCCGCTTTCCTGGCAGACTCACCACGTAGTTAACGTCCGACAGTTTCTGAACAATTCGTGCTGGGCCCTCCCACTGCACGTCTAGTTTGTTGTTTACCGATGTGCGCAATATCATGACCTCATCGCCCACCTCAAAACGACGGGCCCTGGCGGTCCGATCATAATAAACCTTGGCCCTCTGCTGGGCCTTTGCCATTGCTTCACCTGACAACTCCTGTGCCCTTCTTAAGCGTTCGAGGAGTTTAAGCACGTACTCCACCATGACTGGGTCGTCGCCCCTGCCTTCCCACGATTCTCGAAGCATGCGAAGCGGAGACCGAAGTGAGCGACCGTACACCAGCTCAGCTGGCGAAAACCCCGTAGCTGCATGCGGCGCGGTCCGTAATGCAAACATCACCCCAGGCAGACACAGCTCCCAGTCAGTTTGATGTTCAAAACACAATGCTCTCAACACGCGCTTCATGACGGAGTGGAGCTTCTCAACGGAATTCGACTGTGGGTGGTACACTGAGCTGTGTAACAGCTTTACCCCACACCTTTCGAGAAAAGTTGTCGTCAAAGCGCTAGTAAACACTGTGCCCTGATCTGATTGGATTTCCGCAGGAAAACCAACTCGCGCAAATATGGACAGTAGTGCATTGACTATCTCAACTCAGCTGAGTTCTTTAAGCGGCACTGCTTCAGGGAACTTTGTCGCTGGGCAGATCACAGTCAAAATGTGTCTGTACCCCGTGGCTGTTACCGGCAGAGGTCCCGCTGTATCAATAACGAGCCGTCTAAAAGGCTCCGTAATGATAGGTACCAACTTCAACGGCGCCCTCGATTTGTCCCCTGGTTTGCCCACCCGCTGACAGGTGTCACATGTCCTCACGAAATGGTCTGCGTCCCGAAAACACCCTCGCCAATAGTACTCTTGCAAGAGACGGTCCTTAGTTTTCTTAACTCCTAGGTGTCCGGACCACGAACCCCCGTGCGACAAGCGCAACAGATCCTGACGATAGCATTGAGGCACGATCAGCTGATCGAACTCCACTCCTCTGCGGTCTAGCTACTTCCGGTACAGGACTCCACCTCTTTCCACAAAGCGAGCATTTTTCTTGGCGATACCTTCCTTGACAATGCAGCGTACGTTTTCTAGGCTGCCATCCTTTTTTTGCTCGGCTATCAAAGCCGACCGGCTGACTTTTAGCAACCTATTAAGTCCGTCTGACGTAGGCGCGATGAGCAAATCTGCAGATAGCTCTTCTAACTTTCCCGCATCGGGATTTTCCTCTCCAGTATCTGGTGCCTTTAACGTTACAGACTCAATTTTATTCAGTTCGGGCGTGCTCTGAATATCGGCTTGCTGCGCCTCTGACCCTTTCTCATTGTTCGCCAACGTCGGCCCCGCAACTACCGCCTTTGCAGCGAGCTCCCGAACCTTCGATCTGGTTAAGGCCTGAACGCTAGCCTCACCAAACAAAAGCCCCTTCTCGCGCAGGAGGTGATCGGACCTGTTTGAAAATAGGTACGGGTACTGGGGGGGCAGCATAGATGACACTGCCGCCTCCGTCTCAAGCGCTCCGAAAGGTCCTTCAATAAGCACTTTTGCTACCGGCAGACACACGCTATGAGCTTCCACGGCTTGCTTGATCCATGCGCACTCGCCCGTGAACATATCGGGTTCTACGTAGGAGGGGTGAACTACATCCATCGTAGCTGCGGAATCGCGAAGCACTCGGCACTCTTTCCCGTTCACGAGGAGGTCTCGCATGTAAGGCTCGAGAAGCTTCATGTTTTCGTCAGTGCTGCATAATGACAAAAACACAACTTTTGGTTTTGTTTCCGGACACTGCGCCGAAAAGTGACCCGGCTTCTGGCACGTATAACAAACGCGCGCTTGCCTCATCTCGAACCGCTTTCTGTCCGGTGTTTGGGATCGCACCGCTGGTACGATCTGTTGGGAACTCGGCGCTGACGCCCGTGGTTGTACCTGGGTCGCAAGCCCCAAGGGTAGCGTTGGCCTGGCGGCCTGGGGTACAACTGGAAGCATCCGAAGGTCCCGGCAAAGCATGAGTCGACTGGTAACAACGAAACAACTTGTTTATTTTAACATCGCAAAGAGTTGGCGGTCAGGTTTGACCGAAGTAGAGAGACGGGAGAGCACTTCACTCAACAGAAGAAATCGGAGCCCCTCCTTTTGGCGTCCGGGGGCAGCTGTTTTTATACTCTCGCAGTTGAGGGCAAGAAGGAACCCCTCAAAAGACGAGCACGTGAATGTACAATGGGCTAATGGTGACGCACACTGTCGTAGCGATGCCGTAGCACCATGTCGAGCACGATCTCGTAGCACCCTGTCGTGGCGCTGCCGGTCGGACACAATGACTGTAATGAGAGGATGGTCCCTGCTTTGGCATCGCCTGTTTCGGGCACAATGACTGGAACGAGATCCCTGCTTTGGCATCGCCTGTTTCGGGCCCAATAACTGGAATGAGATCCCTGCTTTGGCATCGCCTGTTTCGGGCACAATGACTGGAACGAGATCCCTGCTTTGGCATCGCCTGTTTCGGGCCCAATAACTGGAATGAGATCCCTGCTTTGGCATCGCCTGTTTCGGGCACAATGACTGGAATGCGAGGATGATCCCTAGGCGGTCGCATCGCCGCAGTCGCGCCTGGAAACACCTGGCGATGAGTGTTGCGGCGACGACGATCGGGCCAAAATGTCTGCCGCCCCGCCGCAGTCGCGCCGGCAAAACCACGTGTCGCAGGCGAAACGCAACAGACCGCCCCGCCGGGGGAAGGAGATCCCGATGGACAGGGGACTGCATCCGCTGTCCGGAGGGATGTCGCTCGATGATGCTCATAACCGAAGTCGGGCGTCCCTCGACGTTTCTTGAGCGCAGCGCACAGAGAAGGCCTCGTTCTCTCGTTCAGGTTCGCACGGGACACTGCAAAGTGACTTCGGGAGAGTTCACATTTTTGTTCTCGTTCCCGGCAAGCGTTAGAACTACGCTGAAACTCAACCGCTCAGTCAGCAAGCACGGCACAACCCTCACTAAGCCCTGCCAGGCTCTTTCCCCTTTTTATACCACTGCCTAGTTCCTTACAGTAGTCTAGCATCACTCAGAACGCGTCCACAAATTGAAAAATTGCACTAGAAAGCATATCATCACTTTGAAACACTAAACAAAAGCAATATGTTAAAAAAAAATCCTGCCTCAGGAAGAAAACATCAGTAACAAACAATTTTGAGGCTGATTCCTACGTTAGGGGCTTCGACTTAAGCCATCGGCGTTACCGTTGAGACTCCCCTTTTTGTAACGCACCTCAAAGGAATATTGTTGTAAAGCGAGGCTCCAGCGCAGGAGGCGGCCATTTTTGGGAGAGATGGCCTGCAGCCATTGGAGAGGGCAGTGATCCGTCTCAATGATAAACCTCGAGCCGGCTAGATAGCATGACAATTTCTGAACGGCCCACACGAGACATGCACACTCTTTCTCGGTGGCGCTATACGCCTGCTCACGACTGGTCAGCTTACGACTAGCATACAGGACGGGGTGTTCTACTTCTCCATTTTCCCGTTGGCACAGTACAACGCCCATGCCTCGCTCACTAGCATCGCACTGAACAATGAACCCTTTTGTATAGTCTGGCGATCGTAGCACAGGCTGGCTTGTTAGGGCACTCTTTAGGGCGCTAAAAGCTCTTTCCTTGGTCTCGTCCCAGACGACTGTTTGAGGCTCTGTCTTTCTTAGAGCATCCGTCAGGGGAGCCGCGATATCAGAGTACCTAGGGATGTACCTCTGATAGTAGCCGGCGACACCCAAGAACGACCGAATATCGGTCTTGGTGCGCGGTTGCGGAAAGTCTCGCACAGCGGCCACTTTTATTTCAGAGGGGCGGTGACGACCCTGACCAATCACGTGACCGAGGTAGACAACCTCGGCCTGTGCTATCTGGCACTTAGGAGCCTTGACTGTCAAGCCCGCTTCGCGCAGGCGGGTTAGCACTGCCCGCAAGTGTGTCATATGCTCAGACCAGGATGCGGAGAATATCGCTACGTCGTCTAGATACGGTAAAGCGAATTCTTGCTGTCCCCGCAACACTTTATCCATGAGACTTGAAAAACAGTATGGCGCGTTCTTCAAACCAAAACTCAACACTTTAGGACGGAATGTTCCCATTGGTGAAATGAACGCCGCATACCTACTAGCCTCTTCTGTAAGTGGAACCTGCCAATAACCCCTGACAAGATCTAGGGTGGAAATAAACTGAGCGCTACTAACTTTCTCAAGGCGCTCCTCGATGTTAGGGATCGGATAAATTTGATCCTTAGTGATGGAATTAAGCCTGCGGTAGTCGACGCAAGGACGAGGTTCCTTGCCCGGTACCTCAACTAAAATCAAAGGGGAGGTATAATCACTCTCACCTGCCTCAATAACACCGAGCTGTAGCATTTTCTTTACCTCAGCCTCCATAATATCGCTCTGGCGGGGTGACACCCGATACGCCTTGGATCGTACTGGCTCTGTGGAGGTAAGTTCTATATCATGAGTAAGTACAGAAGTCCTACCAGGCCTCTCAGAGAACAGACCTTGAAACTCTTGTAATAGCTGGTGTAGTTCGGTTTTCTGCTCGGGCGACAGCGGTGCTTTACTGATAAGGTCACTAATGACTTGACCGGTGTCTTCCCTGTTCGTCACTGAGCCTAGTCCCGGAAGCTCGACCGGAAGCTCTTCAGGAACGTTTACCATCAGGCACACCACTGCTTCCCTTTGTCTATAAGGTTTGAGCAGATTACAGTGGTAAACTTGCTGTGCTTTCCGCTTTCCTGGCAGACTTACCACGTAGTTAACGTCCGACAGTTTCTGAACAATTCGTGCTGGGCCCTCCCACTGCACGTCTAGTTTGTTGTTTAGCGATGTACGCAATATCATGACCTCATCGCCCACCTCAAAACGACGGGCCCTGGCTGTCCGATCATAATAAACCTTGGCCCTCTGCTGGGCCTTTGCCATTGCTTCACCTGACAACTCCTGTGCCCTTCTTAAGCGTTCGAGGAGCTTAAGCACGTACTCCACCACGACTGGGTCGTCGCCCCTACCTTCCCATGATTCTCGAAGCATGCGAAGCGGAGATCGAAGCGAGCGACCGTACACCAGTTCAGCTGGCGAAAACCCCGTAGCCGCATGCGGCGCGGTCCTTAAAGCAAACATCACCCCAGGCAGACACAGCTCCCAGTCAGTTCGATGTTCAAAACACAACGCTCTCAACACGCGCTTCATGACGGAGTGGAGCTTCTCAACGGAATTCGACTGTGGGTGGTACACTGAGCTGTGTAACAGCTTTACCCCACACCTTTCGAGAAAAGTTGTCGTCAAAGCGCTAGTAAACACTGTGCCCTGATCTGATTGGATTTCCGCAGGAAAACCAACTCGCGCAAATATGGACAGTAGTGCATTGACTATCTCAACTGAGCTGAGTTCTTTAAGCGGCACTGCTTCAGGGAACTTTGTCGCTGGGCAGATCACAGTCAAAATGTGTCTGTACCCCGTGGCTGTTACCGGCAGAGGTCCCACAGTATCAATAACGAGCCGTCTAAAAGGCTCCGTAATGATAGGTACCAATTTCAACGGCGCCCTCGATTTGTCCCCTGGTTTGCCCACCCGCTGACAGGTGTCACATGACCTCACGAAGTGGTCTGCGTCCCGAAAACACCCTGGCCAATAGTACTCTTGCAAGAGACGGTCCTTAGTTTTCTTAACTCCTAGGTGTCCGGACCACGAACCCCCATGTGACAAGCGCAACAGATCCTGACGATAGCATTGAGGCACGATCAGCTGATCGAACTCCACTCCTCGTCGGTCTAGATACTTCCGGTACAGGACTCCACCCCTTTCCACAAAACGCGCAGTTTTCCTGGCGATACCTTCTTTGACATTGCAGCGCACGTTTTCCAGGCTGCCATCCTTTTTTTGCTCGGCTATCAAAGCCGACCGGCTGACTTTTAGCAACCTATCAAGTCCGTCTGACGTAGGCGCGATGAGCAAATCAGTAGATAGCTCTTCTAACTTTCCCGCATCGGGATTTTCCTCTCCGGTATCTGGTGCCTTTAACGTTACAGACTCAAGTTTATTCAGTTCGGGCGTGCTCTGAATATCAGCTTGCTGCGCCTCTGCCCCTTTTTCGTTGTTTGATAACGTCGGCCCCGCAACTACCGCCTTTGCAGCGAGCTCCCGAACCTTCGATCTGGTTAAGGCCTGAACACTAGCTTCACCAAACAAAAGCCCCTTCTCGCGCAGGAGGTGATCGGACCTGTTTGAAAATAGGTACGGGTACTGGGGTGGCAGCATAGATGACACTGCCGCCTCTGTCTCAAGCGCTCCGAAAGGTCCTTCAATAAGCACTTTTGCTACCGGCAGACACACGCTATGAGCTTCCACGGCTTGCTTGATCCATGCGCACTCGCCCGTGAACATATGGGGTTCTACGTAAGATGGGTGAACTACATCCATCGTAGCTGCGGAATCGCGAAGCACTCGGCACTCTTTCCCGTTCACGAGGAGGTCTCGCATGTAAGGCTCGAGAAGCTTCATGTTCTCGTCCGTGCTGCCTATTGAAAAAAACACAACTTTTGGTGTTGTTTCCGGACACTGCGCCGAAAAGTGACCCGGCTTCTGGCACGTATAACACAAGCGCGCTCGCCTCATCTCGAACCGCTTTCTGCGTTTGGCTGCCGCCGTCTCTTTACGTTTGGTCGGACTGCTTTCGCTCGCATCCGCACTACGCGTGTCCCCCTTTAATCTCATGGGTCTGAACTTTGGCCTCTCAAACTTCGAGCCAAATTCACCCTTTTGACCGTCCTTAGCTCCGCGAGCTCGACGCGTCACAAACTCCTCGGCTAGCTCAGCGGCTTTAGCCACCGTACAAACGTCTGGCCTATCCAAGACCCAGTATCGCACGTTCTCCGGTAACCGACTATAAAACTGTTCTAGCCCGAAGCACTGCAGAACTTTATCGTGGTCACCAAACGCTTTCTCTTCTTTGAGCCACTCCTGCATGTTCGACATAAGCCTATACGCAAACTCTGTATATGACTCACTTCTGCCTTTCTCATTTTCCCGAAACTTCCGACGGAACGCCTCCGCAGACAGCCGGTACTTTTTTAGCAGACTCGATTTTACTTTGTCGAAATCCTCTGCTTCCTCTCTATCCAAGCGAGCGACTACGTCGGCCGCCTCGCCGGGTAACAAAGTGAGCAAGCGCTGTGGCCACGTTTCCCGAGAGAACCCCTGCTTCTCGCACGTTCGCTCAAAGTTAACCAGGAACAAACCAATGTCCTCTCCAAGCTTAAACGGCCGCATCAGGTCCGTCATTTTGAACAATACGCGTTCTCCTGCACCGTGTGCCTGACTTCCATTACGAGCGCGTTCCATCTCTACCTCGAGACGCTTCATTTCCAAAGCGTGTTCGCGCTCTTCTTTTTTCTCTTGTTGCTCTCGCTCTTTCTGTTCTTTACGTTCACGCTCTTCTTTTTCTTTCTGTTCTTTACGTTCACGCTCTTCTTTTTCTTTCTGTTCTTTACGTTCACGCTCTTCTTTTTCTTTTTGCTCTTTAAGTTCGCGCTCCTGTCTTTTTGACCTCTCCTCAATAGTCTCAAGGCATTCCGACAGCTCGTCATCCTCAGCCTCTAACTCAAGAATAGCCTTTAGCAGTTCAGGTTTTCTTAGTTTGTCTGAGACATCCAGACCCAACTCTCTTGCAAGCTCCAACAATTTCGGTTTGCGCAACGACTTCAAATCCATGGCTGCTCTGAATGCTGCTTTCTCTACTGCTTATTATTGTCTTGCCGCAAACTAACCCGGCAGCAACGACAACCACAATTACCAGCTCTGTTTCTGACACTAACAAAAGCCTGGCAAAGCTCAGAAGAAGAAAGTCCCGCACTCACCAAACCTCGCAGGCAGGAATTCCGCGCAGTCGTTCCGCTGCAGGCAACCAGTCGTCACACAGGGCTCGTTGCACTGCTCCCGGATCGTCGTTGAGCTGCTCAGCATACAGTCAACTGCATCTCTTCGCTGCTGGCCTCCGTTATCGCGATCTCACCGCTGGCAGACAGTTGTCTGAAGTCGGAGGCGATCCCACCGCTGCCACCAGATGTTTGGGATCGCACCGCTGGTACGATCTGTTGGGAACTCGGCGCTGACGCCCGTGGTTGTACCTGGGTCGCAAGCCCCAAGGGTAGCGTTGGCCTGGCGGCCTGGGGTACAACTGGAAGCATCCGAAGGTCCCGGCAAAGCATGAGTCGACTGGTAACAACGAAACAACTTGTTTATTTTAACATCGCAAAGAGTTGGCGGTCAGGTTTGACCGAAGTAGAGAGACGGGAGAGCACTTCACTCAACAGAAGAAATCGGAGCCCCTCCTTTTGGCGTCCGGGGGCAGCTGTTTTTATACTCTCGCAGTTGAGGGCAAGAAGGAACCCCTCAAAAGACGAGCACGTGAATGTACAATGGGCTAATGGTGACGCACACTGTCGTAGCGATGCCGTAGCACCATGTCGAGCACGATCTCGTAGCACCCTGTCGTGGCGCTGCCGGTCGGACACAATGACTGTAATGAGAGGATGGTCCCTGCTTTGGCATCGCCTGTTTCGGGCACAATGACTGGAACGAGATCCCTGCTTTGGCATCGCCTGTTTCGGGCCCAATAACTGGAATGAGATCCCTGCTTTGGCATCGCCTGTTTCGGGCACAATGACTGGAACGAGATCCCTGCTTTGGCATCGCCTGTTTCGGGCCCAATAACTGGAATGAGATCCCTGCTTTGGCATCGCCTGTTTCGGGCACAATGACTGGAATGCGAGGATGATCCCTAGGCGGTCGCATCGCCGCAGTCGCGCCTGGAAACACCTGGCGATGAGTGTTGCGGCGACGACGATCGGGCCAAAATGTCTGCCGCCCCGCCGCAGTCGCGCCGGCAAAACCACGTGTCGCAGGCGAAACGCAACACCGGACACTGCGCCGAAAAGTGACCCGGCTTCTGGCACGTGTAACACACGCGCGCTTGCCTCATCTCGAACCGCTTTCTGCGTTCGGCTTCGGCTGCCGCCGTCTCCTTACGTTCGGTCGGACTGCTTTCACTCGCATCCGCACTACGTGTGTTCCCCTTTGCTCTCATGGGTGTGAACTTCGGCCTCTCAAACTTCGAGCCAAATTCACCCTTTTGACCGTCCTTAGCTCCGCGAGCCCGACGCGTCACAAACTCCTCGGCTAGCTCAGCGGCTCTAGCCACTGTACTAACGTCTGGCCTATCCAAGACCCAGTACCGCACGTTCTCAGGTAACCGACTATAAAACTGTTCTAGCCCGAAACACTGCAGAACTTTATCGTGGTCACCAAACGCTTTCTCTTCTTTGAGCCACTCCTGCATGTTTGACATAAGCCTGTACGCAAACTCTGTGTATGACTCACTTCTGCCTTTCTCATTTTCCCGAAACTTCCGACGGAACGCCTCCGCTGACAGCCTGTACTTCTTTAGCAGACTCGATTTCACTTTGTCGAAATCCTCTGCCTCCTCTCTATTCAAGCGAGCGACTACGTCGGCCGCCTCGCCGGGTAACAAAGTGAGCAAGCGCTGTGGCCACGTTTCCCGAGAGAACCCCTGCTTCTCGCACGTTCGCTCAAAGTTAACCAGGAACAAACCAATGTCCTCTCCAAGCTTAAACGGCCGCATCAGGTCAGTCATTTTGAGCAATACTCGTTCTCCTGCACCGTGTGCCTGACTTCCATTACGAGCGCGTTCCATCTCTATCTCGAGACGCTTCATTTCCAAAGCGTGTTGACGCTCTTCTTTTTCTTTCTCTTCTTTACGTTCACGCTCTTCTTTCTCTTTCTGTTCTTTAAGTTCGCGCTCCTGTTTCTCTTTTTGCTCTTTAAGTTCGCGCTCCTGTCTCTCTTTTTGCTCTTTAAGTTCGCGCTCATGTCTTTTTGCCCTCTCCTCAATGGTCTCAAGGCATTCCGACAGCTCGTCATCCTCAGCCTCTAACTCAAGAATAGCCTTTAGCAGTTCTGGTTTTCTGAGTTTGTCTGAGACATCCAGACCCAACTCTCTTGCAAGCTCCAGCAATTTCGGTTTGCGCAACGACTTCAAATCCATGGCTGCTCTGAATGCTGCTTTCTCTACTGCTTATTATTGTCTTGCCGCAAACTAACCCGGCAGCAACGACAACCACAATTACCAGCTCTGTTTCTGACACTAACAAAAGCCTGGCAAAACTCAGAAGAAGAAAGTCCCGCACTCACCAAACCTCGCAGCCAAGAATTCAGCGCAGTCGTTCCGCTGCAGGCAACCAGTCATCACACAGGGCTCGTTGCACTGCTCCCGGATCGTCGTTGAGCTGCTCAGCACACAGTCAACCGCATATCTTCGCTGCTGGCCTCCGTTGTCGCGATCTCACCGCTGGCAGACAGTTGTTGTAATCGCATCGCTGGCACGAGTTGTTGGGAACTCGGCGCTGACGCCCGTTGTTGCACCTGGGTCGCAAGCCCCAAGGGTAGCGTTGGCCTGGCGGCCTGGGGTACATCTGGAAGCATCCGAAGGTCCCGGCAAAGCATGAGTCGACTGGTAACAACAAAACAACTTGTTTATTCTAACATCGCAAAGAGTTGGCGGTCAGGTCGACCGAGGTAGAGAGACGGGAGAGCACGTAACTCAACAGAAGAAATCGGAGCCCTCTTTTGGCGTCCGGGGGCAGCTGCTTTTATACTCTCGCAGTTGAGGGCGAGAAGGAACCCCTCTATAGACGAGCACGTGACTGTGCCGCTCGGGCACAATGGGATAAGGAGGCGCAGCCGTCGTGCCGGCGCCGCTGGGGCACAATGGGAAGAGAAGTTGGCTCATACGTCGTGTCGGCGCCTGTCAGACCCCCTCGCTTCACAGTTGTTGGGAGCTCCTCTCCCCGGCTGCCGCGCTTCGACAAGCGTGGGCACCAATATGCACATACACTCACACACGCACATGAAGACACGTGGCATTGGAACATGCCTGGACGCGCTTGGCAGGGAGGCGTAGCGGCGGCGCCGAACGGGCCAAAATGTCTGCCGCTTTGAACGAAGCCCCGGCGTCCGTTGCGTCCGCGCCGGCTAAACCGCGCGTCGTAGGCGAAACGTAACACTAGTCACGACTGCTGCAAATGTATTGACGGTGCCTGTATTCCTGTGATACGAACTTGCGTCTGTAAAGTAAGTATCCATATCGCTTCGCCGCCTTAGTAAGGTGGCTGCCAGCGCGCATCTCCATGCCGCATGGTGGACTGGGTGCATGTGACGGGGGATTGGCGCCACGTGGATCCGCTCTCGGATTTCAAATGGCAGTAGTATTGTTTTGTCGCCGCAATATTGTGGTGTCAGTGGATAGTGAAGTCTTTGTAACACCGAGCGTCCCTGAGGTGTCGTGTTTAGCCGTTCACGCTGCGCCATTAGAGTGGCCGTTGCATATTCCTCGAAAGTGTTCATCATTCCCAATTCGTTCAGTCGGATCGTGCTTGTGCTTTCAGGCAGGCCGAGTGCTGTGCTGCTTTACAGGCGATTCTTATGAGCTTATCCGCATGTTCGATGTCGTTGCGCCGCGTGGTTTGGAAAGGCAGGGCGTACGTTAGACGATTAATGACTAAGGCGTTTACTAGTTGCATGTTGTCTGCTTCGGTCATGATTTCTCGGCTGCGTGCAGCTCTGCTAATAAGCCCGGTTACGCTCCGAACAGTGTGTCTGAGATTGGAGAGCGCTATGCTAATGCTGCCCGTTTCTTGAATGCACATTCCCAGTGCACACAGGTGGGATGCCCTCTTGATGGGCTCTCCCTCCAAGGTGAGCTGCAGATCCAGAGCCCTGGTCACTTGGGTATGTCTAGGTCTAATATGAATGTACTCCGATTTCACTGGAGCGCACTTCATGCCTGCTCGCCTCATATAGCTTTCAATGGTGTTGATGGCCTGTTGAAGCATGTCCTGTCAGTTTCCGTTGGACCCTTTGCAGGCCCAGAGTGCAATGTCGCCTGCATATATGGCGCAGCCAAGGTACCGGTTCTTCTGTAAGTCCAGGGCCATTCTACGTAAGCCGATGTTAAAGAGAAGTGGTGACAATGTGGATCCTTGAGGAGTTCCTTTATCTGGTAGGCGATACAGGGCAGAACATGCTGAACCCAGTCCTATTTTCGCGGAGCGGGTGCTCAGGAAGTCTTGAACGTAATGAAATACTCTTTCTCCACACCCGACATCTCGTAGTCCGTCTAGTATTGTAGTGTGCGAGATGTTATCAAATGCCTTATGGACGTCGAGTGCTAGCAGGATTCTGTCCATACTGCCCGGAGGAGGATCGAGCACCTCATCTCTTAATAGAAGAAAGACGTCCTGTGCACAGATTCCCCTGCGGAAACCGAACATGGATTCAGGGAAGAGTGAGTTTCATTCGATGTGGGCTTCGAGTCGGGTTAGAATTATTCATTCAAGGAGCTTGCCCATGCAAGACGTGAGCGATATGAGCCTGAGATGGTCGAGCTCGCGCGGCTTGCCCGGTTTTAGTATAAGCACGATGTCTGCCTCCTTCCATTCTCACGGTAGTCTTCCGTCCAGTCGCCAGACCTCTTCGTTGAAGAAGTCAACTAAGTGCTGTAGGGCTACGTCACTAAGGTTGCGCAGCATTGCGTTGGTGATTTGGTCAGGTCCAGGAGCCGTGTTGTTGAAGGTTTGTGCCACTGCGTAGAGCTCTGAGAGGGTGATGGGGGCGTCCAAGCTCGAGTTATCCTGTCCTTGTTATTCTCTCATAACGCGTGAAGATGTCTGGGCAGCGCCGGTGTGGGTGCGTTTTACGTGCTCGAGTAGTTTTTGTTCTGAGCCCTTGTATTCTCCTAAGAGTCGTCGCATGAAGTTAGACGTTTCGGTGCGCGTGCTAGTTGGGTCTAACATGCACCGAAGAATGGCCCAGGTCTTCTTGGTGCTGAGGGTGCCTCTGAAAGAGTCGTAAAAGCTGCGCCAATTTTGATTATTCAGCTCCTTTGCATAGGCGTTAGCTTCGTTTGCCAACAAGGCTATTCGGCGCCTAAGCTTGCGATTACGCCGCTGCCGCTTCCAGCGTTTGGTGAGGCTTCTGTGGGCATCCCAGAGGTGGGTGAGATGGCTGTCTACTGCTGGTGCTTCTGTTGTGGTCTTGATCTTTCTGGTGGTGGCAGCATGGGCTTCCTTGAAGCAAGTTGTCCAAAACGTGGCTGTGGCTGGAAATGAGGAAGCAACCTGTTGTCGTTCTCTATACCTTTTCCAATCAGTGAGCCTGGCAACCCTTAGGGGCTGTCGAACTTTAGCTGTGTTAACATTGACACACAATAGATAGTGATCACTACCTAGCGTTTCGTCTAGGTTACAGGTGACCCCCGTCTCATTGTTGACAAATGTAAGGTCCGGCGTGGTGTCCCGGGCAACGCTGTTTCCTATCCGTGTAGGAGTGCCTGGCTGCGTAATCAGTACAAGTTTGTGGGACTGAGTTTCTCGTAGAAGATTGAAGCCCTTGGCGGTGTCGCGTTGATAACCCCATGCGGAGTGCCAAGCGTTAAAGTCTCCAAGAAAGATTAGTCGGTCTTTCGTTGAGAGCAAGGTAGATACATGACTTAAAATTAATAAAAAATCGGCCCTCTTATCCCTAGGGGGGCTATATACGTTGGTTATCAGGCACTTGGGACGACCCTTCTTAACTGGCTAAATGGCGAGTATTTGGTGATGCATTTCTACGCCAGGTGCTATGGTGACAGTGATTGTCAGGTCCTTGCGGGCCAATGCTGCCACTTCAGGGTAGTTCGAATCGCTGTAAAAATGGTAGCCCCCAATAGGTATCCACATTTTCCCCACTTTCTGAAGACAAATGATGTCAGGTGGGACGAGCGCCGCCTTGATATATTGTGTAAGTGCAGCATGTTTGTTATGTAGTGATCGGCAGTTCCACTGCCAAATTACGAGATTCTCTTGGTGTGTAGGTGTGTAGTCAGCCAGAGTATGGGCTCTCAAAATGTTCTGTGTCTCTGGTTACGGTGACCTTTGGATCTCGGTTGTCCAGGCTAAGGCTGCTACGACATTTTCGCTTTTTTTTTTACTCCTTTGAGTGAGTCGTCGACGTACCGCTTAAGGTTGTGAAGCTCTGCAAAAAAATAGTTGCATTTGTGCTCACATATTGTCTAGTTTCCCTTCCAGATGAGTGATGGGTGTAGGCGTCTGTGCTATAGGCTGCGTTTGTGATAGTGATTTGGTCTGTGTTGGTTTCGTCTGCGTGTTGGACAGTTGTGCAGGTGCGTTTGTTTTATGGGTTCCTCCGTACGTCATCATGCTTGCCATTTGTCGTTTAAGGGTTTCAAGTTCATTTTTCATGCTGTCCAAGCTTGCCTTAAGTTGTCTGTTTTCGGCAACTATTTCCTTGTACTCCTCGTTTTGTGTGATAGGTGTGGTTGTGGAGGACGCGACCGCTGCCCAGCTTACCTGTGGATTTTTCAGAACTGAGGCCACCTTCGGTGCTTCTCTGCATGATCGTTGCGTCTGCCTTGTTTCTCCTCCCTGGACGCGCTCTCGAGTTCGAGAGCGGGATCTGCTCGGGTGAGGTGACGCTGATCTGGACCGAGCATTCAGTCAGTGCGGAGATGGCGATCTCGTCCTACCTTGTCGGTCGCATTGGTCGCTTCTGTGGCCTTTTGTGTAGTCCGATTCCTCATCCTCTGAGGCGAACCAGCGTGGTTTTTTCTGCCATTCACTGTGCTTGTCAGTGCTCTTTCTGACTTGAGGTTTTTTCGGTTGCTTGAGGCGTCATTGGCAGCTGCGGTCCCCAGGGACGTGAGACCCCTCACACGAGGCACACTTTGGCTCACACGGGTGTCCGTCCACTAGGTTTTTAGTCCGCAAATTCGGCACACTCGCAGGTCGGGCTGTGGACAGACGTCTGTCCAATGCCCTTTTCCATGGCATGTTTTGCACACCTGAACAGTAGCACGGTAAGGATGACACAGGAGTTCGCCTCTGTTGTAGTACACCACCCGAGGTAGTGACGGGCTGCAGAATGTAAGGGCGGCACTCTTTGTTTCTCCGATCATTCTTGCTTCGATAAGTTCGACGCCTTGAGTCCATATACGTATGTTTGCTATGATGGTATCCGGTGGCATTCGGTATGGAAGTCCGTGTATAACTCCTCGGATAGCTTCCTCTCCGGTGGCAGCGTATACGTTAACGTCGTGCGAAAGTCTGTTGATAGTGAGGGAGTGGACTCGGCGTGCCTGCTCCGCGACCTCCTGACTCGATGTCGAAAGTATATATGGCGATATTGGAGCCGGGCTTTATACGGAGCAAAAATTGCTCACCTCTTATTTGGTAGTCGCACGCCGTGACGATCACTTCGGCGAGGGCCGGCATGCTGATAGTCTTCAAAGGCAGTCCCTGGTGTGGTCGGATAACTATCTTGAAGTCATCCTTAGGAAAAGTAGGAAGTTTGGGTATGCCTCTGCATCGTTTCCTTAGTTTCGCAGGGTTAGTGCTGCCCGTTGAGTCCGTTTCTCGTTTGCGCTCTCGAGCCTGCTGCTTCTTTTGCCGTAGTGTCAGGACTGTCTGCCAGTCGTCGTCCGTCCGCTGGCGTCCCCCGGTGTTGTGGCGAACGGAGCCTGCTATTCCGTCTTCTGTTCTGTATACATTTCTTAGATCCATGTTGTCTGCTGGTGTGGTCTCGCCTTGCATTGTTGTCATCGTCTGAAGTTCGCTAAGCATTCCCGTAGCCACGCTCAGGCAGAACGGTTGCTGCCGTTCACGTTCCTCACGCGTCGGAGCAGCACCGGCTGCTGCGGCGCGTGAAAAGCACCGGAAGAGAAGCAATACGGGGTAGGATTCCTAATCCATAAGGACATAGCGGTCAACATTGATTAATTCTACAGCATTAACGAGATGGTAGCAGTAGTCGTAATCAAACTTACTAAGAGGTATAGATTAAAGGTAGTACAAGCCTACGCTCCAACATCCAGTCACGACGATGAGGAAGTAAATCAGTTTTATGAAGGTGTTGAATTAGTAGCGATGAGAAAAGTGCAAACTTGGTATACAATAGTAATGGGTGACTTCAATGCAAAAGTGGGGAAAAAGCAGATGGGTGAACAGGCAATTGGCAACTATGGCGTTGGTTCTAGAAACGCTAGAGGATAGATGCTGATAGAATTCGCAGAAAGCAATAAGCTGAGAATAATGAACATCTTTTTCAGGAAACGTAGGGACAGAAAGTGGACCTGGAAAAGCCCTACTGATGAAACAAGGAATGAAAGTGATTTCATACTTTCTGCCGATCCCAGCATAGTGCAAGATGTTCTAGTAATAAGTACGGTAAAATGTAATGATCATAGGTTAGTGAGGGCCAGGATCCACCTGAATTTAAAGAGAAAAGAGTAAAAGTGGTCAAGAAAAAACAGGTCAACTTAGAGGCAGTAAGGGTAAAAGCAGACAAATTTAGGCTGGTACTTGCAAACAAATATGCAGCCTTAGAACAGAGAGATGATGATAATGACATAGACGTAATGAATGAAACCGTAACAAGGCTGGCTTCAGAGGCAGCAATTGAAGTCGGAGGCAAGGCACCAAGGCAACCAGCATGCAAGCTCTCCCAACATAATAAAGAAACGACAAAGAATGAAAGTGTCCAAATTAAGAGGAACGCGGAACTGTTGTCAAAACAGATCAGCAAAGCAAAATTAAGTGATATTCGAAATTATAATGTGAGAAACACTGAAGAAGCCATAAAAAATGGACGCAGCCTGAAATCAGTGAGAAGGAAACTTGGCATAGGACAACCCAAGATGTATGCACTGAAAGATGAGCAGGTTAATATCATTAGCAATTTCGAAGGTATAGTAGGAGTAGTGGAAGAATTCTTTACTGACCTGTACAGTACCCAGAGGACTCAGGGACCCCCTATTCGAAACAATAATGAACAGTATACAGAAACTCCTCCTATAATTAGCGATGAGGTTAGAAGGGCCTTGCAAGACATGAAACGGCGGAGAGCGGCACGAGAAGATGGAATAACAGTCGGTTTAATCAAAGATAGAGGAGACATAATGCTTGGAAAACTGGCGGCTCTCTATAAAAAGTGTCTATCGACTGCAAGGGTCCCAGAAAACTGGAACAATGCAAACATTATACTAATCCACAAAAGAGGGAGACCTTAAAGAAGGGAAAAATTATAGGCCCATTAGCTTACTCCCAGTATTATATAGAATATTTACCAAAATAATCTCCAATAGAATAATGGCAACACTGGACTTTAATCAAACAAAGGAACAGGCTGGCTTCAGGAAGAAATACTCTACAATGGATCACATCCATGTCATTAATCAGGTTATCGAGAAATCCGCAGAGTACAATAAGCTTGTCTTTATGGCTTTCATAGATTACGAAAAAGCATTTGATTCAGTAGAGATACCAGCAGTCATAGAGGCATTGCGTAGTCAAGGAGATGATGATGATGATGATGATGATGATGATGATGATGATGATGATGATGATGATGATAGCAACTTTATTGTACCGCCGGATAAGGAGGCCCCTACTCCCCGTCCCCGGCACACAGGCCTTGGGGACGGGGGACGGAACCTCCGCGATTAGAAGCAAGCAAAGAGGTCTTGATTCTTCGCGGCTTCTTCCGCCAGGCGGATGGCGTGTTGCTGTGGAGTAGGGTCCTCGCTCCGCAGCAGGGCTTCCCAGGCCTCTCTACAATTTATGTTTGCTTTAGCCCCTGGTGAGCTAGCGCATTCCCAGATTATGTGATCGAGGGTCCCTCTCGCCCCACAGTGTTTGCACTCATCGGTTTCTCTATCATGCATAACATGGTATGCCCAGACCGGGTTTACGAAGTTCCCAGCTTGCAGGCGCCGCCATGCGACTGCCTCTCTATTGTTTAGACTTTTATCCGGTGGTGGCACCAGTCTCCTGCGTAGCCGATAATTTTCGACAATCTCCGTATAATTTTGCAGACGTTTGTCCATGTTCCGGCAGTCGGGCGGTTCCACAGCCACCCGGAAGTAGAGAGCTCGGGCTAACTCGTGGGCCGCCTCGTTGCCAGGAACGGACGTGTGTGCAGAGGTCCAAATTAGGCTAATTTTTCTGTTCAGCCGTCTACTGGCCAGAACCCTTGCAGCTTCCGGCGAGATCCTGCCCTTTCCAATATTCCATATGGCCGTTTTGCTATCGCTAATTATGAAATTTGCTTCCGTTCCCACGCAAGCAAGCGCTATCGCAACTTCCTCAGCCGTTTCCGAGTTGCGGCTTCTAATGGTGGCGGCCGATACGGGGGCACCTCGGCCGTCGACCACCGAGGCGACCGCCGCACCCGACTTGCCACTTGCCGCGTCCACGTACGCAACCGACTTGCTGTTCATTGAATCAAAGCGTTTGATTAGTGCTTCTGCTATTTTTTCCCTCCTCTCCGTGTTGAATATGGGATGCATGTTACGAGGAAGGGGGGGAATGATTATATTTTCTCGGCAGTCCAGCGGGATGTTTGTCTTGCCTCGTAGTCCCCTATCTGTTTGCAGGCCTACCATTCCGAGGATAGCTCTGCTCGTGGTCGTTCGGCTTAATCTTTCAAGCTGCGAAATTCTGACAGCCTCCGCTATTTCGTCCCAGGTATTGTGCACCCCCATAGAGAGGAGCTTTTCTGTGGAGGTGGTAATTGGTAAGCCTACGGCCCTCTTTATGCACCGTCGAATGAGCGAGTCGAGTTTCCTCCTCTCCTCTGACCTGATGTTTAAGAAAGGCGTGGCATAGCACACGCGGCTTATTACGTCTGCTTGGGTTAGTTTAAGCAAGCTTCTTTCCTTCAGGCCTCGTCCTTTCAGCGCGACCCTTCTAAATATGCCAAGTGCTTGCGTGGCAAATCCCTCTAGATTTTTGATTGTCCCATCATTATATCCGTTTTCCTGTATGAAAAGTCCTAGGATTCTGATTTGGTTAACCTTTGGGACTGGTTTCCCCTCTATTTTAATGACAAATTCCCAGCTACGCTTGCACCGGAGCGACTTTGGGTTGTAGACGAATAACTCCGATTTTTGCGGTGAGCACGACAGACCCCTACCGGCAGCATAGTGCACGACAGTATCCGCCGCCGCCTGCAGGCGCTCCTCGATGCTCGCATCGCTCCCCTGGTTGGTCCAGAGGGTGATGTCATCCGCATAAATACTGAAATTTAGCCCCTGTATGTTTCTCAGAGCTTCGGGGAGGCCCCTCATCGCCACGTTGAAGAGGAACGGGGAAAGAACCGAGCCCTGCGGCGTGCCCCTGCTTCCTAATTTCAGTGTTGGAGATTCAATATCTTGGAACTTCATGCAGGCAGTTCTGTCTGACAGAAAGTCCTTGACATAGTCGAATGTTCGCGCGCCTACCCCGATTTCTTGGAGACCGTGGAGTATCGCTTCGTGTTTAACATTATCAAAAGCCTTTGTCAAGTTCAGGCCGAGGATTACCTTGGCGTCTCTAGAACGTGAGTCGATTATGTCATGTTTTAGTCGGAGCATCACGTCCTGCGTACACAAGCCTGGTCGGAAGCCGATGATATCGTGCGGCCACAGGTCGTTCTGCTCCATAAAGTGCGTCAGTCTGGTCTGGACTACGCGCTCCATCAATTTTCCCATGCATGAGGTTAGGGAAATGGGTCTTAGATTTTCTAGTTTAGGGGGTTTGCCCGGCTTTGGAATTAGAATCACGTTTACCATCTTCCACTGGCGTGGCAGGTGGCCTTTAGTCCAAATTTCTTGCATGTACTCCGTCAGAGCGCTGATGGAGGCATCGTCCAGATTTCTTAGAATTTTGTTTGTTATCCCGTCAGGGCCTGGGGCTGATTTCGTTTTTAGTCCCAATATTACTGCCCTGACCTCCGCCTCCGTGATGGGTGCGTCGAGCTCCTCATTGGGAGCTCCGTCGTATTCCGGGAGGGGGGTGCTATGCGTATCGCCAATCTACATGGTGATCAGTTTGTCCATAAATTCCGCGTCTGTACCCTCATACGTGTGCCTGGATTTTGATAATCTAATTCCCGATAGGGTTTTCGAATTGGTCGGATCTAATAGGTGTCTCAGCAGACCCCACGTTTTGGAAAGGCTCATGCCCCTCTCCATCTCGTCGCATCTGCTGCACCAATTCTGTTCGCATAATTTGATCGCGTAATTTTCAATTTCTTTGTTATGTCTAGCAATCCGCCTTCTAAGATTACGGTTCCATTTTTGCTTCTTTAGTCTGCGCTCCATGCCACGTTTTGCCTCCCACATGTGAAGCAGTTTGATATCGATTATTTCCGGGGCATCGTCCCCTTCAATCGTCTTGGTTGCCTCTTCAACGTGACGCGCGATGACCTCCGTCCACTTCTCTATGTTTGTGATTTTCCCTATGGCAGCTTTCTCTCGTTTCTCCCTAAATAATCGTGTACGTCAACCGAGGATCACCGTAGTCAAGGAGTACAGACTGCTTACGTAAATATCCTGGAAAATATCTACAGAGATTCCACAGCCACCTTAATTCTACACAAGTAGAAAGATACCTATAAAGAAAGGGGTCAGACAAGGAGACACAACCTCTCCAACGCTATTCAGTGCGTGCTTGGTAGAAGTATTCAAGCTATTAAATTGGGAAGGTTTAGGAGGAAGGATCGACGGCGAATACCTCAGCATCCTTCGGTTTGCCGATGACATTGTTCAATTCATCAACCCTGCGGACGAGTTACAACAAATGATTGTGGACTTTAACAGGGAGAGTGTAAGAGTGGGGTTAACGATTAATATGCAGAAGACAAAGATAATGATAAATAACCGTGCAAGATAACAAGAGTTCAAGATCGCAAGTCAGCCTCTAGAGTATGTGAAGGAGTACGTTTACCTTGGTCAACTAATCACAGGGAACCCTGACCATGAGAAGGAAACTCACAGAAGAATAAAAATGAGTTGGATCGCATACGGCAGACATCGTGAGCTCCTCAATGGGAGCTTACCGTTATCATTGAAAAGAAGGGTATACAATCAGTGCATTTTACCGGTGCTGACATATGGGGCAGAGACTTGGAGACTGACAAAGAAGCTTGAGAACAATTTAAGGACCGCGCAAAGAACGATGGAACGAAGATTGCTTGACATAACGTTAAGAGACAGAAGGAGAGCGGTTTGGATCGGAGAGCAAACAGGTATAGACGATATTCTAATTGACATCAAGAGAAAAAAAGGGTGCTGCGCAGGTCATGTAATGCGCAGATTAGATAACGGTTGGGCCATTAGGGTGACAGAATAGGTGCCAAGAGAAGGGAAGCGCAGTAGAGGACGGCAGAAGACTAGCGGGTGCTACGAAATTAGAAAATTTGCGGGTGCTAGTTGGAATCAGTTGGCACATGATAAGGGTAATTGGAGATCGCAGGGAGAGGCCTTCGTCCTGCAGTCGACATAAAACAGTGCTACGTTTCGCCTACGACGCGCGGTATAGCCGGCGCGGATGCAACGGACGCCGGGGCTTCATTCAAAGCGGCGGACATTTCGGCCCGTTCAGCGCTGCCGTAACGCTTCCTGCCAAGCGCGTCCAGGCGTGTTTCAATGCCACGTGTCTTCGTGTGTGTGTGTGAGTGTGTGTGCATGTTGGTGCCCACGCTTGTCAAAGCGCGGCAGCCGGGGAGAGGAGCTCCCCAATTGTGAAGCGAGGAGGTCTGATCGACGCCGGCCCGGCGGATGCGTCACTTCTTGTCTCAACGTGTCTCTCAGCGTGTCCGTGCCCCGCTGTCACGGGCGCCTCTCCTCAGCCGTTCCTTCTTGCCTTCGACTCCGAGAGTATAAAAGTAGCTGTCCCCGGACGCCAAGAGGGAGGCTCCGATTTCTTCCGTCGAGTAACGTGCTCTCCCGTCTCTCCACTTCGGTCGACCTGACCGGCCGCTCTTTTGCGATGCTAGAATAAACAAGTTGTTCTGTTAGCAGTCGACTCATGCTTTGCCAGGACCTTCGGATGCTTCCAGTTGTGCCCCAGGCCGCCAGGCCAACGATACCCTTGGGGCTTGCGACCCAGATGCAACAACTGGTGCCAGCGGTGAGATTGCAACAACTGTTTGCCAGCGGTGAGATCGCGACAACGGAGGCCAGCAGCGAAGATATGCGGTTGACTGTATGCTGATCAGCACAACGACCATCCGGGAGCAGTGCAACGAGCCCTGTGTGATGACTGGTTGCCTGCAGCGGAACGACTGCGCTGAATCCTTGGCTGCGAGGTTTGGTGAGTGCGGGACTTTCTTCTTCTGAGTTTTGCCAGGCTTTTGTTAGTGTCAGAAACAGAGCTGGTAATTGTGGTTGTCGTTGATGCCGGGTTAGATTGCGGCAAGACAATAGTAGGCAGTAGAGAAAGCAGCATTCAGAGCAGCCATGGATTGGAAGCCGTTGCACAAACCGAAATTGCTGGAGCTTGCAAGACAGTTGGGTCTGGATGACTCAGACAAACTCAGAAAACCAGAACTGCTAAGGGCTATTCTTGAGTTAGAAGCTGAGGATGACGGGCTGTCGGAATGCCTTGAGACCATTGAGGAGAGGGCAAAAAGACAGGAACGCGAACGTAAAGAACAGAAAGAGCAACAAGAGAAAAAAAAAGAGCGCGACCGTCAACACGCTTTGGAAATGAAGCGTCTCGAGGTAGAGATGGAACGCGCTCGTAATGGAAGTCAGGCACACGGTGCAGGAGAACGAGTATCGTTCAAAATGACTGACTTGATGCGGCCGTTTAAGCTTGGAGAGGACATTGGTTTGTTCCTGGTTAACTTTGAGCGAACGTGCGAGAAGCAGGGGTTCTCTCGGGAAATGTGGCCACAGCGCTTGCTCACTTTGATACCCGGCGAGGCGGCCAACGTAGTCGCTCGCTTGAAGAGAGAGGAGGCAGAGGATTTCGACAAAGTGAAATCGAGTCTGCTAAAAAAGTACAGGTTGTCAGCGGAGGCGTTCCGTCGGAAGTTTCGGGAAAATGAGAAAGGCAGAAGTGAGTCATATACAGAGTTTGCCTACAGGCTTATGTCAAACATGCAGGAGTGGCTCAAAGAAGAGAAAGCGTTTGGTGACCACGAGAAAGTTCTGCAGTGTTTCGGGCTGGAACAGTTTTATAGTCGGTTACCTGAGAACGTGCGGTACTGGGTCTTGGATAGGCCAGACGTTAGTACAGTGGCTAAAGCCGCCGAGCTAGCCGAGGAGTTTCTGACGCGTCGGGCTCGCGGAGCTAAGGACGGTCAAAAGGGTGAATTTGGCTCCAAGATTGAGAGGCCGAAGTTCACGCCCATGAGAGCAAGGGGGGACACACGTAGTGCGGATGCGAGTGAAAGCAGTCCGACCCAACGTAAGGAGACGGCGGCAGCCGAAGCCGAACGCAGAAAGCGGTTCGAGACGAGGCAAGCGCGCGTGTGTTATACGTGCCAGAAGCCGGGTCACTTTTCGGCGCAGTGTCCAGAAACAAAAACAAAAGTCGTGTTTTTGTCAGTATGCAGCACTGACGAGAACATGAAGCTTCTCGAGCCTTACATGCGAGACCTCCTCGTTAACGGGAAAGAGTGCCGAGTGCTTCGTGATTCCGCAGCTACAATGGATGTAGTTCACCTCTCTTACGTAGAACCCGATATGTTCACGGGCGAGTGCGCATGGATCAAGCAAGCCGTGGAAGCTCATAGTGTGTGTCTGCCCGTAGCAAAAGTGCTTATTGAAGGACCTTTCGGAGCACTTGAGACGGAGGCCGCAGTGTCATCTATGCTGCCCCCCCCCCCCAGTACCCGTACCTATTTTCGAACAGGTCCGATCACCTCCTGCGCGAGAAGGGCCTTTCGTTTGGTGAGGCTAGCGTTCAGGCCTTAACCAGATCGAAAGTTCGGGAGCTCGCTGCAAAGGCGGTAGTTGCGGGGCCGACGTTGTCGAACAATGAGA
This sequence comes from Dermacentor variabilis, assembly GCF_050947875.1. NCBI lineage: Eukaryota > Metazoa > Arthropoda > Arachnida > Ixodida > Ixodidae > Dermacentor > Dermacentor variabilis. Next base: position 99,423,773 of record NC_134568.1, read on the forward strand.
AAGGGTCGGAGGCACAGCAAGCTGATATTCAGAGCACGTCCGAACTGAATAAAATTGAGCCTGTAGCGTTGAAGGCACCAGATACTGGAGAGGAAATGCCCGACACGGGAAAGTTAGAAGAGCTATCTGCAGATTTGCTCATTGCGCCTACGTCAGATGGACTTAATAGGTTGCTAAAAGTCAGCCGGTCGGCTTTGATAGCCGAGCAAAAAAAGGATGGCAGCCTAGAAAACATGCGCTACAATGTCAAGGAAGGTATCGCCAAGAAAAATGCTCGTTTTGTGGAAAGAGGTGGGGTCCTGTTCCAGAAGTATCTAGACCGCAGGGGAGTGGAGTTCGATCAGCTGATCGTGTCTCAGTGCTACCGTCAGGATCTGTTGCGCTTGTCGCATGGAGGTTCGTGGTCCGGACACCTAGGAGTTAAGAAGACTAAGGACCGTCTCTTGCAAGAGTACTATTGGCCAGGGTGTTTTCGTGACGTAGAACACTTTGTGAGGACATGTGACACCTGTCAGCGGGTGGGCAAACCAGGGGACAAATCGAGGGCGCCGTTGAAGTTGGTACCTATCATTACGGAGCCTTTTAGACGGCTCGTTATTGACACAGTGGGACCTTTGCCGGTAACAACCACGGGGTACAGACACATTTTGACTGTGATCTGCCCAGCGACAAAGTTCCCTGAAGCAGTGCCACTTAAAGAACTCAGCTCAGTTGAGATAGTCAATGCACTACTGTCCATATTTGCGCGAGTTGGTTTTCCTGCGGAAATCCAGTCAGATCAGGACACAGTGTTTACTAGCGCTTTGACGACAGCCTTTCTCGAAAGGTGCGGGGTAAAGCTGTTACACAGCTCAGTGTACCACATACAGTCGTATTCCGTTGAGAAGCTCCACTCCGTCATATGAAGCGCGTGTTGAGAGCATTGTGGGTTGAACAACAAACTTCGAGACGGATCACTGCCCTCTCCAATGGCTGCAGACCATCTCTTCCATAAATGGCCGCCTCCTGCGCTGGAGCCTCGCTTTGCAACAATATTCCTTTGAGGTGCGTTACAAAAAGGGGAGTCTCAACGGTAATGCCGATGGCTTAAGTTGAGGCCCCTAACGTAGGAATCAGCCTCAAAGTTATTTGTTACTAAATGTTTTTCTTCCTGAGGCAGGATTTTTAACATATATATATATTGCTTTTGTTTAGTGTTTCAAGGTGATGACGTGCTTTCTAGTGCAATTTTCCAACTTGTGGACGCGTTCTGAGTGCTGCTAGACTACGGTATACAAGGAACATATAGGCAGTAGTATAAAAGGGGAAAGAGCCTGGCAGGGCTTAGTGAGGGTTGTGCCGTGCTTGCTGACTGAGCGGTTGAGTTTCGGCGTAGTTCTAACGCTTGCTGGGAACGAGAACAAAAATGGCAACTCTCCCGAAGTCACTTTGCAGTGTCCTGTGTGAACCTGAACGTGAGAACGAGGCCTTCTCTTTGCGCTGCGCTCAAGAAACGCCGAAGGACGACCGACTTCGGTTATGAGTATCATCGAGCGACATCCCTCCGGACAGCGGATGCAGTCCCCTGACCATCGGGATCTCCTTCTCCCGGCGGGGCGGTCTGTTACGTTTCGCCTACGACGCGCGGTATAGCCGGCGCGGATGCAACGGACGCCGGGGCTTCATTCAAAGCGGCGGACATTTTGGCCCGTTCAGCGCTGCCGTAACGCTTCCTGCCAAGCGCGTCCAGGCATGTTTCAATGCCACGTGTCTTCGTGTGTGTGTGTGAGTGTTTGTGAATGTTGGTGCCCACGCTTGTCAAAGCGCGGCAGCCGGGGAGAGGAGCTCCCAACTGTGAAGCGAGGAGGTCTGATCGACGCCGGCCCGGCGGATGCGTCACTTCTTGTCTCAACGTGTCTCTCAGCGTGTCCGTGCCCCGCCGTCACGGGCGCCTCTCCTCAGCCGTTCCTTCTTGCCCTCGACTCCGAGAGTATAAAAGCAGCTGCCCCCGGACGCCAAGAGGGAGGCTCCGATTTCTTCCGTCGAGTAACGTGCTCTCCCGTCTCTCCACTTCGGTCGACCTGACCGGCCGCTCTTTTGCGATGCTAGAATAAACAAGTTGTTCTATTAGCAGTCGACTCATGCTTCGCCAGGACCTTCGGATGCTTCCAGTTGTGCCCCAGGCTGCCAGGCCAACGCTACCCTTGGGGCTTGCGACCCATTTGCAACAGGCTTATGATGATGATGATGATGAACATCATTTGTAAGGTATAACCAGTGGCAAACTCGGTAGTTATGAAAGATACTAATTCAATTTTGAAGCTATAAAATTTAGTGTACTCATATTTCTAGAAATAAAAACAACCATTAAATGAGTATCTACATACCAGCAACATTGAGATGGGCCATGGGTGTGAGAGGTCTATCCCTAAAATGCAAGGCAAATGTGTCAGTGTTGTGTTTAAAAGAACAGTAAAGATATTCTTCCTTTCCTTCCGAACATTAGAACCCACGTTCATGGACCGTGTTCTATGAAACCATGTTCATATACCATGTTTCACGGACTTTTGCTAGTTTCTTGAGAGGTGCAAGTTAAAAAAAAAAAGAAAGCCTCTTTGTATTTCATATGCCTCCAATTATTTTCTGATATAACCTAACCACGAAAAAAGCACTGGGGATACTCTACAGTGGGTGCTACTAGCAGATGCTACAGCAGCTGTGTGATGCTTTTTGCTTGGCTTCGCTTCAGTATACATTAGCTCACATACAGTCAAACCAAAATAAACTGAACGTGGTTAAAGTAAACTACTCTCTATACAGAACACGCAATTCTTGGTGACCAATGCGCACATAAAACTGCTTCACCACGAACTGGACATATTGAACTTGAGGCGTCTGCTATGATTGCCATAAAGCTGTAAAGGGAAGTGGACTGGAACAGGTCTACTCAATCGCATGCATCAACAATGCCATTGTTAGTGATACTGACAGTAAGTTCCATGCACAGGCAAAAATTACTGCCTCCTGCACGTTGTTGTCTTTAATAATTGTATTTTTCGTTACTTTTCTCCACTGCAGATAAAAAATCTGTATATAGCAAACGCATCACAAAAGTTCATTTAAGTTCATTCTAGGTGTGTAAGTATATCATCGAATTTTTTCTTGTGCACAACCATGTTCATTATAAGTGGGAATGACTGTATAGCACCACACAAATTGTGAGCTGCGGCACTCGGTACCTACCTAATTCTTTTTTTGAGCAAAGTCTCCCCTGATTGCACACAGGTAGCTGGTGTCACAAATGGAGTATCATTTCCACATGCGAAGGAAGGCACAGGTCACAAGCTTTTTCACTGTAGCACTTACGAATGCTGCTCCAGCGCTGTTTTTCAACATTGGGACTTGTCACCTAATTTCAAATTCACTTCCATGAACAAATTCGAGGTGCCATCTACGGTCAAGACCGTGTACCACAGGAGACCATGTTTTGAATGAAGCTGTTGATAAGTGTGCTACTTGACAGGGCTGGTGCTGCAATTCATTTACTTTTGCTTGTTTTTAAAACCTTTATAGTTCTGGCATTAGTAAACATGCTACAAAAAATGAAGTAGACAGAACACAACTGCATTGAATTGTGCAGTCAAGGACATTATGGCGGTATCAACAAACCACATGGGAATTAGTTGCTTCTGGCTTGTGCCAATTCATGCCAGCGCCAGTGGATTTGCCATGCATGCCCTCTCTTAACCTATTTAAAGCTATAGACCCCCAAAGTATGGCACTTTAGCGACCTCTGCAACATGTCATATAATGTACATCTGGAATTGAAATTTATTTGGTGTCCCTCTAATAAGTTGCAAAAAAGAAAATGAAAAGGCACTCCAGAGGTGGTTCAGGACAATGCTATGTAGAACAGCAATGTACTTTGCCACAAATTTCAAGGGCACAGTAAACTAGTTCCACTGTAGAGAAAGAAATGAAACAATGGCATCCATGGCTCCTTGTCTGTTGACTTTGTTTGATTGTTATCGAGGATGGCTTGATCTCCTCAATTCCCTTTATTCTTCTTGCTAGTTCCTGTTTATATCCATAGAATGTGCTTAATTAGTGGGTAACCGGTGGATACCACATTGTTGAAAGTAGTGTGTTGCAAAATATAATTTTCTGATTGCTGGCATGAACCATAATTGTGTTACCAATGAAACTATTCTTGCTTTTGTCATCTTCAGATATCGTAATTTCTACTGAAGTATATACCAATGTGCTTGTCTGTTAATAGCTCAAGCTTTGCAGTGTGATGTGTATGGTCACAGCATGGCATATTCTATACTAGATGCTTCGTCACCTTCAAAAGGAAATTAAGTGATGATCTTTACTTGGACCACTACTCAACCTATGTACAAAAAAAAGTCCCATTTGTGATTAAGTCGTCCTTTGTCAAGATTTCCACCACTGCATCAAATGTGTGTCAATCACAACCACCTTTATCTTGTCCCTGAAGCAGCTGGCATTGAGCAAAGACCAATGCTTCTTTACTCTGGGCAATCTAAAAGCCATTATTTATAGGTCTGCATAGTGAAAACAGATGTATTATTTATTTATTCACTCAAAATTATTCTGCCTCATTTTTGGAAGTCTGCTTATTGTAAACACAGATACATATGTAACAAGTAAATTTCAAGGGTCAACCAAGTTTGCTCCATGTACTTCTAATGGCTGTCAAGAAAAAAATACTTTGTTTCTGCTTATTTAGTTGTGGATGATATTAGTGATTCATAACTTGCAAGCGTAATGTATAGCGCGCGCATGCCTTAATTTGCCGGGATTGGTGCCATAATCTTATGAAGAATTTCCTTCTGGATGGTAGAGGCTGCATCTGCAGCATGGCAGGGCTGGTTTTTTGATGGTTTAGCTCCTCCAAACTAGTTCAACTCGTACTTTTATAGTTCTACTTCTTCCACTTTTCTACTTCTTCTCCTCCCGTCCCGACCTACGGGAGGAGGATCGTCGGGAAACACATTCTCCTACCAGACGTAGCTAAGTTCTTCGCTACTGCCTGAGGCCATGGGTGTTCGATGGGCCGAATGACGACTGCACCGCCTTTCACCAGTGGCAGCACGTGCGTGCGAGCTCGCGCTACAGGCGGAGAGAAAGAAGAAGATGTTTGAGCCCTCCTGACATAACGCATGTCACGCACAATATCCCTTGTCCTTTGGCGTGATATGTGTAAGGACAAGAAATGTTACTTGCAACAGGCGATTTTGTGCTATATTGTGCGTGGTATGCGTTATGTCCGGAAGGCTCAAACATCTTCTTTTTTCTCTCCGCCTGCAGCGCGAGCTCGCACGCACGTGCTGCCATCGAATGTGGCTGCCAGGCATTGGCCAGCAAGAATTAAGGCTGTGGTGACAGGCGGTGTTCGGCCCATCGATCGCCCATGGCGTCCGGCAGTAGCGAAGAACTTAGCTACGTCTGGGAGGAGAATGTGTTTCCCGACGATCCTGCTCCCGTCCCGAACTACCGCTTCGCCAGACCACGCCACCGACACAATTTTACAAGAGAAGATACAGAAGAAATGATTGTATCAAGCAAGCACGCAGGGATAATCATCGGAAGAAATGGCAGCACGGTCCGGAAGATCCAGGATGACACACGTGCGTACATCACGGTCCTACGTGATCTTGGTAACGTAGCCACCGTGGAGATTGCGGGAAGAGAAGAAGCACGCCGGAAAGCACGAGAATGCATCGAAAAACTGACACCGCCACCTAAGCTTGAAACGTGCTTCGTGAAAAAAGAACCCGACATGGAAGAAAAAGTACGACCTCTGACTAACTGGGCCGAGCTGCTCGCGAAAAGTGATGAAGCAGAACGGACGCGCTGGGCCAACTTTCCACCTGTAAGGAAACATTTCTACACCGAGGATCCCAACGTTGCGCGCATGACTGCAGAAGACGTAGAAAAATTGAGGGCAGACTATGATATAGTTGTCAAGTATCTCGGAGCACAGCCGTGTCCACCCATAACAACCAAGCCAGTAGAATCATTCGAGCAAGCATTTTCAAAGCATCCAGAAATTTTGGGCGAAATCTACAAGAACAAATTCCCGAAGCCGACTCCAATTCAGAGACAAGCCTGGCCACTTCTTCTGCAAGGTCAGGACCTGATTGGTATTGCACAGACCGGCACAGGCAAGACACTGGCATTTCTGTTACCTGCATTGGTGCACGTCGACAACCAGAATCTTCCAAGGGAGAAGAGGAAAGGGCCAACCTGTCTCATCTTGGCCCCGACACGTGAACTGGCCCAGCAAATAGAGAGAGAGACGAAGAAATACCACTACCGAGGCATAAAGTCAGTGTGCATTTATGGAGGTGGCAATCGGCGGGAGCAGATCGCAGCTGTAAAACAAGGTGTGGAGATAGTAATCGCGACTCCTGGCCGGCTCAACGACTTAGCCATGAACAAGTACATCGACCTGAAATATGTGACCTTTCTCGTCATGGATGAAGCCGACCGCATGCTGGACATGGGCTTTGAGTTGGAAATAAAGAAGATTATGTTGGACATCAGGCCGGACCGGCAAACGGTAATGACAAGTGCCACGTGGCCAGAGGACGTGCATCATCTGTCTGAAAAGTACACGAGCAACCCATTCCAAGTGTTTATTGGCTCACTGGACTTGCATGCAGTTCACACAGTGACGCAAACCATCATTCTTTGTGAAGAGATTGAGAAAAGACAGCACCTTTTCACTTTCCTCGGCTCCATGCAGCCTCAAGACAAGGTGATCATCTTTCTAAGCACTAAAGCAATGGTTGACCGCCTTACGGGCGAACTTGTTTTGTCTGGAACTGAGTGTGATTCTATACATGGAGATCGTGAACAAGGAGATCGAGAAAGAGCACTCAATGATCTAGCAAGCGGGAAGGTGCAAGTTTTGATCGCTACAGATGTTGCAGCCCGAGGTTTGGACATCGAGGACGTGACTCACATCTTCAACTTTGATTTTCCCCGCAACATTGAAGACTATGTTCACCGTGTAGGAAGGACTGGACGCGCAGGGCGTTTTGGGGAGGCAGTCACTTTGGTGACTCGCGAGAACTGGATGCACGCCCCCGAACTCCTTCAAATATTGGAGGAGGCCAACCAGGTTGTGCCAAAGGCACTTTATGAGATGGCTCACAGGTACAAGAACAGGCCATCTAGACGTCAGAACTGCCAGCAGTCCAAAAAAAAAAAATGAGTCAAGGTAGTGGCAAGTGGCAACGTTGCCAGTGCTAATAAAGCTTTTTTTGTTGTGTGTGTGTGTGTGTGTTGCCTCACTCAACAACAGTTGTCTAGGTGGTGTTACCTAACTGCGCCTGTCACGAACTGCACTTGGGCCAGCGGTTGGAAACGCCCTTGGCCCGCCACGGCGACAGTGCTGCGCACGCGATCCACGCTGGGCCCATTGGCCGGTCGCGCGAGTGGGCTTGGGGATATCGTCCGTATCCAGTAGTAGGCCAGCGATAGTGGTTCTAGCTGATATATCTGGACACGACCTGCGATGGGATCGCTGCGCCGTGCGCATGCCACCGATTCTCGTTTAAATGATTCACAGTTTTGCAATGCGTTTGAGCTCGCCAAATTAGCTGACACGTTGCTCGGTGCGTCTGACTGAAGAGCAATCGACTGCCTGTAAATGTGTGGTGTCCTCAGGCCGATATACAAATTTTAACCTAGCAGATGGCATTCAAGCATGAAGAATTAACTGCTCTTTGTGCAGTGTATTCAACTGGTGAGCATTTCACCACAGCTTTTCACTCTGAAATGTAGCCCTGTTTTGACTTTTATGAGCATGAGACAAGCTACACTTCCTTTCACCATTTCACAGCAGACACCTTCAAAAGGAAATTAAGTGATGATCTTTACTTGGACCACCACTCAACCTATGTACAAAAAGAAAGTCCCATTTGTCATTAAGTCGTTCTTTGTCAAGGTTTCCACCACTACATCAAATGTGTGTCAATCACAACCACCTTTATCTTGTCCTTGAAGCTGCTGGCATTCAGCAAAGACCAATGCTTCTGTACTCTGGGCAATCTAAAAGCCATTATTTATAGGTCTGCATAGTGAAAACAGATGTATTATTTATTTATTCACTCAAAATTATTCTGCCTCATTTTTGGAAGTCTGCTTATTATAAACACAGATATATATGCAACAAGTGAATTTCAGGTGTCAACCAAGTTTGTTCCATGTACTTCTAATGGCTGTCAAGAAAAATGCTTTGTTTCTGCTTATTTAGTTGTGAATGATATTAGTGATTCCTAACTTGAAAGTGATTCCTAACTTGAATTTGCCGGGATTGGTGCCATAATCTTATGAAAGGTTTTCTTCTGGATGGGAGAGGCTGCATCTGCAGTGTAGCGGGGCTGGTTTTTTGATGGTTTAGCTCCTCCAAACTAATTCACCTCATACTTTTATAGTTCTACTTCTTTTTTTTTCCAACTTCATCTGCTGCAGTAGCGCAGTGACTATGACATTGCACTGCTAAGCTCAAGGTTGCGGGTTCAACCCCAGCTGTGGCGGCAAGATTTCTATCGGGCAAAATGCAAAATTCGCTCGTGTACTTAGACTTAAGCACATGTTAAAGAAACCCAAGTAGTCAAAATAATTTGGAGTCCCTCAGTATGGTGTTCCTCATAATCATATCGTCATTTCGGTAGCTAAAACCTCAGAGTTTAAGTTTTTGTAATTGCAATATTTGAATATGTACAGTTTTTATAGGTAAAGTTTCAGAGGCTAAAGTGGTAATAGATGTATGATGTTGCTGCCTTTAGGCGCGGCCATCACATTTTAGTAAGATTCAAAATACTTGCTTACAGAAGCATTCCACTGGCACAGCCATTAGTTTTATGATGCTCAAGTATAATATATAGTATAGGCAATGGCCGCCCTGTTGCAGTATTCGGCCACACCCTCCCAAATGACTCATTCAATCAACCAATGGCCCTCAGTCCCCAGCAGCTGTTGAACACCTTACCAGGCCACCAATGAAAAGTGACCCTGGCAACTTTTAACACCCCGAACTCTGTCGAGTGAGGCTAGCTTAGCAGGATTCTTTGAGGAACTATCGGCCATTGTTTGTGATATCATTGGTCTTAGATTAGAAGAACTGGTGAGGCTCATAGAGTGCTGACCAACGGCCATGTCCTCTGCTTAGAGGTCTCCCGGATAAGAAGCAATGCGGGGTAGGATTCCTAATTGATAAGGCCACAGCGGGCAACATTGACAAATTCTACAGCATTAATGAGAGGGTAGCAGTAGTAGTAATCAAACTTAATAAGAGGTATAGATTAAAGGTAGTACAAACCTATGCTCCACATACATTCATGATGATGATGAAGTAGATCAGTTTTATGAAGATGCTGAATTAGCGATGACAAAAGTGCAAACTCGCTATACTGTAGTAATCAGTTACTTCAATGCAAAAGTGGGCAAAAAGCAGGCTGATGAACAAACAATTGGCAACTACAGCGTCGATTCTAAGAACGCTAGAGGAGAGATTCTGGTAGAATTCGTGGAAAAGAATAAGCTGTAGATAATGAGCACCTTCTTCAGGAAGTGTAGCAACGGAAAGTGGACCCGGAAAAGCCCTAATGGTGAAACAAGAAATGAAATAGATTTCATACTTTCTTCCAATCCCAGCATAGTGAAGGATGTTGAAGTGTTAGGTAGAATAAAGTGCAGTGATCATAGGTTAGTGAGGTCTAGGATTCACCTCAATTTGAAGCGAGAAAGAGTAAAATTGGTCAGCAAGAAACGGGCCAACCTAGACGCAGTAAGGGTAAAAGCAGGCCAATTCCGGCTGCTACTTGCAAACAAATATGCAGCCTTAGAACAGAGAGCTAAAGATGACATAGATGTAAAGAATGAAACCGTAACTACGCTAGCTTCAGAGGCAGCAATAGAAGTGGGAGGTAAGGCACCCAGGCAACCAGTAGGCAAGCTCTCCCAAGCAACAAGGGTCTAATAAATAAACAACTAGGAATGGAAGTGTCCAACTCAAGAGATAAGACAGAATTAGCGGAACTGTCAAAACTGTACAACAATGAGAAAATAAGGGATATTCTAAATTATAATGTGACAAAGACTGAAGAAGCAGTAAAAAATGGACACAGCATGAAATCAGTGAGAAGGAAACTTGGCATAGGACAAACCAAGATGTATACACTGAAAGATAGCAGGGTAGTATCATCAGCAATCTCAAAGGTATAGTAAAAGCAGCAGAAGAATTCTATACTGACCTGTGCAGTACCCAGAGGAGCCACGATACCTCCATTTGAAACAGTAATGAACAGGTTGCAGAGACTCCTTCTATCACTAGCAATGAGGTTAGAAGGTCCTTGCAAGACATGAAACAGGGAAAAGCAACAGGAGAAGATGGAATAACAGTCCATTTACTCAAAGATGGAGGAGACATAATGCTTGAAAAACTGGCAGCTGTCTATATGAACTGTCTATTGACTTCAAGGGTCCCAGAGAACTGGAAGAATGCGAACATTATACTAATCCACAAGAAGGGGGACATTAAAGAATTGAAGAATTATGGGCCCATTAGGTTACTCCCAGTATTACATAAAATAGCCACGAAGATAATTTCGAATAGAATAAGGGCAACACTAGACTTTAGTCAACCAAGGGAACAGGCTGGTTTCAGGATGGAATACTCTATACGATGCATCACATCCATATCATTAATCAGGTAATCGAGAAATCCGCAGGGTACAACCAGCCTCTCTATATAGCTTTCATAGCTTACGAAAAGGCATTTGATTCAGTAGAGATACCAGAGAGGCATTATGTAATCAAGGAGTACAGGCTGCTTACGTAAATATCTTGGAAAATGTCTACAAAGATTCCACAGCTATGTTAATTCTCCACAAGAAAACTAGGAAGGTACCTATAAAGAAAGGAGACAAGCTCAAGAACAAGTTAAGGACCACGCAAAGAGCGATGGAACGAAAAATGCTAGGCATAACATTAAGAGACAAAAAGAGTCCAGTTTGGATCAGAGATCAAACGGGTATAGCCGATATTCTAACTGACATTAAGAAAAAAAAAATGGAGCTGGGCAGGTCATGTAATGCATAGGTTAGATAACCAGTGGACCATTAGGGCTACAGAATGGGTTCCAAGAGAAGGGAAGTGCAGTCAAGGATGGCAGAAGGCTAGGTGGGGTGATGAAATTAAAAAATTCGCAGGCGCTAGCTGAAATCGGCGGCGCAGAACAGGGGTAATTGGAGATCACAGGGAGAGGCCTTCGTCCTGCAGTGGACATAAAATAGACTGATGATGATGATATTAAATATGCTGTTTCGTAGCATATGTATAATGCACATTCTCTGCAACTGTTGACGGCCACTGGGAAACTGAAATTTTCCTCTAGCATTTCATGGAGCCTGCCAGTTATTGTGCCTTTGCTTATTTGGTACTAGCTTCAGTGTTACGATTTGTTGTATAGTGCGTTAGCAGTAATGACGGAACCTGCCAGGCAATGTTGTGTTTGACTTTCACATTCGCTTGATTGGGTTTACAGATCTCTTAATTTAACCAACAGGTGTTTTCATAATGTGCATTAAAGTATTCGGCTTCCAAGTTTCACAGTTCTGCAATGTTTTCTCTCCTTCTTTTGTTCCTCCATTTTCATATACTGCAGCATCACGGATGCCACACATGTGCTTTAGGGACACATGCTTTACAAGAAGAAGCAACACATCAGAGTGAAGTGTGGGTGGTATCCCATGCTGGTGGACACCTAACTGTCTTGTTTGCTCAGGCTAGGTTCCTGGACTGCTCTGTTGCAGAAAAGGAGCCATCAGTGCTCAGTCTTCCCAGGTGGCACCCCTCCAAAAGACTGACTGCAGCCAACACTGCTTAGGTATACAGTAATCCGACGAGATCAAGTGTATCCAACACGACATAGCTGGCGATATCCAAAAAAAAGAAGCTGTGCCTGCAGTTTTGCTGCACTTCAGCTGCAATATGAACACAAGGCATGATAACAAATGTCGCAACAGGCAGACAACACTGCATGTAGTCTATTTTGTGGCAAAGGTGGTATATGCTAATAGAATCAGCCATAAACCTAGACAGAGGTGTTGCAGAAAGTTCACACACACAGCAATAAGAGCCTGCACCTAATGCAAGAGAATCTGAAAGTGGGTGGATCGAAACTTTGCAGGTATGACATCATGTATGATATGCAGGCAAAACTGTGGATATGCCACAGAAGTCCATAAGTCTGTAACTTCAAGTAACACTCACTGAAATGTTGAAATAACTGCTGTTTGAAAACAAAAATGAAGCAATACTCAAAAGGTTGCAAATATGTAGAGTAATTATGAGAAGAAACTTTCAATGTCCCACCAATTGGAGCATGCTGCATGGATACTTAATTGCAATTCATGTTGCAAGTTGAATATCTGGCAGGTACCGTCGTGCGAAGTTGCAGCGAGCACCAAAACAACTCTGTTAGTTATTTGCATCTGAAAAGGCATTCAATATAAGACTCAAATGTTAACTTCCAAGTGTGTTGGTTATTGCTTCTGATGTTTTTTATCAGGTTTAATTATTAAGGTATGATCAAGTGAGACCTTTAGGCGGGCCACAAACTGTTAAAACAATGGCGTGCCAAATGAGTCTGCTGTGAAATGGTGAAAGGAAGTGTAGCTTGTCTCATGCTCATAAAAGTCAAAACAGGGCTACATTTCAGAGTGAAAAGCTGTGGCGAAATGCTCACCAGTTGAATACACTGCACAAAGAGCAGTTAATTCTTCATGCTTGAATGCCATCTGCTAGGTTAAAATTTGTATATCGGCCTGAGGACACCACACATTTACAGGCAGTCGATTGCTCTTCAGTCAGACGCACCGAGCAACGTGTCAGCTAATTTGGCGAGCTCAAACGCATTGCAAAACTGTGAATCATTTAAACGAGAATCGGTGGCATGCGCACGGCGCAGCGATCCCATCGCAGGTCGTGTCCAGATATATCAGCTAGAACCACTATCGCTGGCCTACTACTGGATACGGACGATATCCCCAAGCCCACTCGCGCGACCGGCCAATGGGCCCAGCGTGGATCGCGTGCGCAGCACTGTCGCCGTGGCGGGCCAAGGGCGTTTCCAACCGCTGGCCCAAGTGCAGTTCGTGACAGGCGCAGTTAGGTAACACCACCTAGACAACTGTTGTTGAGTGAGGCAACACACACACACACACACAACAAAAAAAGCTTTATTAGCACTGGCAACGTTGCCACTTGCCACTACCTTGACTCATTTTTTTTTTTTGGACTGCTGGCAGTTCTGACGTCTAGATGGCCTGTTCTTGTACCTGTGAGCCATCTCATAAAGTGCCTTTGGCACAACCTGGTTGGCCTCCTCCAATATTTGAAGGAGTTCGGGGGCGTGCATCCAGTTCTCGCGAGTCACCAAAGTGACTGCCTCCCCAAAACGCCCTGCGCGTCCAGTCCTTCCTACACGGTGAACATAGTCTTCAATGTTGCGGGGAAAATCAAAGTTGAAGATGTGAGTCACGTCCTCGATGTCCAAACCTCGGGCTGCAACATCTGTAGCGATCAAAACTTGCACCTTCCCGCTTGCTAGATCATTGAGTGCTCTTTCTCGATCTCCTTGTTCACGATCTCCATGTATAGAATCACACTCAGTTCCAGACAAAACAAGTTCGCCCGTAAGGCGGTCAACCATTGCTTTAGTGCTTAGAAAGATGATCACCTTGTCTTGAGGCTGCATGGAGCCGAGGAAAGTGAAAAGGTGCTGTCTTTTCTCAATCTCTTCACAAAGAATGATGGTTTGCGTCACTGTGTGAACTGCATGCAAGTCCAGTGAGCCAATAAACACTTGGAATGGGTTGCTCGTGTACTTTTCAGACAGATGATGCACGTCCTCTGGCCACGTGGCACTTGTCATTACCGTTTGCCGGTCCGGCCTGATGTCCAACATAATCTTCTTTATTTCCAACTCAAAGCCCATGTCCAGCATGCGGTCGGCTTCATCCATGACGAGAAAGGTCACATATTTCAGGTCGATGTACTTGTTCATGGCTAAGTCGTTGAGCCGGCCAGGAGTCGCGATTACTATCTCCACACCTTGTTTTACAGCTGCGATCTGCTCCCGCCGATTGCCACCTCCATAAATGCACACTGACTTTATGCCTCGGTAGTGGTATTTCTTCGTCTCTCTCTCTATTTGCTGGGCCAGTTCACGTGTCGGGGCCAAGATGAGACAGGTTGGCCCTTTCCTCTTCTCCCTTGGAAGATTCTGGTTGTCGACGTGCACCAATGCAGGTAACAGAAATGCCAGTGTCTTGCCTGTGCCGGTCTGTGCAATACCAATCAGGTCCTGACCTTGCAGAAGAAGTGGCCAGGCTTGTCTCTGAATTGGAGTCGGCTTCGGGAATTTGTTCTTGTAGATTTCGCCCAAAATTTCTGGATGCTTTGAAAATGCTTGCTCGAATGATTCTACTGGCTTGGTTGTTATGGGTGGACACGGCTGTGCTCCGAGATACTTGACAACTATATCATAGTCTGCCCTCAATTTTTCTACGTCTTCTGCAGTCATGCGCGCAACGTTGGGATCCTCGGTGTAGAAATGTTTCCTTACAGGTGGAAAGTTGGCCCAGCGCGTCCGTTCTGCTTCATCACTTTTCGCGAGCAGCTCGGCCCAGTTAGTCAGAGGTCGTACTTTTTCTTCCATGTCGGGTTCTTTTTTCACGAAGCACGTTTCAAGCTTAGGTGGCGGTGTCAGTTTTTCGATGCATTCTCGTGCTTTCCGGCGTGCTTCTTCTCTTCCCGCAATCTCCACGGTGGCTACGTTACCAAGATCACGTAGGACCGTGATGTACGCACGTGTGTCATCCTGGATCTTCCGGACCGTGCTGCCATTTCTTCCGATGATTATCCCTGCGTGCTTGCTTGATACAATCATTTCTTCTGTATCTTCTCTTGTAAAATTGTGTCGGTGGCGTGGTCTGGCGAAGCGGTAGTTCGGGACGGGAGCAGGATCGTCGGGAAACACATTCTCCTCCCAGACGTAGCTAAGTTCTTCGCTACTGCCGGACGCCATGGGCGATCGATGGGCCGAACACCGCCTGTCACCACAGCCTTAATTCTTGCTGGCCAATGCCTGGCAGCCACATTCGATGGCAGCACGTGCGTGCGAGCTCGCGCTGCAGGCGGAGAGAAAAAAGAAGATGTTTGAGCCTTCCGGACATAACGCATACCACGCACAATATAGCACAAAATCGCCTGTTGCAAGTAACATTTCTTGTCCTTACACATATCACGCCAAAGGACAAGGGATATTGTGCGTGACATGCGTTATGTCAGGAGGGCTCAAACATCTTCTTTCTCTCCGCCTGTAGCGCGAGCTCGCACGCACGTGCTGCCACTGGTGAACGGCGGTGCAGTCGTCATTCGGCCCATCGAACACCCATGGCCTCAGGCAGTAGCGAAGAACTTAGCTACGTCTGGTAGGAGAATGTGTTTCCCGACGATCCTCCTCCCGTAGGTCGGGACGGGAGGAGAAGAAGTAGAAAAGTGGAAGAAGTAGAACTATAAAAGTACGAGCTGAACTAGTTTGGAGGAGCTAAACCATCAAAAAAACCAGCCCTGCCATGCTGCAGATGCAGCCCCTCTCATCCAGAAAAAAATTCTTCATAAGATTATGGCACCAATCCCGGCAAATTAAGGCATGCGCGCGCTATACATTACGCTTTCAAGTTAGGAATCACTAATATCATTCACAACTAAATAAGCAGAAACAAAGTATTTTTTTCTTGACAGCCATTAGAAGTACATGGAACAAACTTGGTTGACACTTGAAATTCACTTGTTGCATATATATCTGTGTTTATAATAAGCAGACTTCCAAAAATGAGGCAGAATAATTTTGAGTGAATAAATGAATAATACATCTGTTTTCACTATGCAGACCTATAAATAATGGCTTTTAGATTGCCCAGAGTACAGAAGCATTGGTCTTTGCTGAATGCCAGCAGCTTCAAGGACAAGATAAAGGTGGTTGTGATTGACACACATTTGATGTAGTGGTGGAAACCTTGACAAAGAACGACTTAATGACAAATGGGACTTTCTTTTTGTACATAGGTTGAGTGGTGGTCCAAGTAAAGATCATCACTTAATTTCCTTTTGAAGGTGACGAAGCATCTAGTATAGAATATGCCATGCTGTGACCATACACATCACACTGCAAAGCTTGAGCTATTCAACAGACAAGCACATTGGTATATACTTCAGTAGAAATTACGATATCTGAAGATGACAAAAGCAAGAATAGTTTCATTGGTAACACAATTATGGTTCATGCCAGCAATCAGAAAATTATATTTTGCAACACACTACTTTCAACAATGTGGTATCCACCGGTTACCCACTAATTAAGCACATTCTATGGATATAAACAGGAACTAGCAAGAAGAATAAAGGGAATTGAGGAGATCAAGCCATCCTCGATAACAATCAAACAAAGTCAACAGACAAGGAGCCATGGATGCCATTGTTTCATTTCTTTCTCTACAGTGGAACTAGTTTACTGTGCCCTTGAAATTTGTGGCAAAGTACATTGCTGTTCTACATAGCATAGTCCTGAACCACCTCTGGAGTGCCTTTTCATTTTCTTTTTTGCAACTTATTAGAGGGACACCAAATAAATTTCAATTCCAGATGTATACATTATATGACATGTTGCAGAGGTCGCTAAAGTGCCATACTTTGGGGGTCTATAGCTTTAAATAGGTTAAGAGAGGGCATGCATGGCAAATCCACTGGCGCTGGCATGAATTGGCACAAGCCAGAAGCAACTAATTCCCATGTGGTTTGTTGATACCGCCATAATGTCCTTGACTGCACAATTCAATGCAGTTGTGTCCTGTCTACTTCATTTTTTGTAGCATGTTTACTAATGCCAGAACTATAAAGGTTTCAAAAACAAGCAAAAGTAAATGAATTGCAGCACCAGCCCTGTCAATTAGCACACTGATCAACAGCTTCATTCAAAACATGGTCTCCTGTGGTACACGGTCTTGACCGTAGATGGCACCTCGAATTTGTTCATGGAAGTGAATTTCAAATTAGGTGACAAGCCCCAATGGTAAATAAAATTAAATTATGGGGTTTTACATGCCACAACCACTTTCTGATTATGAGGCACGCCGTAGTGATGGGCTCCGGAAATTTTGACCAGCTGCGGTTCTTTAACGTGCACCTAAATCTAAGCACACGGGTGTTTTCACATTTCACCTCCATCAAAATGCGGCCGCCGTGGCCGGGATTCGATCCCGCGACTTCGTGCTCAGCAGCCCAACACCATAGCCACTGAGCAACCACGGCGGGTGACAAGTCCCAATGTTGAAAAACAGCGCTGGAGCCCGCATTCGTAAGCACTACAGCCAAAAAAATTGTGACCTGTGTCTTCTTTCGCATGTGGAAGTGATACTCCATTTCTGACCTCAGCTACCTGTGTGCAATCAGGGGAGACTTTGCTCAAAAAAAGAATTACGTACGTACAGAGTGCTGCACCTCACAATTTGTGTGGTGCTGTACAGTCAGACCCACTTATAATGAACACGGTTGTGCACAAGAAAAAATTCAATGATATACATACACACCTAGAATGAACTTAAATGAACTTTTGTGATGCGTTTGCTATATACAGATTTGTTATCTGCAATGGAGAAAAGTAAAGAAAAATACTATTGAAGACAACAACGTGGAGGAGGCAGTAATTTTTTCCTGTGCATGGAACTTTCTGTCAGTATCACTAACACTGGCATTGTTGATACACGCGGAGTAGACCTGTTCCAGTCCACTTCCCTTTACAGCTTTATGGCAATCATAGCAGACGCCTCAAGTTCAATATGTCCAGTTCGTGGTGAAGCAGTTTTATGTGCGCATTGGTCACCAAGAATTGCGTGTTCTGTATAGAGAGTAGTTTACTTTAACCACGTTCATTTTATTTGGGTTTGACTGTATGTGAGCTAATGTATACTGAAGGGAAGCCAAGCAAAAAGCATCACACAGCTGCTGTAGCATCTGCTAGTAGCACCCACTGTAGAGTATCCCCAGCGCTTTTTTTCGTGGTTAGGTTATATCAGAAAATAATGGGAGGCACATGAAATACAAAGAGGCTTTCTTTATTTTTTTAACTTGCACCTCTCAAGAAACTAGCAAAAGTTCGTCAAACATGGTATATGAACATGGTTTCATGGAACACGGTCCATATACGTGGGTTCTAATTTTTGGAAGGAAAGGAAGAATATCTTTACTGTTCTTTTGAACACAACACTGACACATTTGTCCTGCATTTCACGGACAGACCTCTGGCACCCACTGCCCATCTCAATGTTGTTGGTTTTTAGATACTCATTTAATGGTTGTCTTCAGTTCTAGAAATACGAGTACACTAAATTTTATAGCTTCAAAAATAAATTAGTATGTTTTATAACTATGGAGTTCACCACTTCACAGGTTCAATTCCTAGCTGCAGAAGCTGATCGTGTAACCAACGCAACAGTGGACACACAACACAAGAAAAGCGACAAGGACAAGCACCGCCTTCCAACTGGAATTTATTACAAAAAGGCATAGATATACAACTTCATGCACGTGATTACAACCAGATATACTTGTGTAAGTTAATGTGAGCACCACAAATCAACAAGAGCACACGAAGGCCTAAGGTGGCCCCCCGCTTGCAGACCCCAAGTGAGCAAATTCTTCATCAGTCAATGCTATGGACAGTTTACTAACACAGTTGCCGCCTGCAATAGGCACTGCCTCTCGGGCTGGTTACATCATCATGGAATATCAACTAGCCCGGTCTCGCACCTTGGTGCAGAAGCTGCCTTCCAATGGGGGCAGGGTGCAATAACACCCAAATACCACGCATCAGGAGCACATAAAGAACTCGGGTGGTGAAAATAAGTACGGAACCCTCTTGCTGCTGCTACCACAGTGTATTTTGCATAACTCCCTTGTTACTTTGGGTCAGCATCAAAGCTCACAAGCCAATCGTTAGAATTTACATTCACAATGCAGAGCAGAATATAGTAATCCAAGATAAACTAACTTTCTCAAATTCTTGTTTGGAGCTTCAAAAAAGGAATTCCCCGGTAAAGTTCTTGAATGCTTTATTAAAGAAAAAGAAATTGAGGGCCGTCTCTCAACCTTTAGATCAGACGAATTCCTGTATTGGCATTGCTGAGCTTCGCTACTCATAATCTGCTGCAAGCATCGCCATATTAACATACATAATTATTCACCAACATTGGCATGGCACTTCCTAATGACACTGACACCCAGGTGCCACACATCTTGGCAAAATCACACACCTGCAAAAGCAGAATCACTGTTCCAGTTAGAACTAACTTTTCTAACATGTGCTAGAAATTCTAAATGCTTTCTACTGCCATCTACAAGCATGACAGATTTGTACTTGTTGGTGCAGTGATAACTACATGCTCAAAGCAATGCTAGTTAAAAGTTTACTCAAACTGGTAACTTCGGGGTATTTTTTTGGGCCATGTCCTTGTAGGTTTGAGCCTGCAAAAAAAAAAAAAAAAAGAAGAAGATTATGTTAATGATGTCTAAGTAAGGCAGATGATTGAACAGCTTCTTCATTCAAACAAACAAAAAAAGTCACACACAGTGAGGTCAGGCGAGCAAGGGGTTTGGGCACCTGATGTTCCTTACGACTTTTTTTTTCTTTTTTTGTTTCCTCGAATGAACAAGAACATGAAAGGACTGTGATTTCCAAATGTAGAAGAGGTGAAGGAAAAAACAGAAAGGAGCTATCAGCCATGAAAATAGACGAGTTTGCAAAATGTTTCGAAGAATGAAATCGCAGAATGGACAAATTTATTAAGTGTAATGGAGAGTATTTTGAAGGTGACAAGGTTGTCTTATAAAAAATCAATAAATAAACAGCCTTGTAAAAAGAATTCTGGTTATTTCCCACTGCCCCCTAGTATTACTTTGTTGTCATCTCACTTTTTGGATCAATTTTTGTGCATTTGTAATGTTGAGTTGCATATGTCATGTAATGTCAGATTATCTTTATTCTATTCATGTTTATGTAATATGTTCAGTCTATGCAAGTTGTACATAATTATTGTATTTTTTGCCAGAATGTGAAATGTCTGCATTAGCTGAATGTATTTTCTATGCCAAATTTTTTTAAGGCCTTGTATCTGCTGATTCTAATCCAACTAAAATTTCAGACAGGGATTGTAGTATAAATAAATAAATAAATAAATAAATTTAAAACAATAGCTACTAAAAAGTATGCAAACATTCTTACAAAGCTCGAAAGCATGTTTCACAGATCAGCTCCAGGCTTTGACCTTGCACTGAAGTTTTCATTATACAGTTGAACATGAGTGGTGCATGAGTGGTGGAAGAACATAATTTGGACATAAGTGGTGGAAGAAATAATTTTTCTTTCTGGTTACATTCAGGCACAGTTTTGTTGAAAGTTAGTTTCATACGTCATTGGCTGCACCATTGATAAACATTACTAAGGCAAGTATTTAGAAGCAGCTGTTCGTCTATGCAAACGATTTCCTTAAACATAACACAATCGTCAGCGAATAGCCTTACTTTGATAAGTTCAGGGATAACTTTTACATACCATTAATATATATTAAAGAAAGCAGGAGCCCTAGAACACTTCCCTCAAGAACACCTGAAGTTTGGATGCACTGTAACCGTTTATATTAATGAACTGTATGCAATTAGATAAGATAAGATAAATTAGATTTACAATAAAATTTGGAAGGCCGGTAGTTTTAAGTTTGAAAATAAGTTTAGCATGAGGAACTAAATCAAAAGCTTTCTTGAAGTCTAAAAAAATAACATAAATTTGCCCAGATTTAGATACAATAGAGGCTAAAGTATGTATAACTGAGACCAATTGAGTAACAGGGGCGCGATCGGAGATACTTTGTTCGATACGCGTTCTGTTCGGTTGCTGCAACATCACAAAGTGGCAGTATGCAAAATTTGTGACAGCGGGGCGGAGAGCAGCCAATCAGGAAGCGGTGACCTCCACGGAAGTTTACTTCCGTCGTTTGTCGTCTGCTTGCAGACAGTATACTACAAAACAAAATGTTTCTCGTCTTCAAAATGAATGAAATCTTTATCTAAAAAAAAATTATTTTTTCTTCTCAAGACCAAACACGTTTTCAAATAGTAGTACGTGTGACTACAGCAATTTATCCCTATTAGTTTATTTACGTCGTCCCTAGGTGGTGTCGCGCACAGCGAGAAGAAAAAGAAACGACGGGAAGAGTGGCGCACTTTTCAAGAGGCAGCGACCTTCCTGATTTTATTTAACATGTAATTCTGCGCTATTCAATGCTATTTCAATAGCTATTAGGAAATTTATGCTCCATAATAATTTTGAATAATCCACCCATTTGTTGGCCAATCCCCCATCGTGGGTAGGAGCCACACGCATCACAGGCTACAACAACAACAAGAGGCAGCGACAACATTCCAGTGGCTCGCTGGCACCGATGATGGGGTCGATTTTTCTGTACAAACAACGAATTATTTGTTTCGAGAAACAAAAACGACGCCGGAATTTACTTTCTGCCATTTCTTCAAACGTGTTTCGCACCGCCACCCGCTCTCCTCCTTCCTCTAGAAATGCCAGCGCAACAACCTAAGTTCCCAACGGAAGTGCCATTTTCTCGAATTAAACTATGGGTTAGATCCAAACGTGCCATGCCGCAGCCGCCAGTTGGATCCAATCCAATCCACCAGACACGTCATGCGAAGCCGTATGATCACTCTAAACTTCCCAGCTCCTGTTACATTCGGCGCCTAGCAGACGAAATGCTCGGTGGGAGGATGATTGACAGGAGTGTGTCATCATTTTGACGTCACCAAAAACGTGGCTGCGCCCCGCGGCTGGTGACGTCGACGCGGAGTAGGCCAATCGCGCGCGCCGGTAACCGAACGAACGCGCCGAACAACCATCTCCGATCGCACCCAGCTAGAGGAAAAACCTTTACAGAGACCACATTGCAAAGGGGTTAATATATTCCTCTTGTTTCGAAAGTCAGTGATATAGTTGGCTATGACATGCTCAAACATTTTGCAACAAGAATAAGTGAGAGATATGGGATGATAATTTGAGACCAATGATTTATCCCCTGTTTTGAATACTGGCATGATTCGTGCTGTTTTCCAATCGTTGGGAATGTTAGATGAACGTAGGGAAGCATGAAAAACGATTACAAGAAAATTGACAACCATCTTGGAATATCGATGCAGAAACACATTATGAATATTATCAGGGCCTGGTGAAGTTTTGGGCTTTAAATTGAGAGGCATAGACACCATGCCTGATAATGATATAATGTCACAGTCAAGATGACATGACGTGGTATCGACACATGCGCCATAGCAAGCCTTTAAGAAAAGGCTCTGAAAGTGCACATTAAAATGCCAAGCGATGCTTTGCTTATCTGTAAAAAGGGTGTCGTTATGCATTATTTGTTTAATCCCCTCTTTTTTCCGACACAAGTGGGATCAGAATTGTTCAGGGGTCATCCGGATAAAGTTTGGCACCGTATGTTTAAGATAGTTTTGCTTTGCACAGCTTACAGATTGGTTGAATAGTATCTGATTAGGGAGAAAATGTATGTCTTTTATAGCATTCTTGTATATATCTCCATAAACTTCCTTTTTCTTCCTCAAACTTTCTTTAATTGCCTTGTAACGCTACATGGCATTCTACCTAGAGTAGTAATATGCAAGTGCAATAGAAAAATGTGCACGTATCGACGCTACGCAGCGAGCATGTCACATCGCATGTCTCCTCGCACGTTAGGACGCATATATAGGGAATTTTTCCGCCGCATGCTAGCAAGTGCTGGAGTGGCTCAGTGGTAGAGTAGCTGACTCCCACGCAGCAGACCTGGGTTTGAACACACGGGAACTGGGTCTTTTTTTTCTCATTCCCGGCAATAGCTGCTATGGACATTAGACACCAGCGGCAACGGACACCATGCATCATCATGCATCATTCGTGCATCTCCGCTTGTTTGCATGTGTGCTGTCACTAAAAAGCTGTCTGTTGATAGTTGGCACTTGTCGATGTATCTTTTCTGTGTCGTTCATGTCATTTTGTAATGCCAATCGTTTTCAGTATGAATTACCAACGTGCCCAATGTAATGTCCTTATGAACAAAGACTTTTCAACTAGTAGTACTGGTTGTTATTTGTGTCCTACCAGAAAGCTGGGCAAACTAGCGAGTGCTAACAAGGTGATACAGAAATGATTGCGTTCAGAGTTTTGTTTGGCACTGATCACCTTTACTTGAAAGACTAGCCATAACATCTGCATTAGCTCTGTAGTACCCTGCAAGTAGTGGATAATTGATAGCTCTGCTGCAGCTAATCACCCACATTCATCCCCACCATGAATAAAAGGGGGAAAGGGGGTTAAGGTAACACATCATCGCCCTAAGATGGGATGGTCTGGATTTTATTATCATTTTTGGGCAGTGTCACGTACTGAAATATGACCACTCTAGTCAACGGTCACTTGCACTGATACATTTTACTGTCAAGTGCACGTAATTAGCGAGGAAGTCAAGCACAAAAGAAAGAAAAACAAACTCCTGCTGTTGTGCCCTTTCCAGTCTTGGATAATGACGTAGGACAGAAATGAAAAGATCAGAACGTGGCAACAGAGCCGCAAGTTCCTTACAAGCTTGGTGCTATCAGTCAGGCGCTTGCAGACGTTACCCTCCAGTCAATTTGAAAAATGCAACCTATTCTAGGTACTCCACTTATCTGGAATGTGCTTAAGGTTAATGCGGGTTGAAATACCACACATTTCTAAATTATAATAAAGAAATCAAATCAAAATCTCATCTAGAAGATGCGAAAGGGCATCTAATGTAGTGATGGCAGCTTGAAGCACCACACACTTCCCCACATTTGAGCGTCAGCACAATGTCACTGTGGCCATTGCCTAGAGGCTGCAACTCAGTTGAGAAAAAAAAACCTGCTTGCTATATGATGAACATTTCATCAGTTTTGCATTCCAGTACAAACCAGACGAACAAAAAATAAGCACATCTTTATACCATCTCAGCATTCTCACCCGTTCTATGAGCACATCTTTTTTCTGTTGCAACAGTAGTTAGTTTCCAAATTTCATGTGTGTGTGTTTATATTTTTTTTTTGGGGGGGGGGGGGGTTGCTACAAAATAATGAAAGCTTGCATACATAGTTTTTGATGCACACACAGCGTGAGCATAGTTACTTATGCATCTTTATATTCTCTCTGATAGGGAGTTATTAAAAAAAAACATTTTTCACAAAGGTGGCTTAAAATACAAGCATGTGAAATTATGAACAAATTTTGAAAATACAGCCTTTAAAGACAAATTCCAACAGTTGAGTTGCAATCTAAAGCAATCAATTAAGGTGTAAAAGAAACTACTACATGACATTTATTGCGAAAGAGCAGCATGTGAAGGAATAAAGAAAATAAGAACAAAACGGTAATTTGGGCTCCCCAGAATAAAAGAACCTGCACTAAAATAAGTGCTAATTTTTAAAAGTGCACACAACGCTCTACCAATGCCTGTAATGTTATAACAACATAAATAAAAAAGCAATGGCATATCCACAAGCATCACCTGACACTAGAATGTTATGGGAGATGGAAAGCTGCATGTCTCCTGTTCCTGGTGGCATATAAATAGCAAGGTAGCCTAATAGGTCCCATGCTACCTGCAACATATTAGGAGTTAATCAACACTACAGAAGTAAAATGTTCATTTCAGTTTTCAAAAGCGTGCTGAAGGTGCACAAATGTCAATACATACTTACATAATAATACAATAATACAATAATAATACATTACAATACATAAGTTCACACCAGCGACTTGCATAAGTCGTGCAACCGAGTTGGTTGCAAATGATCGCTTTGGTTGAAAAACGACACTTCCAGGTCAGTTTGCTGCTAGATTTTTGAGTCGTGCAACTGTGCTGACAAACCTATGGAACCAATCAGTGGCACAGCAGCAGGAAGTCTCTATACGCTGATGCTTATATTGCGTGGTGATCGTGGTACGAGCAGACGTAAAAGGTAGTCAATGGAGAGACATTTCTGCGTGGTGATGGGCAGGTCGTGCTTGTTGGTGTGAACATTGATCGTCATGAGTCGCTCCTTCATAGCCAGTTGCAGTCTATCGCACGACCGTTCTCAAATGCCAATCTCAATGAGCCCTTAGTGGTTCTCCATTACATGTCCACTTAACCTGCAAATGCAACATCAGCATGGCAGCCTAGGCCTATTATGCTAAAATGTTTGGAAGGTCATAGATAGTCGACCAGGCCACTGTCTGCCACCTTTCACTACTTTAGATGAAAAGATTAATAGCATGGATATGTGTCATCCTACTTGTGACACTTTAAACTACACAACATGCAATAAAATCTACAAACATAAAGACGACAACAAATTTATGGTTGAGAGGCGTTTATCATACTTGAAATTAACACCGAGACTGGACCAAATGGACATAAAAGAGCAATAGAAAACTCCTCAATATATATGCTCCATTGATGGTGGTTCTCAAAAGGGGTCTTTGGACATTCTGGGGACTGCAGTAACAATCAGGGTGTCAGCAAAGCCCTTCCTTCTCAGTGAGCATGCTCCTTCATTTCCTGTCTTGGTGCCTTATCAGACACTGTAATTTGTCCCCACACACCAAATGACATGCAGGTCAAATTGAATAGTAATTTTTTTGCAGGGGCAGTGACATTCTTTCTTTGCAACACTGCTGAATCTGCACTTTTTTTTTAGCACTCGTTTTGACCAGTTGGTGAAGTCCAGAAAAAGAGGGTGTGCTCAACCGCAATCCATAGGACAAAGTGACCTAGTGAGTGCTGCGCCACATCTTTCATGGCTGAATAGCAAGAAATGCCACCTATGCTTTTTCTGAAAGAGGGCTATCTGCTTCCCTCTACGTACTTAAAGCTATATAGGTATGTGCCCATCCTATAACTTTAACATGCTGAAAGATGTTTGCCCAGGATCATGCATATTCTGTTGAGTGTTCCCCAATCCTTCACCTTAAAGACAAGAGCAAAAAATCCTCACTATGTTTATTTGCCTGCAGCATACTTGAAATTTACTTGTTATACTGAGTATGTTTCATATGGAGATGGAGTATGGATGCGTGAAAATGATGTGAAATTTTCAATTAAGTAATGCACTTGCTACACTGAGTATGTTCCATATATGCATGGAGATTTAAGCAATCTACTTGCTATGCTGAGTATATGCTGAATATGTTCCATATGCATGGAAATGTTGAAATGATGTAACACTTTCAATTAAGGTCAAAGTGAGTACTGTGATAACATGTAGCACTGTGTTGAAAGCTAGAAGCAAAACAAACAACAATATCTGCCTCGAAACACAACAGGGCTGAAGGGTACCACATAAAGTTGACTAGAGCTCACTACAGAGAACACAGGAAATTTAAAGACAATTCGAACATACCTGCCTAAGCAGTTTCTCAATGGCAGACATGACCACGAGTCCTCACCACACGATAGCCATCTTATTGTCGACCAAAAACTCCATGGACATGCTGTGCATTCAAACAGCACAAGAACATGAACACGTAATGCAATGAAAGAGATCGGTTAAGCTAATTAATGTAACAACTTGATATTAGAAAAATCTTAACATAGGTCATTACCGGCAAGGAAGAAGAAGACATCAGAGCCAACAAGCAACTTTAGTCTGAACACCATAAAAAAATTAAAAGTGGACATCAAGAAAAGGCAACGTAAGAGCACACAAGCACTAATGTCTAGCAGATTCGGTAAATTTATCAATGTGCTCTGACAATATGCTGACGATATACTTGTGCTTAAACAGCAAGAAATTAAAAAATTAAATAATGGGGTTTAACATACCAAAACCACAATCTGATTATGAGGGACACCGTAGTGTGGGACTCTGGAAATTTGTACCACCTCGGATTCTTTAACGTGAACCTGGGGGTCCTCACATTTCGCCCCCATCGAAATGCGGCTGCTGCAGCTGGTATTCGATCCCGCGACCTCGTGCTTAGCAGCCTAACACCATAGCCATTAAACAATCACGGCGGGTAATGGCAAGAAATGCTAGACAATGTGAAATTCTAGGTCACATGGGACACTGGGCTTCATGCACTATCAATTCAACGGCCTAGGGTGCCACAGGATATGATGATATATGATACATGATGCATGCAATGAAAAGTCACTCTCCCCACTCACACAACTTTACGCTCCGCAGCACTGCAACAGCCATTATATTTCACACACACACACACACACACACACACACACACACACACGCACGCACGCACGCACGCACGCACGCACGCACGCACGCACGCACGCACGCACGCACGCACGCACGCACGCACGCACGCACGCACGCACGCACGCACGCACGCACGCACGCACGCACGCACGCACGCACGCACGCACGCACGCACGCACGCACGCACGCACGCACGCACGCACGCACGCACGCACGCACGCACACACACACACACACACACACACACACACACACACACACACACACACCTTGCCACCTGTGCACATAAAGGTGTTCTACAATATCACACAATGACGCATGCACTTCAATGGCGAGTGCTCAAGAATTCAAATTCTGAGGTGTGCAGTGCAATTGATGGCTCACTTGGGCAACATTCTCTGTTCTTTTCGATAAAATAGGCTTCCAGCACAAGTTTTAAAAAGGTGTTACTGCTCTTGCTTGGAATTGTTGTCCACAAGAAACAAGCCTCACAACCATACACAGCAAGTGTACCAGAGGAGTGGTTTATGTTGTACCCATGTCTTGCAGTAGAATGTACATAATTGAAACCGAATACTGCATGAGCAACCGCTTATGGGAGCATATGAAAAAAGTAAGCAAGAAAGAGGACAAGGATGCACATATGGTGGCCAGCATGTTACTGCATGTGGTTGCGAGGCTCACATATTGGGGACAATCATTCCAGGCAGGAGTGGTAACACCTCTTCAAGACTTGCGTTTGAAGCCTATCTTATTGAAAAGAACAGAGGGTGTTGCACAAAAGAGTCAATTGCACTGCACACCTCAGAACATAAACTCTTGTGCACCTGTCTGATGTGGATGTATCATTGTGATATTGCTGCTGGATACCTTTAGTGTGCATGTGTACAACCTAGCTACCCAAATTGGAATTTTCTCTAGTTCATCAATCAATGTAACTTGCGAAGGATCCCATACAGCATGGGCATAGTCTACACTCTAATAACAGTTGCAGCCTTTGCAGTGTATATTTGCCATACAACAATAAACGTCATAGCTCTTGTCCGCATTTCCTTTCTTTAACACTGCGTGCCCGGTGCTTCCAAGTCACAAACGGCATGCACGCTATCAGCATGACAGGGCATTCTTTACAGGAAAGTAGCGAGTGCAGCGTTTTCAAGAAAGGAAACGCAAGCAAGACGATCATTGTTGTGTGGCAAATATACACTCCAAAGGGTGCAACTGTTTTTAGAGTGTAGTATAGGTTGAACACATGTTAAATAGGCTATCATGTTTAAGCTTAGTTCCGAAGTTTTTAATCAGCATTGTATAAAATTTAGTGCTCTTCCAGCTCTCCCAACCATGTCGCTTACATGTGCATTCCATGAGCAATCTGATGAAAAGGCTACACCTAGATATTCATATGGTAACTGCTTTTTTTTACAAGCTCATTGTTTAAGAGGTACTGAGTCTTCATTAGCTTGTAAAAGAAACATGTACACACTTTGAATTATTTAGGTTCATTTTCCATATAGAGCATCAATCCTGAACACATTTAAAGTCAGTTTACAGTTGGGCAACATCACTCTCACTCCTTATTGGTCTGTACACAATGCAATCATCTGCACACAGTCTAAGATGCAATAAAATACCCACTGAAATATCATTAATATAAACTAAAAATAAATGTGGCCTCAATATAGAGCCCTGTGGGACTCCTGACATCATATCAACGTACCCAGAGCTTTTGCCATTTAAAACGACACATTGTCGACGCTGATACAAATAATTTTCTATCCACCTGAGCACAGCAGGGTCTATGTTTAGTAGTTTAAGTTTGTTGCAAAGAAATTAATGCATTACCGTGTCAAATGCGTTATGGAAATCTAAGAAAATTGACACCGCGCTTATAGCTGCGCCCATCCTCCTTCCTATTGAATTAGCGCTGTCATGTGACGCCATGCTCTTTTTGATTTCATTGTTTAACTGCTTAGAAGAAAATTGTGTGATTTGCGTTGCGCCATTTTTGTTGTGGCTGCATGTCAGGGTCCTGCAGATTTTGCAGCGTACGTTCGAAAAAAAGATTTTGCGCTCATTGCTGCACTATTCTTGATCAAATTTTGCAGAAAGATTTATTTTGGAATCTACATAGTTTAGTATAACACTTGGCACAGTTAATTGCCTGGTTTTTAACAAAAAGAAAGTAAATCTGCCTGCAGTTATGAGGATGCGAGCTGCTGCCGCGACAGTGCAAGCATAAACTTATACCACAGCCTGCCGATAGCTGCTGAAAGCAGCGTTTCAGTGAGGGCTGCTGCTTGCTGCCCCCTCCTACAACAAGAGACTTCCCTCTGTGAAATGCTGCTTTCTACAGCTGCCGGTGGGTGCAGACAAAAATTTATGCTTGCGCCATGGTGGAGCAGCTCGCATCCCCATAAGTGCAGGCAAATTTGCACTCTTTTGTTAAAAACCAGGCAATTAACTGTGCCAAGTGTTATACTAAATTACATAGAGTCCAAAATGAGATCTTTCTGCAAAGGTTGAGCAAGAACGGTGCAGCGGTGAGCGCAAAACCTTTTTTCGAATGTACGCAGCGAAATTTGCAGGACCCTATGCACCGGCTCCATCGTGAATGCGCTGCCGAAAACGGCACGCTTCTGCTGTCCCTTGATGAGCTGTCGCACATACACCTGTAGGAAATTATTTAGTACAGGATGCCCTTTGTTAGGCACTGTGGATGGAGGCATGTAGCGAAAATAATTTGTGCTTGTCGGACCAATGGTTAGAGTGAATGGATAAATTTTAGCGAACGGCCGTACTTGGTCATGTTCTTGCGAGGTAAATAGAAAGCTCCAAAATTTCAGTGGATGCTACGAGCCTGCTCGTCCCGCTGACGTCAAGTCACTTGTGAATTAGTTCGTACAGTTGTATTCGGTTTGTCCTTGGGCAAAATTAGCTGCTGCAGTTTGGCAAAGGAAAATTCCCTTATATAGATAACTTCAAAGTTGATTTATACAAGGCTTTGACAATGTTGCGAGTAGAAAAAAATCAGTTTTACTAGCTATACACGACATGGACTTATTTATTAATTTTGATTATTTATTTATCTATTAATTTATACACAGTATTGAGAAAATGTAGCGAATGAGCATAAACAAGAAGATAGGTAAAACAAACTACATACTCTAACAGGACTAACGACTATATAAAAGTCAATTTAATGGCAAGGAACGAACAGCAGTGGACAATGAATTAATCTAGAACAAAGAAAAATGCCGCATCCGCTATTTTATAGTTTCTATTCAGGCATTCATGATGCACTTTTGTGCAGCGTTCACAAATCGATGAAGGACATAGCAGAAGCACAGAAGACAGGCGCTGTTTCTCAAGCAACATTTATTTTGAAAAACATTAAGAAAGAAAGCAATCTGTAATCTTTGAACACATGACGAGTTCCCTGAAGCATTGCTGTCTTCTTGGCACATACTCAACTTTTAAAGAAAACAGCAACACTTCGAAGGGTTCATCCCATGTTCAAAGATTAGGGATTCCCAGACAACACAAAGACATCCTGAGGTTGTCCGCAGGATGTGGAATCGCGGATACTTCAACAACCTCAAGTCATCCTGCAACGTCCCCAACTGAACCTACTTGGATCCATTTGCCTATCCAAAGAACATACTATGAAAGGTCTTTGGACATGTTGCCAGGACCATCTCTGGACCATTTAAGTACCTTTCCCGGATGCGCCCATGTACATATAAATAAACCGTGAATGCAATTACATACTGGTGCTGTAAAATGGAATTACTTGTGTAAATGTCACTGCTGACCCAAATCTATTTCTTTTCTCAAATTACATACTGTGAACATTCTTTTGACATTCTGCCAGGACAATCTCTAGACCACTAAGGCATGTTTCTAGGATGTGCTCACGTCCACATCTAAAGAAGCCATGAATGTGATTATATGGTGGTACTGTACTATAAAATCATTTGTGTAAATGTCACTGTTGACCTAGTCATCGGATATCTCATGTACACATCACAATGCAGTGTAAAACAGTTCTTTCTGCAAAAAAAAAAAAAAGGCTCACGAAAGCTTACATATAAAATTTATTATAAAAAAAATGAATACATAAGGTACCACTCTTAATGCTCAAAATATTGTCTGCCTGCTACAGCAATGTAAAAATGGGCAATAAAGTGTAACTGACTAAATATGACTAGAAAATGAGGAATTAAAATACAATCCTTAAACGTTAAAAACTGAAAAGCAAAAATGAGTATTAGAATGCAAAAATTGTCATTAAAAAATAAGTTGTGGAAAAAAAGTCCTCTGCTGTGGTTGGAAAATGCTGCACTTCAGTGAGGCCTGCCTTGTCACTCCAGCAGCTCTAGAAAAGATGCACAATGCATCACAGATTCAGGGCCTCTGACTTACTTGTACAAGAGAAACAGGGAAAACACAAGTGAAAGGACATGTCAGTAACTTAGCAATTCAAGGTGTACTGTTCAATTAAAAGGAGATTTTGGAAATTGTAACTCTCAATGAGGAGAAAGTAAAGGCATATACCATTGCGACAGAAAGTGACAGAAGGTAACTGTTTCCATGATAAATTCAGAAGTGCTTACAGGAAATGCTTTTCATACAAACAACTCAAGCATGCGCGCAGAACCAAGAAACATTGGTTTACTAAGACTTGCCTCCCAAGAAATAAATCGTAAAAATAAATTTGAACTTTTCTTGAAAGATAAAAACAAGGACACGTTAAAATGTTTTAAAGCCCATAAGAATAATGTTAACAGTCCCTTATGTTATGAAAAGAGAATGCACCTAAACAACCTTTTCAACACTTATGTAACGAATCAATCAGAATTAGCTTGGAGTAGACTAAATAAGTTCCTTGGTCGAAGTGGTAATAAATTTTTAGGCCTACTGAGCGTCTGTTAGACAGTAAAACTATCTGCAAGGCAGATTTGGCAAATGTGTTTAACGACTATTTTGTATCTCAAGCAAAGAAAGCGCACAATCCAGCATGTGCTACATACTTAACTGATAGGACTTCTGAAAGCATGTTTTTGGTGCTCACAACGGCCAGTGAAGTTATTAATGCTTTCTCGTGTGTAAAAAAAAGCGCCTTCTATTACGCAGATGACTTACAGATTAGACGCATTAAACATGTGTTAGATATTATTGCTGATGTACTGGAATATACCTATAACCTTATTTTTTCTACTGAAATCTTCCCACAGGAACTCTAGGTTGAGAAAGTACTAGTGTTGCACAAGGGGGGGAGATAAAAATATGCTTAACAATTACAGGCCTATATCAATATTACCTGTAATATCAAAAGGTTTGGAAAAACTGGTTTATAACCACATGGCTTCTTTCCTTGCTAAGCACCGTATCATCAGTGCATCGCAATTCGGATTCATCAAAGGTCACTCAACTGAACATGCTCTCTTAGAACCGAAGGAATTTATACTGGATGCTTTTGAACATGAACTTTATACATTAGGCATCTTTGCAGATTACTCTAAGGCTTTTGGTACCATAAATCATGTGACATTGTCAAAAAATCGCTACCGCTGAGTGGGCTTGGTGGCACCGTGAAGGACGCCATGAAAAACCACTTTCTTCTTCTTGTACAGACCCTGCTCGGACTGACGGGGACCACTCGGAACTGCGACCGGTCTTCGATTGTTCGACACCATGATTCCGGAACGCTGGCTATCCTGCATCATCATGAACAGCACCCCACTGGGCTATCAACACGGCTGACAACGCCAACCTTGCCGCACGTGGATCAAGCATCGAGCACGATCGCCACGCCGCACCTGCGCCGTCCCTTCGGCCAACCAGTGACAGCAGCGACATCGGACGAAGCGTACAAAAGGCCGCAGCAAGCGCAGGCCCTCTTCAGTGGGCTTGGTGGCACCGTGAAGGACGCCATGAAAAACCACTTTCTTCTTCTTGTACAGGTTAGAAAGAAATGTCCTTTTTCTAAGTGTTACAAAAGTGATGCTATTTGTTTTGTGGTGCTACCGGGCCCTGAGTGTATTTTGTGTTGTGTTTACGAGTGCTTCCGCGTTGTTCGTTCGCTGTTGCTGCTTAGTGGTGACATCGAGGAAAATCCAGGCCCAAATACGCTCGATGAGATCTTAAAAAGGGTTACGGAAATTCAAACCTCGCAGCACACTTTAGAAGAAGGATTGCAAGGCGTTCAATCTAGACTGACAGAAATTGAATTTACTCTTACATCGCTTCAACAGTATCATGAAAAGCTGGAGCAGTGCGAACAGCACATCACTGCAATGAGCAAAGATATCCAGAGCCTGAGCAAAAAAATAGACGACATGGAAAACAGAAGCCGTAGGAATAACATTATTATTTATGGGTTAGCAGAAAAAAGCGATGAAACTAGTAAAGATCTGGAACAAGCGGTAGTCAACGGTGTATTCAAAGACAAACTCTGTGTAGAAACGAGATCAGTCGAGCGTGTACACCGTATTGGGAAAAAGAAGAACACAAGGCCTGTAATTGTAAGGTTTTACAATTTCACAGAAAAAATGACTGTTCTTCGTAACTGCAAAAAGCTGAAAAATTGTTCGATATCTATATCGGAAGACTTCTCAGCCTCAGTACGTGACATACGCAGGAAACTTTGGCAGTCCTCCAAAGCAGAACGTGACGCTGGTGATAAGGTAGCACTTCTTTTTGATAAACTTAAAGTGAACGATCAACTATATATGTGGAATGAACTACAGAAATGCAGGCTACCTTTGAACAGCCTACGTCGCGACGACACCGGGAAGTCCATTGCTGACAACGCATGACGAGCAGTTGTAAATTCACTTTCTTTAGTATGTTTTAATGCAAGGAGCATTGTTAATAAAACTCAACAATTAGAAGATATCTCGTTAATTTACTCTCCTGACATTGTCGTCATAACGGAAACATGGCTGCATGCTGATATTCATGATTCAGAAATAGTTCCTCCCTCTTATTTTCTTCTTCGCTCCGACCGCGACAGTCGCGGGGGCGGAGTCGCTATAGCAGTACGGCAGGGCTTATCTTTTCGCAAAGAGCAAGGTATTCCAGATCATGAAAGTGTGTGGTGCACTGTATATGTCCACGATTCACCTGTGCTCATAGGCGGTATTTATAGGAAACCAAACGCGTCCGACGACTACATAATGAAAATTCACGACTTCCTTTGTGGCAGGTTGAAAGATCGTACTAAGTTAATTCTTACTGGTGATTTTAATCTAGCCACTATTGATTGGAGTACGTTGACCGCCGGCAGCAGAGATGTTAGTAGTTCTGAACTGCTTTTGAACATGGCGTTTAGTTTTTCGTTATCTCAGCTTGTCACAGAGCCAACGCGCATTCAAGGGCAAACATTTTCAATACTAGACCTTGCATTTGTCTCTAATCATCTAACAGCCGACATCACACTCGACATCACATGTTCTTCGACATCTGGAGAAGCTTGACAGACAGCGTTGGAGGGCTTTCTGTGGATCCCTAGATCCAAGACAGCCTCTATCTAAGATATGGCGGGTCATACGAAGTCTCCAGGCAACTCCACAACAAAGACACCCATTCCATGCGGTGGCTCTACATCAACGCCGGACCGAATTGGAGGTAGCAGAGGACTACTGTAAACTGATTGTGGACGCATCTAATGCAGTGACTTCATCCCTTGTCACCATCGCACCCCCGTCACCTGATGAGCGGCTCGAAGTACCGTTTACGATGCAAGAGCTTGACGCTGCGCTTTCAGTTTCTCGACGCTCCTCGGCACCAGGACCAGACGGAATCACGTACGCTGCACTCTGCCATCTTGGCACCGAATCACGACGTCTTCTCCTATCTTTTTATAATGCGACGTGGGAGAAAGGAAATGTTCCAGATGGTTGGAAATGCAGTCGCGTTGTAGCGCTGCTTAAACCGGGAAAGTGCCCCAACGAGCTTTCCTCCTACAGACCGATCGCCTTAGCCAGTTGCGTCGGCAAAGTAATGGAAAGAATGGTTTTGTCAAGACTGGAATGGTATCTAGAGAGAAATAATTGCTTTCCTGATTTTATGCACGGATTTAGAAGAGGCCGTTCTTCGATTGACGGAGTTATCGACTTGGTCTCCACTGTTGAACAGGAAAGAAGTCGACGTCGGTTAGTTGGAGCTGTCTTTCTGGATATTAAGGGTGCATACGACAATGTACTCCATTATGCAATCCTTGATGCACTGGAAGATTTAGACATCGGTGGCCGACTATATACATGGGTTGTTAGCTACCTCAGTGGCCGCACGGTGTATATGTCGACAAGTGATGGCGACACCGGACAGTACCATATACATCGAGGTGTTCCACAAGGGGGAGTTCTCAGTCCAACTCTTTTCAATGTTGCATTGATTGGCCTTGCATCCGAACTTCCTAGCACGGTAAAGATTAGCACATATGCCGACGACATATGCATATGGGCATCTGGAGCCACCCGTCCCCAAATGCGTGCTAGGCTTCAACGTGCAGTGACAATCGCAGCTAAGTATCTTCGGCGTCAAGGTCTCCGTCTCTCAACTGAAAAATGTTCTGTGATTACGTTCACGCGAAAACGAATGAGCATGTATCCGATCATTGTTGACGGCGTAGCGATACCTACGGTTACACACCACAGATTCCTTGGCTTAGTCATAGACCGGGGATTATCTTGGTCAAGACACGTCGCCGCACTGAAGTCAAAGCTGAAGAGTTTTGTTCACGTCCTTCGCGTCGTGGCAGCAACAAGATGGGGCCCTTCGGAGTCGTCATTACTCCAATTGTACCGAGCACTATTCGTAGGGTATATACGGTACAGCATGCCGGCGCTCTCAAGCATGGGACTTAGTTGTGTGCGCGCGCTGGAGAGCATTCAAGCTCAAGCATTGCGCACATGTTTGGGCCTCCCACGATGCACGTCAACCAATGGAACAATAGCGGAAGCTCGTGCTTGTCCTATTCGGGTGTACTTGCTCTGCGAGCCTCTTCGAATGTACCTCCGCGTGTTGACCCGACACAGGCACCATCCTCTGTCATCGCTCCCTACCACACACCCAGATTCCAGCTTTTCAACGACTATAACGCGGCATCAGAGTGTTTTGCCGACAAGATTCTCTCCCGACTGTATTCCGAGAACACCCCCGTGGGTTCTGCCTAAACCTGTCGTTACATTGCAGATCCCTGGAATTACTAAAAAGTCTTTCGTTCCATCTATTGGCCTCAGGCAACTCACCCTGTTGCACATTTCTACAGAGTACGGAGATACTGTACATGTGTATACCGATGGCTCTGTCACACCATATGCCTCCACTGCGGCCTTCGTCATTCCACATATGATCATCGCTCGCCGGTTTAAACTAGACCATAGCTCAACATCAACTGCCGCAGAACTTGTTGCTATCCGGGAAGCACTTCGATTTCTCTCCGAGGAGCGTCCTCGCGCATGGACGATATTCTGCGATTGCAAGCCAGCTCTGCAAACGATTGACTGTGTCCTCAGACGGGGCCCATATTATTCTATGGCTATAGAAATTACAGAGTATCTCGACCACGCAACAAGAAATGGCCACAATGTCACCTTTCAGTGGATACCATCACACTGTGGCGTGATAGGGAACGAACAGGCAGACGCTGAAGCAAAAACTGCTTTAGATAATGCTTGTGAAGTACGCATTCCGTTCTCACGAACAGACACAAACGCCCTACTTCGTCGCGTAAACCGCAACTCTACGTTGGAACACTGGGCCCAACCAGATCGACGTCACAAGCGATTACACAAATGGGACCAAGAAATGAGATTTCGTATGCCACACAAGTTCAATAGAAACCACACGAGCATGGTGCACCGGATTCGCCTTGGTGTCGCATTCACCAACCGTTATAGAAATATGATAGGTGCCAGTGATACTAGCCCAAACTGTGAATGCTGTGAGGTGCCAGAAACACTTGAACATATATTTTGCGTGTGTCCCGCGTACGCGCAAGAACGACAGCAACTTGTCTCTTCCATAGCAAACATCCATGAGAGACCGCTATCGGACGAGTTTCTTTTAGGTCCTTGGCCTAATGCAACCAGCGCAGCCCTGGTAACAAGAGCCGCTGTAGCTTTTCTCCAAGCCACTGGGCTGGACGCACGCCTTTAGAGATACCACAACTCTGTGAATTTGTATATACGCATCTCTTCCTTATACCATCATCATTCATCAGCCCTTTCCCTCCCCGTCCCTTTTCCCCAGAGTAGAGTAGCAGGCCAGAGCAAGTTATAGCTCAGGCCGACCTCTCTGCCTTTCTGTAAATAAATTTCTCTCTCTCTCTCTCACACTCGAAGAGGGCATATCAGATCATAAACTGCTGCTGCTAACAGTTACTATCGGCGCTAGCGGACCAGTTCCAGAATCACGTGTAGCTGTTAAAAACTACAATAGAGCTGACGACGTCAGCATCATCGACTACCTTGAAGTAGCGTTGGAAACCTTTTCCATTGAAAATCATTGTACAGTGAATATTCTATGGCTTAAACTAAAAGACATAATAACACATTGTGAGGAAACGTTCGTTCCCACGCGACTGAAACGTACAAAACGCAGAAACCCATGGATTACGCGTAGTGTGATACACCTAAAAAGAAAACTGCAAAGGATGCGGAAGAAAAAACGTAATCCTGAAGATATTCGCCGGCTTTCTGGTGAGCTAAAAACTGCTTTACGGAAGGCAAGGGATGTTTTTTTTTCAACAACACTAATAAATTTTATGATGCAACACCCACAGAAGTTTTGGCGCTACTTGTCCAGGCCTGAGAACCAAGTGACTCAAATCGATGTAAATGGAATCATAACTGATGAAGCTCACATTGTCACCAACACATTCAACAGATACTTTCAGTCCGTTTTTACACGTACCCCTACACTTACAGAAAGCGAAACTGTGACGGATCCTCCGGTATCAATGTCTGAAGTAGTCATAACCCAAGAAGGAATACTTAATTTATTGCTTCAGATTGATGTTAAAAAATCTTCAGGTCCTGACAATCTCTCCAATGCTTTTCTGCGGCGTTACGCAGAACAGATAACTCCTTTCTTGCATGCAATTTTCGTAGCATCACTTCAAACAGCCACCCTGCCGATGGACTGGCTCCGTGCCAAGGTCCTTCCGATTCACAAAGGAGGCAATAAGTTACTGGTAAACACTTACAGGCCGATTTCACTCACTAGTTCTTGTTGTAAAATGATGGAGCATATTATTAGCAAAGCAATTACCACCTACTTAGAAGATAACAATCTACTGTACCCCAAACAACACGGATTTCGCAAAGGTCTTTCTACCGTCACTCAACTCCTCGAAATAACGCATGACTTTGCTACAGTAATTAACTCGAGACTTCAAGTTGACGCAGTATTCATAGACTTTTGCAAAGCATTTGACAGGGTACCCCATCCAAAATTAATTGACAGACTTAAGAATATTGGGATTGACACTAACATAGTACACTGGATAACCGCCTATCTCTCTAACCGCAGCCAGTACGTTAAAATAAATGGTACTGAATCTGAAGAGTTAGATGTCTACTCCGGTGTTCCACAGGGGTCTGTGCTGGGTCCGATTCTTTTTCTAATTTTTGTTAATGACATTCATTCTCAAGTTGAACCTGACGTAACAGTAAGGCTGTTTGCAGATGACTGCGTCATCTACACCACAGTACGGACGATTAATGACCAGATTCAACTTAACTCCTCCTTAACTAACATTGCCAGATGGTGTCAAGAATGGGGAATGGAAATTAACGTAGCAAAAACTTCATCCATGTATATAACTCGAAAAAAGGTACCCTTAAAATTTGCATATCATCTAACGGGATTAAATGTAACAGAATCCGACTCAGTTAAATACTTGGGTGTTACCATCACAAACACATTAAAATGGGACGTTCACATTAAACAGACGTGCACAAAAGCATATAGGCAGCTGGGATACCTTCGCAGGAAACTTGCACTGGCACCTTCCAAAGTTAGGCTAGCAAGTTATAAGGCCCTTGTAAGGCCAATCCTTGAATACGGCAGCATTATCTGGAATCCGCACCAAATCTACCTTCTTAATCAACTGGAGGGAATTCAAAATAAAGCTCTCCGGTTTGTGTATTCGCAGTATTCACGTGACGTCAGCATAACCGCACTACGCAATCGGGCAAACATTCAAACATTGTCACTTCGCCGACGCGTTGCTGCCTTAAAGTTTCTCTACCTTCTTTATCATGACAGCATTAATATAAGCAAACACGAGTACCTAAAACCACCATACCAGCGCTCAGCCAGAACAAACCATGACAAGAGTATCAGGCCATATACCTCCCGCTGTAATACATTCAAGTATTCCTTCTTTCCGTCAGTCATAGAATTATGGAATAAACTGCCACAAGACATTGTGTCCTCGGAATCTGTTATCACATTTTCTGTCAAGATTGAAAATTTTTTTGATCAGCAGGTTGCGCGGTTGTAGAAAGGAAAAAAAAGGGGGGGGGGACTGCGCACGGAGTGTATGTTTCATGTGGATGCTGACCGCAGTTCTTGTAGTGTATGCTTTTACTGTGTATGCCGCTTGCAGTTATTCCAAAATCAGTGTATAACGCGCACCCTTTCCTGTACTGTTTAGTACAGGAACAGTCTGTACTGTTTTAGGACTTTCGTTTCTTTCATTTTCGGATCTTTTTTTTGCTGGCAATCTGTACTTTTCGTTGTTGTTTTTCTTTGTTGTTCCCACTCCTGTAAGAGCCTGTAAAGGCTTACAGTATTAATAAAATAAAATAAATAATAAAATAAATTACAGCTCTCGAAGTGTTTTTCTACAGTTGACTGAATCTTGCTTAATGTATCATCAGCAGATAGTTGTCATCAATAATCGTACCTCCAATTCACAAGCACTTTTATCGGGAGTGCCTCAGGGTAGTATTCTGGGAACCCTGTTATATTGTATACAGTCGAACCCGGCTATATCAAACTTGCAAAAAACGCCTATCAGTTGGATATAGAGCATAATTCGATATAAGCCTGCTAAAGAATTCGATGTCATAAACATACATAATATTTATAAAATCACTATTGATGAAACAGCTTAGTTTTGCATGACATAGTCCTGTATTTTCTTCTGCTTGAGCAGTTTCGCTGCCTGCGATGCACGCACTTCTCCACATTGTCTGAGGAGTCTGAGCAGCTGAGACTGCAACCTTGCACGTTCGCGCAGAAGCACCGGACTAGTGTGAGTGCACCAATGACCTCGGAGAATGTGGGCAAAGGACCGTTGTTGCTTTCCTCATTGTGCCCACTTTCACTTGTGCTCGGTACGATGTCAGCAATGTAGTCTTCGTTTTCGGGCTCTCCTGTGGTCGCGACACCATCATCTGCACTCACAAACTCGTCGCCCGTCGATTCGTCAACGGCTTCCGGAAATTCTGACGGCTTGGTCCAAACTTCGGCAACACCACCAGCGGCTTCGTCGTACACATCAGAATTTACAGCCATCGCCGGGCACGTGGAAGCTGGCATGTCTGAAGCAATTTTGGATGAACACTTGTACATGGCTGTGCGTACGTGCCGGGCGCCAAGGGCACCAGGTCGCGAGTTTGTCCGCTTTAGCCCTAATCTCCCCCCTTATTCTTCCAAGATCATGCTGAGAGCACTCCTCAGAATCTTGCACACTGCAGGGCATCAGACTTTTCACCGGGTTTGACCCGATTTACGATTTCGAGCTTTCGATATTGAGGCAAAAGGCAAATTCTGCCACTTCATCACGGCGACACTGCGGGAGAAGGCCCACAAGGCGTAAACACAATGAACCCGAAAAGCAGCGAGACAACTCGCACTTGAGTCATCTTGCATGACGAGGGCACAAGAGCCTCCGATTGGCTGTCTGAGCAGGTGCCCTGGGCGGGTCAGGATCATCTTTTGCAAGGGGGTGTCGACGGCTTGCTCTCCACGCAGCGCGGTCACGGTAGGGAGAGTGGTTTGATGGAGCCGCGCTGCCGGGTTTCCCTGCCACTGCGAGGGAAAGCCAACTTCTGGGGTGTTTTTCCACTGCTTGACGTTCAATATATCAGGAGTCGCTGCTATTTTTGTTCGATGTAAGCATAACTTTTGCTACATATATATACTTATTGTAACTACACCGTGTTCAGAAATTGTTCGATATAAAGAATAATTCGGTGTAAACGGGTTTGATATAGTCGGGTTCGACTGTATACATCAATGACATTTTAAAAATTGACACTTTCATAAAGTATGTATGCTGATGATACAACAGTACTTCTGACTGCATGAGATTATAAAAGCCTAATGAGCGATGCCAATAAAGTGCTGATGAAGTTATCGTCCTGGACACAAGTAAACTCGTTAACAATAAACACTTCCAAAACGAAAGCCGTTTTGTTTAGGCCTAAAAATCGAAAAATTGTCTCCTACGCACCATTAGAACTTAATTAGGAAATCCAGGTGGTATCACGTTTCAAATGTCTAGGTGCAACTATCACATAACAGATGTCACGGACTGTGCATGTTGAAACACTGCTTTCCAGTACATCCAGGACCTCTGACATTCTGTCAAGGATGCGTTTTTCATTACCGAAAGCAGTTAAATTTCTCATCTATAATTCTTTATTTTTATCTCATATAAACTACTGCCATCTTGTTTGGGGCACGGCTGACAAATATCTATAAATTACATATAATACAGAAAACGGCTATTTGTACTATTGCAAATGTTCCTTATGGCAGTCACACTGCCCCACTTTTAAATGAAATTAATCTAATTACTCTACCAGACTATTATCACGCAATTATTATGAAGTGGTACCACGTAGGCCTTAGAAAGGATACACTTATAAGTAACATTGTATATACTTATACAGTAAAACCTTGTTAAACCGTACCCGCTTAAACAGTAGTTTCTTTTTAAAAGTAGCAAAGTCAGATCCCTGATTCAGCGGCCATTGAACATAATGTGTATCTGCATACACCGTACCAGCTTATTGCGTACGTATCAGTTAACACGTAATGTTTCCACTTTTCGTCGCGCAAACACGGTGGTGTGTCGTCTCCATCGGGTGGCCCGGCAGAACAACAAGCCTCAGAGATCAGAACAACGGCTTCCAAGCGCCTTGTGCATTTGTGCATGAGGCAACATCAAGATCAACAGCATTTCGGCGCCGGGCCAGAGAGCATTGTGGCGGCATGCAAACAAGGTCTCGTGTCATGCCGAAGCTCGGATAAAAAAAAATGGCAGGTGCTCAGCATAGAAAAAAAATTAGACATTGTTCATGCTATTGAACATGACACGAAGCCGGCGCTGGCATGCGAGAGCGATCTAATGTTGATTGCAGTGTGTGGCATTTGGAATGTGAAGAAGTTGCTCGGCAGCGCAGCTGCGACCGCAAAGCGATGTCGGCTATGAGGTTCGACTTTTTGCCAACGTTGCGTCTGTTGCAGAAGTGTCGACTAGCGACACTGATGAGGACGACACGGAAAGCGACAGCACGGGCGATTCAGGCCCGACATTGGCAGAAGCTGCGTGTTACATCAGCCTCGCGAATGCAATCGTCATGACGAGAACAGCATCCTGCAATGAAAAAGGTGCCCCGTGACTTCTGCAGCGCTACCGCCCGTGTGCATGGAGAACATGCCATGCCAACGAGGAATCTGCCAATTGAGTGTTTGCCAAGAAGAGGGGGCTGGCTGAAAAGGTGGCTCGCAGCTTCGGTAAGTTTGAGACCGCTGTCGTCGCTGCTAGGCCGCCGCGGCATCTAACGAAAATAACACTTCTGTCGTGCAAAGTGAATAAATACTGCGTTTTTTTTTTTTGCTTTCATCACAGTCTCTCCGAGTTCTGTTTTTGACAGGTGAGTGGGCGATCTCATGCTATTTCGGTTAAGGTACAGTTTAGTACATGCTTTTTCTCAGCTCCGGCCAACTACGGTTTAACGGGGTTTCACTTTAACATCTCGTTCAAATGTGGGAGGTTCAGTGCATGTGCACTAATTATGGGAAAGAAATGCTGCGATTTATTTTGCTGTTGTACTTGAATCGACTAACAATCTGAAAATATCCATTACGGCCCTTCATAGTTTTTTTTTGTACGTTGTTGAACTCACACTTGATGCACTATTTTGTTTATGCCACATAATCGCTTTTCTTATGCTATTACTGAACTAATGCCTGTTGTAGCGCAGTTTGGATTTCGCTCAGGACAGAGTACTGTGGGCCTGTTAGAAGATTTTAATGACTATATCTGCAACGAAGTCAATAAAAACAATGTTATTTTGACTCTTTTCGTTGACTTACAAAGAGCATTTGACACATTATATCATGAACGGTTACTACCAAACTAAGCAGATGTGGTTTCAGAGGCCCGTATTACTCATTTTTTAAGAATTATTTAACAGGCAGACAGCAACGTGTCCTATAGTCCTATAATTGTTTGTTGTGTGTTAAATCAGGGGCAACGAAAGGGTCCATATTGGGACTGCTTTTGTTAACATTTACATGAATGGCCTTGCTTGCTTAAGACTAAAATCAAAATTTATTTACACAACCTTTGTCCATAAAGTTTCGAGACTGATTTATTTTCTTCTCTAGAACTGATTCCCCAATACAAATTTTTGGTGCGTATGTGTAGCGCCACCTTTTTGGGCTAACCTGAGCTATTTAGGTTAATTGCTGTGGCAGCCGCTAGATGGCACTATATGTAGAAAAATATGTTGTCACTAGTCATCTGCGCATTCTACTGTGAGTGAATGTGGTGAGATGGACGTCCACCTCAAACAGCGTGTAAACATAAAATTCTGTGTGA
This sequence comes from Dermacentor variabilis, assembly GCF_050947875.1. Classification (NCBI taxonomy): domain Eukaryota; kingdom Metazoa; phylum Arthropoda; class Arachnida; order Ixodida; family Ixodidae; genus Dermacentor; species Dermacentor variabilis. The sequence continues at coordinate 99,468,039 of NC_134568.1, forward strand.
AGCTTGGCAAGACAGCCACACAGACGGATGAGCTCCTTCGTGACACTTACGGCAACGAGACATTATCGTGGGCACGAGTTTTCGAGTGGCACATGAGGTTCATTTCGGTGAGAATGTCGGTGAAAGACGACACAAGGCAGGGGCGCCCTGCAACTTCATGGAATGAAAACAACATGGCTCAGATTAGGGAGATCGTACAGCAAGACCGCACCATTACAGTCGACATGCTATCGGATACTCTCGATTAGTGAGACAACATGCCACCAAATTTTGCGCGAGAACTTGGGGAAACGAAACCTGAATGCCAGACTTGTGCCGCGCTCCCTCACACAGGACCAGAAGGACACACGGGCATCAGTGAGTGCTGATTTGCTCTCCGAGGCAGAGAGGATGCTGAATTTGTCAACAGCATCATTGCTGAAGACGAAAAGTGGTGTTTTGAACACAATCCTCAAACAAAGAGGCAGAGCGCCGAATGGCGGTCCACAATCTCTCCGGCATCGAGAAAGGTGCGGCGACAGAAGACCAAAACAAAGACGATGCTGAGACTTGTCTTTTTGATGACAGAGGCGTCATACACCATGAGTTCGTCCCACAAGGGCAGATGGTGAATCAGGAGTTTTATATCCGCGTGCTTCAACACATCCGTGATGCACTGTGACGCCGTCGCCCTGACTTATGGGCATCTGGACAATGGAGCCTTCTCCACGATAACGCAAGGCCGCACACTGCTCTCAGCGTGACAAAATTTCTCGCCAAGCACAGCATTACTGTACTTCCCCATCCGCCATACTCGCCTGACCTCTCCCCATGCGATTTTTTCCTGTTTCCTCATGTGAAGAGAGCACTAAAAGGTCACTGGATGGGGAGCGTGGAGACCATTCAAGACGCCACGACAAAAGAACTGACAGCACTGCCAAAAGAAGCATTTTCCAACTGTTTCCAAGATCTCATGCAAGAAGCGTTAGAAGCTGTGTATAGACTGCAAGGGAGACTATTTCGAAGGGGTGCTGCACAAATGATTTCAATGTTACACATTTTTTTTAATGGACTCAGTCTCGGAACTTTACTGACAAAAGTCGTATGCTGATGACACGGCTTTGGTTGTACTGAACACATTTTTGAATGAAGCCGCTAGAGTACTACAGTATGATGTCTCTAAACTACTTGATTGGTTCATTGACAAAAAAATGTTTATTAATATAGAAGAATAACATATGTTTTCACAACCCATACCAAAGTAGTTGCGGATATTTCCCCTGTTTATCTCCACACCAGTGACTGCCTTGCATGCTCATGTTCTCCGGTAACTCTGGTGAAAAACACAAAATACCTGGGGCTACACTTTGACGACACGTTGTCATGGAATGTCCACATTGAAGAGTTCGCAAGGCACTTACATGCCGTGCGTGCTCATTTGTATGCTCTAAATTCTTTCTGTGATGTAAATGTTCGTAAAATGGTTTACAAAGCACTTGGTGAATCGATAATTAGGTACAGAATAACAATTTATGGCTTTGCTTCTTTTAGTAGACTTCAGATAATTAACCGCATCCTAAAAAAAAACATTGCCTATAGCCTCTCGTATGGCACACTTGGTCATGGGGATGTCTTGCTGAGCATGTACCAGTCATGTTGTTTGTCGAGCACCAAGTTTTGTTTGACACCATGTGTAAGAATTGTTTTTCTACTAATTTCAAAAACGAACGTGAAACCTCGCAGCTTACGTTAGATAGAAAAATATGTGGTACCTCGTGTGTACACAAACTATGGCAAGAGGACTCGTGCTTTCTACATGCCGGCTAATTTCAATAATTTGAATGAGAATGATATCGCCAGAACATTGAAACAAATAAAATCACATTTAAGGTCATGGGTGATACGTAATGCCCATATTTGTTAAACCTTTTCTTTAGGATTTTGAAGCATGTATACAAAGACGGAGCAATTCAGAAGGCTTCATACTATGTACACTTTCCTTTTCCATTTTGTTACCTATCCGGACCTGTTTGTGTGAGCCTGATTGTGAAGGTATCTTAAATGTCAATGCTTTTTCATACATTTTTTTTAATGTGTCATTATTTCCGTTGTGTACACATATCAGTACTTCCCGCTCACTGCCCAATCTCGCACACAAGCAATGTTGCTTATGCGGGTTGGATTTGTAATGGCGACATGTTTGGATGTAATAAAGATTATTATTATTATTATTATTATTATTATTATTATTATTATTATTATTATTATTATTATTATTATTATTATTCCACTGTGGATTCCCCATTTGGCTTGCTTCTTTGTAAGACAAAAAAGAGAAAGAAATAATCATGCTCACCAGCAGACCTTTAAGGTGTGCTACTGCTAAGTAGTGCCTGTGAAAATAAACCAGTTGTGTTATAAGACAATGTTTAGAAGTTAAAGTTGTAGCCAAAAATGTGCAAAGGTTAAGAGGTTCTATAAAAAGCAGGAAAGAGACGATGCCAGATTACATACTTTTCATAAAAGAGTGAGCTGTCAATGATCTTTCGATGCCTGACGATTCTTGCTTTGCATCTTGTTCCCCTCCAGAGTCAACCTCACCCTCAGAGTCTGAAGTCTCGCTAGCACACATTGTTCACACTGTACTGCACCTTGATCACCTAAAAAAGGAGAGGAAATACACTGACTCACGCGAATTACTGACAAGCACCAAATAATGTAGCAAGCAAATCGCACGGAAAATCAGTAAAGATAACTTATTAGATCCTCATCAAGAAGATACATTAAGTACAAAAGTTCTGCTTTTTTGCCCAAGACTAAAAAAATTAAACTGGGGTTTTATGTGCCACATCTGTGAAGTGGTTTTGGAACACACCGTAGTGGGGGACTTCAAGTCAATTTTGACCACATGGTGCTCTTATCATTCACCAGAAAGTCACCAAAGCAAGGGTCAAACCTGTGACCTTGTGCTCAGCAGCACAATGCTACAGCCAGTTGGCTACCATGACGGGTGGTCTCTAACACCGACTGATAGGTTTTAGTGTTCTAAAGAGAATCCTCAGTCGCTCTTGTGTCAATTTTACTCTGTATATCAAAATTCACGTCCGTTAAAATGCCATTTGAAAGTGCTTTACATTCCACTTTTGCACCAACAGCTTCAAGTGTAAACTGTTGTGAAAACATGCCCTGTTAATTATTTATATGCTCCACCTTATGCTGAGTGTTTTTCTATAACATGCTATGCTACCAGTAGATACATTTTTAAAGATTATTGTGGCATCGTCAAGCATCATCTTGCAGCAGTTCCTTCTCAATATTCAATTTTTTTTTTTCAAGAACAGCATTCTAAACATGCATTCATTATATTATCAAACGGCACAGACTTACTGCGCACATTGGCATCATTCGCCCTAGATGTTGATGCATGTGATATCTGCTTGTGAGTACGTCTCCCATACCGCTTCTTTGCTTCTAAAATTGAAAAGACAGCATTGAAAGGATTCAGGAAATGGGCTATAATTCCTTAGTGCAACAACCACGAACAATGCAATTTCAAAGCTCAGATGTCGCCGGTTTCTAGTGAAAGCAGAGAGAGCCATTTTACAGAGCTGTATGAAAATTTACAATGTAGAGGTGACTCAGCAAAATGGTGGGTCACTGGCCACCTGCCAGGAAAACCATATAATTTTGGGGGAATCCACACGTGTTTTCCTTGAAGGTGCAGGCCTACTCTCCATTTTACTAGGAAAAAATTATGTGGCATAGAAAAAGTAGTATGAAGAATATAGTGAAGTAAGAAAGCTTGCTAATATGAAAAACAAAATAGGAAACATACTTTTCATCATAGAGGGTGGTGGAAGTGGTAGTAGCTGCACACTTTCCAGACTTGAGCAAGGGTTCTTCGTTGCTTTTCTCTTTTGGCCCTTCCCAGGTCCACTTCACTCCCCAAGTCTGACCCATTTTCAGCTTGCTTGAGTTTTTGTTGCCCTGCATCACATGTTCCTAAGGAAAGTGACAAATAATAATGAGCATAAATTCAAGCATTGGCCCAATTATTTAATTAACTAATTTTTAAAGTTTTCTAATGACCTTAAGAGATCGAGTTGCCAGGTAACCTTAAACAAGTTGTTGCGCCAAGGCGTATATGAGCTTTCATTTCTGAATGAAAAAGCGAGTGTCCCCTTGTAAGCATGTAAAACCTACAGCTGTGTCACCAAAGAAAACAATCTTTCTAAAGTTCCCTTTTTTTTTTTTCAGAGATGTGTGTGCACATTGCAATTTTGAGTACATTGCCAACATGAATAAGGCTACTATGTGATGAGACATACTACAACATAATTAGTAGAGAAATATAAAACTCACTGAATGTCTCTATGTGCACACATGGCACAACTTGCCAGATGGACGATGTAAATGCTTCACATGTTGCTAAATACGAAACATTCTTGAAATCCTGTGGCCACAAGCACACATCACCATGCAGCTGCTTGGTATGTACAAGAGCCACAGAGTCACCTTTCTCTGGAAACTTGATGACTGCACAGTGATCACCTTAAAGAAAAAACAATATACATATAGTACAGTTATATATAGAGGGAAAACAGGGGGAATGCGGTAGATAGAAATTCAAGACGAGGAGCAAAACGAGAACAAGATGAAAGCGGGAGCCAACGTTTTGACAAGTGGACTTATCTTGAACAAGCATGGAAAAAGACAAGTTCATTTGTCAAAACGTTGGCTTCCGCTTTCACCTTGTTCTTGTTTTGCTCATCAGTTCTATACACAGGAGTTTATTCATCATTTGCATATTCAGATGCACGAGAGGAAAAACAACCAGCTCCTTTTTGAATGGAACTCACATGCATTTTTCCGACACCCATGTCAGAGGCCAACACCGCAGCAGAGAAGGCTTGGACGCAATCAATATTACCAGTGCACATGAGGGACAAGGTGTCAAATATACATCTTTCTTCAGGAACTTCCTTCCAATTACATATGGCATACCTTATGCATTATGGGCAAAGTTTTCTACCACAACTACACTTCCATTAAGGAGTTTGCAGAAGTTATTCCTCCTACTAGTGTCTAAGAGAATTCCTTCTGGACTCCCCATCAGGGCCGATCCCGAAGATAGTGCAATGCCGGGCCGACCCACGGCGGAGGTGAAGTAGGCGTTAAGCACTCCCCATATGTGGGCCAGTCCCGAAGATAGTGCAATACCGGCCCGTCCCACAGTGAAGGTGAGGCATTAAGCACTTCCCATACGTGGGCCAATCCCGAAGGTAGTGCAATGCCGGGCCGACCTGCGGCGGAGGTGAAACAGGCATTAAGCACTCCCCATCAGGACCGATCCCGAAGATAGTGCAATGACGGGCCGACCCGCGGCGGAGGTGAAGTAGGCGTTAAGCGCTCCCCATATGTGGGCCGGTCCCGAAGATAGTGCCATGCCGGGCCAACCCGCGCCGGAGGTGCAGCTCGTCAGTAAAGGGCCCACATGCACAGCTTCGCTGGTCATCCTACTTCACAGAGTGGAAGGGCACCGAGTTTTTTTAACTGTGGCCCTTGGCAAACGGGCATAAGAGGCCCATCTTCATGTTGTCCAGTGAGCAGAGGGAACTGCTTAGTCATTTTCTTTCTGTACTGAAGCTTCCGTGTTTCGACAATTCTGTTCGACAGTTCCTCGAGTGAGTGCTGCGGCTTTCTCAGAAGCATTTTGATGGTGCCCAAGTGGCTCTCAAACGGAAATGCACTCCATGAGTCCAGTGGCCCCAAATGTCTTGCATCATCGGCAAGATGGCAAAGCCCATGTACATTATGGGATACACGGTGCTGACCATATATTTCCACAAAGCCTCTAACAAGTAACTTCAAAATCTTCTCAGCATAGTTGAGCTCAGTGGCTACTGTGCTTTTTGATGCAAGAATGGTGACTGAGAAAGTTTTTATACATCCCTTGTGGCACTACAGAGGACAACACCAGTGGACTACTATAAGCACAAGAAACCTGAATTCTGTTGCTTTCCAGCGATCTAGGTCATGTAGGCCTCTTGGACGTTGGTTGAAGTCAGGTGGTAGAAAAAGAGAAAGCTTTGTTTGCTTGGCTGAAATATGATTTTGTGCAGAAGCCCCTCGTCTAATCTGCTTGGGATTTCGAAACCGCAGCAGAAGCAGTTTTCGCACATCTACTAGGCACACAAGATGCATATAATCCAGTGGAACATCTTTCACCAAGTCAACTGGCCACTCCTCAAGAACCATATTGCCAATATGGTGTTGCTGTTGAAATTGGCCTCGAAATGTGGTGTTGGCGCGCAGACTCCCACTCTTTGCCGGAAAGCACACTCTCCCTTCAATGTAGAGGCTTTTCACAGTGCAGTTTGTACAGCTGTAGTACCCAGTGTGGTTTCTTACACTCAGGATAAATGCTATTACAGGTGCATCACAGATGATGGCATTTATTCTGACAGGTATAACCTGTGCGCCAGAACATATGCCATAGCTAACGACTTCCTTAACGTCATCAACTGACAAAGAAACTCATTTGCATCATCAGGTTTTTTCTTGCCAAAGAAGACACCTACAGCAAGTGGGTCACGAGCTTCGATTTTCTTTACATGACCAAGTATCGTATGAAATTGTTTTCTCGAGCTCTTCAGCCTCGACTATCCTACAGTCTTAATAATATTTGGGGTTTTACGTGCCAAAACCACTTTCTGATTATGAGGCACGCCGTAGTGGAGGACTCCGGAAATTTTGACTACCTGGGGTTCTTTAACGTGCACCTAAATCTAAGCACACGGGTGTTTTCGCATTTCGCCCCCATCGAAATTCGGCCGCCGTGGCCGGGATTCGATCCCGCAACCTCGTGCTCAGCAGCCCAACACCATAGCCACTGAGCAACCACGGCGGGTTATCCTACAGTCTTGTAGTGATGCACTGGTGATCTTGCGTAGGTTCGAATCAATCACCGTTGCTACAGCGTTGCTGTTCCTCTGCCCCGCTGCTGTAGCAGCAGCGGAGGGATATCGGTCTAAACGGTCTCTAACAATCCTTACAGACTCACAAACGGCATGCCGCAACTACTTACGCGGCAGAATAGGGCACGGAGCGCTCCGCATATTCCGCTCCGGAGACCACATAACACAACAACAACCAAACGAAGAACCAATTAGGCATACGATAGTATGGATGCTGGGTCACACAGGAATGGCAGGGATCCAAGAGGCAGACAGGATAGTTCGAGGGTACATTTATTACCAAGCATCCAACGTAGGCGACCTCGAGAGGACCAAACCCTAAGACTATTCAGCGATACTAAATTACTACAAGGGCTACAGAAAGCGGTATCCACCACTGCACAACTCCCTCATCAGAGAGGACTGTTGCGTGAAGGCAGCTACCCAAGTAACCACAGATATCCGGGCAATGTCCGAATGACGTCCTTTCTGGATATTCAGGATGTCCGTGGGATATCCATGAATGTCCGACAAACATCCCTGGGAAATCCAAAGGTAACCGCTTTGGTCATCCGTAGTACGTGCGACGCGGACATCCAGCATGGTTATTCAGGGGACGTTCAGGATATATATATATATACATATCCGGGTGTATTCCAGATATACACATACCTTGAAGTGACAATAGTGGCCGGGACACATTTAAGCACTCAACCAATGTAATATTTATTACATTGGTCGAGTGATTGAATGCATTCTGCTGTAGTGACTCTGCTTTAAATAAACACAAAATGAACCTACACCAACTTCCAAATACAATTAAACTTTTATTGTCACCTTATACATATAGAGACCAAAAAGCACATATATGCGTATTGTTCAAAGAACAAATATACGCTGATAAAAAAAAAGGAAAATTTGCAATTCCAATAGCACAACAGAACAAAAATTCTTATTGCCACCTTGCTAGGACATTTGAGTTTGCAGCATGGAATAAAAAAAGAATGAAGCAAAAAGAAGATATGAATTAGCATTATTCAACTGCGAAAGCAACAGCAATGACATGAAGGAATTGATCTTGACCACATCACTTCAATAGCACTGAAAACGCCTGCGGTTAAGACATGTGCAGCAATGGAATTGTAACAAATTTGCTATGGCAGGGTAACTGACAAGCTTACGCACATTCCTTAATGGCCAACATTTAGCATCATTTAGCACTGCTGTATGCCCAACATTTTCCTTAATGGCCCAAATGCAGTTTTTTAGCAAAATCGAAGGGCGCCAATGAAGATTCCGCGGTAGCTAAAGCAAATGTAGGCTCCGAGGTCCTGCTTACCAGAGAACCCACATTGACTTGTGCGTACACCTCTCCTAAGGGATCCTGTTCCGTTCTCACAGCGAAGTGAACCATCCGAAGAGTCACGTAGAGTAGATCCACCAGGGAAGCAAGGGACATTGTCCTTAATGCGCGTAGTGTCACAACCACCGTCCTGAACTTCCGATGTCGCCTCGGTGCAGCGGCCAGCATCACAAGGCGTACAAATGTTTGCAGGGACAGCACGACCGCACATGTTAATGCAAGTGTGCGGCGTATATGCGCCACTGCACAGTTCTAGACTTGCGAATTCTTGAGCCGTTGACTGCTGCTGCGGGTGCGAGATCCGAAGTCCTCGAATATCGTCTTCGTTTCCAGTGACGCTTTCTTTCGCGTGTACGGCTTCTCCCGCAGTCTAGACATGCTGGCACCTGTAAAGAACACAGATTTCAACACCCAAACGAATTAAAAAAGAAATTGATGTAGCGGTCATACCTTAGTAGCTGAGCAGGAAACCACGGCAGGTGACAAATCGTGCTCCGCTACCCTCGAAACGATCACAGAATGAAAAACGGCGTAACGACAATGGCTAGAGCTTGGATTGGATCACTGCAGGGCTCTGCTTTGCCAAGGCTCTAACACTTCAACGTGCATCTACGCAAATATAAATAGGTTTTTAAAATATTGTATTATTACACAGTAAAATATTAACTTATTTTGGGAATATTTTGTATCTGATTTCCGGGTTGTTAGTTTCTGCTAACTCTCTCGGCACCTTAAGGGCAGAAAAACGTAGCCTTTGAGATTACTGTCAATGCATGGTGGCTCTGACATATTGTAGCTTTCGTAATCGCTTTCAACGCACGCAGCCACCAAAATCGCAGCCTTCGAGATTTGTTTTTGTTACCTACAGTGATATAATTGTATGCAAAATTGAACACACTAGAGTACGTCCTGTTTTAATAAACCAGCCAAAAACAGACGCACACAGGAAACATACAAGAAGACAGGAAAGAGGCTGGAAGAGGCCTGTCTTGTGTATGTTTCCTGTGCCCGTCTCCTTTTTTTTTTTTGCTGTTTTTTTATACAATGCACCAACTAGCCCAACAACGTGCTTTACTTTCTGTTTCAATGATACACCTGAACCTACATAGCATAAGTCCCAGCTACATGTTCGGAAGTCAGGGCCTTTTCATAATGAGGGATACCTTGAGTGCTTGGCTCTAGGTCGAATAAGTGGCTTCAAATCGGCGCTTATATATTCTGCTAGTCACCCACAAGCATTTTTTAAAGCATACTGCAAATTGTTTGTAGGAACCACTGATAGGAAAAAAAACGTATTTTAATACTACGATGTTAAAGTGGGCAGAATTTATATCAACTTGGAAAGATATTTATTTTGCTTTGAAAAAAGAATGAACTGTGTCCGATAGAGAAGAAAAATAATCAAATATAATGTGAACAGACTAAAACTTCCGGCAATTTTGTTATGTTAGTTTATATAACTAACTAGTGTATATATCCTGGACATGCCTACTTATGGACAGCCAGAGGACGTTCAAAACGGGATGTCCCATGCATAGAGTTTCTCACTACATCACCTAGAGGGAAATCTGGCGCTGCAGCGCTGTGGTATGCATGGGAATGCCAGTATATTGTGACTTCGGATTGGCATCGTTTTCGGAGAGACAGGGACCTTGAAGACGCGCTTGGCAGGCACCATAGAGTTTCATATTATTTATTTAGAAACTCTATGGCAAGCACCGTTCCGTCTGTCGCAATGATTCATTTTCTACTAAAACAGCACGTGAAAAGCTGTTTTGGTTTTATTAGTACGCAAAAACATGTTTTGTTTAACTATGAGAACTTCTTATTGCGTGTACGATTATGTGTTACGTAAAAAAGTATCAGCGGGCCGCTAAAGTTGGAGGACAGACGACAAGGTTCGCGCTCACTTTGAAACAGTTTGTCGTCTGTTCTTGCTTTTCTTCGCTTGGTCATGCATTGTAGGTGAGTAAAGATGTAATATGCGTGAATGGAAACATTTTATGAAGATTTTACTTTGAGAACACGTTATTTGTGTAGCCATATCCACGTTTTAGACGAAGTCTCGTACAACACCAGCCAACACGAGCCTCGCAGATACATATACCGTCATTCCCATGACGGCACGGTGCCCCCTTAAGAAACTCCCATAGACGGTGGCGCCAGATTACCCTCTAGGTGTTATAGTGAGAAACTGGACTTCTCCTGTACCATAGAGTTTCTTACAAAAATTACTAGAGGGAACTCTGGCGCTGCAGTCGTTGTCCTACCATGGGAATGATGGGAAGTACATGGATTTGTCTGATCTTCGTGCTCGTGGATTCAGATGTTTTTGTGGCTTTGTTTATTACGCTATATAAATCTTATTGTATATTTCAGCGCAATCTATATTCTTCAAAGTGCAGAAGACGCCTGGAACGCGTACCATTGCTATTAATTGCAAGGATTGAGCTTGTCCAGGTGGTCAAATCGAAACGCGCCAAGCGTCTCAAGGCACTGGCATGCCCGCGATCAATTCGCAAGGGCGTTTCATTCGCGTGTCGATGCATGCGTCCGTGGCTTAATGGTTTCAATATCAGGCGTCTTCGCTAGAGTCCCTGTGTTCGAATCCTGAAGTCTGGCAATATTAATGATGTTTATTTAATTCTTTATTACGCAATACACTGTTGAAAATGACGCGTTCACAAAGTCACGAAGCTGGTTTGAAGCCAAAAAGACGAAGTTTAGGCAAATCCATGTACTTCCCATAATTCCCATGCTGGGACAACCGCTCCCATTGCAGCTCCCGTAGACACTAGCGCCAGAGTTCCCTCTAGTAATTTTTGTAGGAAACTCTATGTCCTGTACGTCCCATGGACGTCCGTGTTGGATATACGGATGGATGGACGTTGGTACTTATTGTGGACGTCCCACGGATATCCGTGGTTACTTGGGTACAAACGGGCTCGTACCCGAACTTAAATGTACTTAGCAAAATGTATCCCACACAATACAATGACAAATGCCCCTGGTGCCGAGAAACACCCACGCTGCGTCACATAACGTGGGCATGCCAGAAGATTGACGTGGTACCAGTTATACCAAACCCGAGTGCGAAGCAATGGAAGGGAGTGCTCTTCAGCGATCGCCGGGTGGACCAAGAAGGTCTGATTCGGCGAGCACAACTGGCAGCAACATTCAGCAGAGCCCTGGACTAAGGCTGGAGGCGAACGGTTCGCACGCAGAATGGTCGTGGTGATAGGGGACTCCAACGTGGGGAGGGCTGAACAAGGCGTGATGGCGAGAGTGAAGGCGGACGGGCTAAAATCCCTTAAACTTCGCAAAGTAGTGACACTCTCCTCCTTCGCCTTCACTCCTCCTCGTTTCTCCTCTCTAACGCTCCCTCCTCTACCGCGGCGCCGCCTACACTGCTCGAGCGTAGCAACAGCGCCAACATGCGCTCCTCGCCACTCCGTAGACGCTTCTCGAGCAAAAATGGCGCTGATGCACGGCGTGAGGGCCCACGTGGTGCTATTAGGCCAATAGCGACGCGGCGTCGGCTTCGGCCAGAGCGCGCGAGGAGGAGGAGGCATTCTTCAAAGCGTGGCAGTACTTTACGAAGTTTAAGGGGCTTTAGGACGGGCGAGTACAGGTGGAGGCGCAAGCGGGCAACGGCATGGTGGAAGCAATGACCAAGGCGCGGGAAGTGGTAAGGAACAGCACGGAGAGCGACAGCTTGGTCATTATGCATGCTAGGCTCAATGACGTGTTTAAGGGGAGAAGCCAGGACCTTGAGAGGCACATTGAGACTAGGCTGAGTAAGCGTAGAGAGGCCGCCGGGAGGGTGCATGTGACCATATGCACTATCCCAGAGGTCCAGGGCCAGACTTACCAGGTAGAAAGGAGAGTGGTTGAGGCCAATGGGGTCATTAGGAGTCTGAGCGGACGACTCGGGTACAGCGTGATGGAGGTCAACAGGGACGTATACGGAGCCGGCTTCCGGCCTTTTGTGCAGGATGGCATTCACTATATATATAGAGTGGTGCCACTGGCAAAAGGATAGGGAGCAGGATGGGTCGCCAGGCAACAGCTTTTTTAGGGGGACCCAGACCCCTGAAAGAAGCAGTGTAGGCGTGGACGATTCGAGGCAGGAGCCACAAACAAGCAAACATCGGTACTGTAGGAGAGGCGACAGGAATAAGCACCAGAGCCAAATTAAGTCAGACATAGGGTTCATTAACATGCAAGGTGGCAGAAATAGGCTAAAATGGGAGAAAATCGAAGAACAACTAAGGCAGGAGAACTTAATGGTTTATGGGTTTGTAGAGACACATCTTACGGGCATGGAAAACCGCCCTGTAACCCTGATTATGCACGGGAATACTGCAACAGAGTGCAGGGTAGCAGAAAGGGCGGGGGAATTGGACCACTCATTCATAAAAATACAAATTGGCAAAAGGTCAAACAGGAATGCAAGAAGCATTTATGGCTAAAAAGAAAAGTAGCAGGGGCGAAAGCACTTCTAGGCGTTGTATACCTTTGGACAGGATCAAATGCTAAAGAGGAAAAAAATGTTGGACTGTATAGCAGCGGACATCAATGAGCTAGGAAAATGATATGAGATAATCGTATTAGGAGACATGAATGCGCATGTTGAAGATATGGATGGGTACACAGACTCCACAGGTAACATGCTGCTGGATATGTGTGAGAGGCTTAACTTAGTTGTCTGTAACTCTGCTGAAAAGTGTGACGGGATCATAACATGGGAGGTAGGGGGTCGACACTCGACAATAGATTATGCGTTAATGTCACATAGGATGTACGATAGATTAGGAGCCATGATTATAGATGAACAGGGCTCCAGAAGTATAGGTAGCGACCACAAACATATCAAGCTGAGTTTTAAGAGGGAAACTAAAGCACGAACGACGCGTGAGGAAATGCCAGATGTGATTTTTTACTCAGAAGAACAAGTGGAAATAGCGGCCAAACAAATTGAAGAGGAAATATCAGAGGGTACTGAAACTGATTGGACTTACCCAAAGTTAATGAGACTATTTGAGCGTGAGCTAGGTAAGGCGCGAGTCAGAAAAACAAGGCAAGGGATACGAAAACAAGAGCTGGTGGGATGAAGAGGTTAAGAAGGCCATAAAGAAACGTCAGGAAGCCTCCAGGGAACACAGGTATTCCAAAAGTAAGGGAAAACCTGAAGCAGAAGTAGAGAGGAAATAGGTAAACTACATAAAATGCAGAAGGGAAGCATCCTATTTGATCAACGAGAAAATCAAGACAAAAGGGTCGCAATGGCTGTCAGAAATAAGCAATAAAAAAGATAAACAGGCAGCTAGGAAATTCTTGCAACATCTGAACTCCTTGGGTAATAGGACAAGCCTAGAGCAGAGGCATATAGTAACAGCTCAAGGTACTCGGTTAGAAGGAGAGGAGGCAATGGAGCATATAGGAACCATGATGAGGGAAATATTTACAGAACAGAGAAATGGTACATGCAGTATGTCGGCGAGGGATAGCCCGGTCAATCCACTGCTTTCGCTTGGACAAAGAGAGGGGGAAAGGGCCGAGAAGAGGGTACCAAGTAGCACATCGGCAGGCCCCGATGGTATTCCAATTATGTTAATAAAGAAATTGGGCCCGAAATCTTAAAAAGCATTAAGGGAGGTGGTGAGCAAAATGTTAATGAATGGTAAAGTACCTGACGAATGGAGGCTAAGTAGGATGAGAATGATATATAAGGAAAAGGGGAACAAAGCTGACAAACAACTACCGGCCTATAACAGTGACGTCAGTGGTTTACAGGGTGGTTATGCAGGTTATAAAGGACAGACTGCAATCATGGGTAGAGAACGAGGGGGTACTTGGAGATCTACAAGATGGGTTCCGGAAGCATAGGAGGCTGGAAGACAATATGTTCTCACTAACACAGTGCATTGAAATAGCTGAAAAGGAACACAGACCCCTATGGCTGGCTTTTTTGGATATCAAGGGAGCCTATGACAGTGTACTTCAAGAGGGCTTGTGGGGCATTCTGGAAACTTTAGGAGTGCAAGATGGAGTAACCAATTTCTTAAAAAGATATCTATAAATGTAACCGGGTGATTATACAATGGGAAAAGTAGATTTCGGAGCCTGTAATGATTCGGCGTGGGCTTAGGTAGGGGTGCCCGTTGTCACCCCTGATGTTTATGCTGTACCTACAAGGTTTAAAGGCCAAAATACAGCAAAGCGGACTCGGCTTCAACCTATCATTTTTCAAGCAAGGAAAATTGATTGAACAGTCATTACCAGGACTGATGTACGTGGATGATATTGTATTACTGGCTGACAATGCAGAAGATCTGCAGGGATTGATGGACATATGTGGTACAGAAGGAGACAGATTAGGCTTGAAGTTTAGCAAAGAAAAATCAGCAGTCATGATTTTTAATGATAACATTTGCGGCGAGCATAAGATACAGGAGGCCACGCTGGAGATTGGGGTGTGGATTTATCCACACCTTGGGGTGTGGATAAATAATGGCATTGAGTATCTGACAGAGTACGAAAAATATCTAACGACTAAAGGTAACAGAAGTGCAGCGATTATGAAGAGTAGGGCACTGTGGAACTACAATAGGTACGAGGTAGTACGAGGGATATGGAAGGGGGTAATGGTTCCAGGCCTGTATTTTGCCAATGCAGTTCTATGTATGAGAGCAGAGACCCGGCAACAGTTGGAAACTAGGCAACGTGGTGTGGGTAGGTTCGCTCTGGGAGCACATGGCAAGACACCAAATCTTGGGGTGCAGGGGGATCTGGGATGGTCTTCTTTTGAGGGAAAAGAGGCTAGTAGCGAGGTAGTATTTGAGGAGCGCTTGTGAAAAATGGGGGAAATGCGGTGGGCTAGGAAGGTTTTCAGTTACTTATACACGAGGAATGTTGACACAAGGTGGAGGAAGCGAACTAGAAAATTGACAAGCAAATACTTGGGCAGCAGTGGGGGGACAGGTAAGGAATCATCCGTCAAGAAAAAGGTTAAGGAGACAGAGAGGGGTATGTGGAAAACAGATGCAAACCAAATCGGCATTAGAGACATACAGGACGTTTAAGCAAGAAATATCCTAAGAAAATATTTACGATAACGCTAAGGGAAGCTCATTGTTGTTTGAAGCCAGGACAGGTGTACTGCGGACTAAAACGTACCGAGCCGGATACCAGGAGATAGATTTGTTGTGCGGGGCGTGCGGAGAGGAGGAGGAGACGGCTGAACACCTGATACTTGCTTGTAAACAACTTCACCCTGCAGCTGAATGTAACGGGGAACTATTCAAAGCTTTGGGTTCTAAAGACACTGAAAGTAAAATAGACTTTGAACAGGTAGAAATAACTAAACGGAGGCTATCTGATTGGTGGATAATATCAACGTAAAAGTAAAGGAGTAAATACACAGGTATGCATGCATACAGTACCATTCAAGGCTAGGTGGCGCGCACCGCCTCCGCCCGATTCAAAGGGTTGAGCCTCAATCATCCATCCATCCAATTGGCAGAGCGTATCGCTATGTCGACTGCTATCAGGAGCTTGCATGATGCACGCAATAGGAATGCACTGCCAGCACTTCTTAAGTAGCGAGCGCAACAAAACCGTGAACTGGTTCTTAGGGTCACCTTTAATTACCAGCCGACTATATCGATTTTCCTTTTTTTTCACCCTTCGACATCGGCTCGGAGATAACTCGCTCGCCGCCGCGCTGCCGCTATCCCTGCGATCTGCATTACGGCGCGTCGCGTGATAGAAGCAATGGAACATTAAATCGAACATCTCGATATACGGGCCCTGCATTGCCTGCGCGAAGTAAAATCGAAGAGCGTGGTGGTGACGGTGCGCGCTGTGCCGTGGAATTGAGGAACAAAGTGCGGCACTCCCGAACTTGAGAAAAAGGGCAGCCAAATAAGAGATCTCCATAATATCTTCCCGTCCTGACTGTATAGTTTTATCAGCTGAACGAAGGAAGCGCTGAACCAGCCTAGGTTGAACCCTTCTGATTGCTGAACGGCGATCTGCGAGGTATTCACGCTGGCGATAGCACTGGGAATTCGGTCTCACCATGCAAATATCTCCTTGGCATCGGCTTTGAAGCGGAAGTCACGGGAAAGCTGACCCAGCCCTTCTACCGGCCAACACAGTAATTGCGAGAGCAACTTTGTGGACAGTGTCGGCAGCAGAGATTAGGCCATTCCGATGAATGATTCGCGTCCGACCGACCTTTGGGAGCTGCAGGCCGGTGGCGATGAACCTTAGTGCGCAATTTCTTCCTCTGCGTGGAATCACCACTGGTACGCTTGCACCTGAGTCTCCTCCAGTTCTTAGCGTAGCCTGCTAAAGGTCTACTTAGAAAGCTGGCAGGGGCGGTGCAACTCATTATCCGTCATTTCTTCGAACGCGTATCGCACTTCCAGCCGTGATCGACACTGAAAGAGCAACGCCAAGCAGACGACGAAGGCAAGTAATAGCATCCGAAGCAACCAACGCACGCCCGCGCGACGCCCGCGTCTCCGGGTTCGCGCGACCGGCGCGCGCGGCCAGGGTCGCAAGCCAACAGCCAAGCCACAGCAACGGAACCCAAAGTGGACTCCCTTCGCCGGCTACGCCGCGCCCGCTACTTTCCTGTCGGGAATGCTATCATGCTGATAACGCGCATGCCGTTCGTTACTGTAAAGTACCGGGCTCGCAGCGTTAAAGAAAGGAAACGCATCAAGGCAGGTGACGATTATCGTTGTGTGGCAGAAGGGGCACTCCAAAGGGTGTAAACTTTTCTTAGAGTATACTATACCGGTCCGCTTTGAAAATGATTGACAGATGCGTGACGTATTCATAAATTGCGATACCGCGCCGCTGCCTCTGAAGGCCTGTGACGTAACCAAAATTTTGGCCAATCAGGTGAGGCCAAATGAACGGTTCCCCAGCCGAACCGTGGATAGATGGATGGATAGATGGATGGCGGCTGTTCCCTTTGTAATGAGCGGCGGCTCGCGCCACCTAGTCTTTTGCTCCCCCTCCTATTTTTTTCTTCATATCCACTTCTCCTTAAACTAGTTTTCACTCCCCTCCTGCCCCCAAAATAAATATCTAAGTTGTATGGAAAACATTAACTCCCCTATTTATGGTATTATCTATCCCTTGATTTCCTCCACCAATCCTCTAGCCTCCCCTTGGTTACTGCCACTCTTTTCTCGTCTATTTGCCCTCGTTCCCCGGGAAAACCTAATGCCCCTTCCATATCTGTCACTGTTCTCTCAGCCAGAGTCGGACGAAGGTCTGTGCGTCTCAGCACTATATGCTCTGTGGTCGCAATCGCCTCCGCAAGCTGTGCATGAAAGGCCCACGTCTTCAAATTTAGCCCTGTATGTTCTCGTTCTCAAAACCCCCGTCCTAGCTTCGAATAATAGTAAGCTGCCCCGCGAATTATCAAATAAGAGCTCTCTCTTTATCTCCTGTTTTTGTGTCATATACATAGCTAGCGCTGACTTTCCGAGCATTCTTTCTTCCCACCTTTTTCTTTCCGTCTCCTTCACCTCCTTTCCCACACTAGAACCACGTTGGAACCCCTCCCTCGGCTGTAGGTATCTAATCCTCAGCTTCCTAGTTCTGAATGTCCACTTTGTGTTCAAACTTCTCATGTATAGATATTTGTACACGTTTTTCGCCCACCTTTCTTCCCCCAGTGCTGCGAGTCTCTGTTCATATTTTAGCTTACTTATTGCCTCTCTACCTTCGAATGACGTCCATCCCATGTCCCCCTGCACTCCCTCATTAGGGGTGTTCCCGTGCGCTCCTAAGGCCAACTTGCCTACACTTCTCTGTCTTGTTTCCATGCATGCCTGAACTTCCGATTTCATGCACAGTACTGAATTACAGCTACCATAACACCTTTCCATACCCATCTAACCACCTCGTACCTATTACAGTTCCATGGTGCCTTGTGTTTCATTACAGCTGAGTTCCTTTTTACTTCTTCAATCATAATTTTTCCATGTTCTTCCAAGTACTTCTTGCCCTCGTTTAGCCATATGCCCAAATACTTGTATTTTTCAACATGATCAATCTTAGTGCCTTGTATTTCTAATGGTTCCCCCCTTTCTTCATTGTATACTATTATGCCAGACTGCGCTCTACTGAATTGCAGTCCCAATTTTTCTCCCTCCTCTCCACACATCCTCGTTAGTTCCTGTAGCCCTACTCGGGTGTCAGCAAGCAGTACAATATCATCTGCATACATCAGTCCGGCTAGTACTTGAGCTACCTTCTGCCCTTCCAGCATATATAGCTTATGTCGGTTCCTCTTGTGCTCTGTTCTAGCCTCTTTTCCACTTGGTTCATGTAAGTCATAAAAAGCAGGGGCGACAATGGACAGCCCTGTCTGAGACCACTTATTTTAGCTGGCTTTGTTGTTTCCCCCTCCTATGTTATCTCTACCTTATTATCTGTATAAGCTTGTAGGAATCCAACCAACTTTCTATCTAGACCATATTCCTGCAACTGGCTCCATAACTTTCAATAGGTGAAGCGCCAATAGTGACGGCACAGAAGAAGGAATACAGACAGGACAAGGCGCCATCCCATGGCGCAATACCAATACAGACAGGAGCGCCTTGTCCTGTCTGTATTCCTTCTTGTGTACCGTCACTATTGGCGCTTCACCTATTGAAAGCTATGCACCAACTAGCCCCACAACGTGTTTTACGTTTCCATAACCTTTCTTTGTTTACATTATCATAGGCTCCTCTAATGTCTAAAAAAGCTATTCATAGCGGTTCCTGCCAGACTGCCGCTATCTCTATGCACTTTGTTATAACAAATAAATTATCATCTAGCCTTCTGTTCCTTCGAAATCAATTCTGCAGCTCTCCCAAGATGTCTTCACATTCTGCCCATTCCTCCATTCTCATTTTCACCATCTGCATTGCTACTCTGTATATGACTGATGTGACAGTTATTGGCCTGTAGGATTTAATGTTGTCCTTGCTTCCCTTACCTTTGTAAAGTAATATTCTGCTTGATTTCCAGTCCTGTGGAACATCTCCCCCTACAACTATTTGTTCGATAAGTTATCGTAATTTTAATTTACTTTTCTGGCCTAATATGCTTATCAATTTCACAGGTATGTCATCAGGTCCTGTCGCTGTTCCCACGGGGACCTTGTGTTCAATTCTGTCCCATTCCTTACTTGTCATGCCTCTGTTATCCTTCTCTAATTCTGTCCTGCTGTTGTCATTGTTCTCCATTTCGCTGCGCTCTAGCTCTGCAAATGCCGCCTCTATAGTTAATCTAATATATACCTGAGCTTCCTGTCTCTCTACCTTTGTTCCTTCTGGTGTGGTCAGTGAGTGCTGAACCACTTCTATCTTCTTACTCTGTTGCCTTATGTGTTCCCAAAACTTCTTAGAGGCATTTCTGTCTTTCTTTCGTATCTCTAACAACCACTGTACCCCAACTTTTGCTATCTTGGCTTGAATTAATGCCGATGCTTCTCTTTTTATTGCAAAGTAAATCTCGCATTTTGTCTCCACCTCTTCTGGTGGGGCTCCCCTTTTCTTTGCTGCTCTGTGTTTTCTGCACGCATCTTTTCATTGCTCTATGGCCTCCTTAACTTCTCGGTCCCACCAGTTTTTCGGTTGATGTTTTCCCTGCTTACTTCCTAGTTTCCTAACCTGTCCCTTCTCTAGCTCTCGTTTAAAAATACCTATTAACTCGTCGTATGTCCATGCCCTTTGCGGTTGCTTGGATACTATGTTTTCAATGTTTTTCGCCACTTCTTGTAGCTGCCTGTCATTCAGTTTGCTAATACCTTTCCTTTCTTTAGTTTCTATCAGTGGTACTGTCTTTCCAAAACTGATTTTGATTCTTTTGTGATCACTCCTTAGGCTTTTTGTACCTTCCTCATCAATTTCCATACCTCCCAACCGTCCATACAGTTTGTGGGGAATTAGGCAGTAGTCCATTGTCGAGTGGGAGATATTTCTTTCTAATGTTATCTTCCCGTCGCATTTAATTTCACTATTAACTATTACAAAATCAAGGGCCTCACAACAATCTACTAACATCTGCCCTGTTGCATCTGTCACCCCGTCAAAGTATTCGAAATGTGCATTCATGTCACCTAGGATGATTATCTTCTGTTTCATAGCCAACTCCTTGATGTCCTTGGCCATACATTTGAAATGTTTTGCATTCTCCTCTTTCGATTCATTCCCCGTTTTCAGATACACAACTCCCAGGATTGTCTCTACATTCTCTACGGTGCCCTTGAGCCACATGTGCTCACTGCAGCTCTCCCTTACCCTTTCCCAGTCCTGTCCCTTCACTAGCGCCCCAAGGCCTCCTCCTCTGCGGTCTTTCCCTTTTCTGTTGCACCCTACCCAGTTGTATTCTGCAATCCTTATAATCGTATCGTGCAATCGTATCGTTATAAGATTCAGCCCCAGGTTGCCACATTTGTGGTTGCCCATCAGCCATGCCCTCAGCAGACGACAACGTGTTGGTTCTTTATTCTGTGGTGTTCTGCGCGGTGTTGCTGTGCAGAGCAGGGTCATAGCCAGGGGGGGGGGGGGCTTATGGGGCTTCAGCTCCCCCCCCCCCAATTTATTCGTGCTGTCATGCACCGCCGACCAAAACAAGCCCTGTCGCCGGAAATAATTCCGCATTTTGTCTAGAATGTCTTTTTTATGCTCGAAAAGAGATTTCGGCGCGATCATTGCGAACTCTGGCTGGATTTCGTGGCAACGTCCATGCACCGGGAGTCACATAAAGCAAGAGCCCCATCCAAGCGCATGGTTTCAAAGGCGTTTCGATGGCGGGCGGGCTCGTCGCGGCGTCTCGCCGAGACCGCGAAATCTACGGAGCGCATGGATTACGATTCCGACAGTTTATGGGTATAAAGTTCTAAACTTTTGATGCGAAAGGTGCATCATTGACATTTCCAAAGTCGTGCTTCAGATTTTCAATTCCAGAACTTTGTGGGTTTATGGTTGTTATAAACATTTCCCGCCGGAGGTGCATTAACTTTTATAAAGTCGTACATCAGACCATATAACGAGACAACCCAAATCAACACACTGTCCGACAAGTTGACAAAGCACGCAGCGAGGTCCGATGAGACGAGGTGTTGTGGCGTTTCATTCGTACCGTCATGTCACAGAAAAGAATATCAACATTTTTTCACCTACGCCAAAACATCCATGTCAAGACACTATGCCAGCAAAGGTGTGTGTGTGAAAACTTTTATTGTAATGAGGTCCGGAGGCTCGATTTTTTAAGCCAAGGCGGGTTGCTCCCACGTTAGCACTGTCAGGCCAAGCCCTTCAGCGAAATCATGGGCCATCTGGACGGCCCTTAGTTGGCCTTGAAACAATGGGCGTTGAATCCTTTTTTCCCACTGTGTCCATTCTTCAACTAGGTTGGGGAGAGTCGCGGGACACCCCGCCAGCATATGTCGTACTTCAATGATGCCATTACAATCGTTGCAATCCATCTTAATCTCCCTCTCTGGATATATTTTATTAATGGTGTACGGTGTGGGATATGTACCTGTTTGCAATAAGCGCAGTGAGACTGCCTGTGCCCTGTTCAGTTTTTAATGTGTGCAATGGG
This sequence comes from Dermacentor variabilis, assembly GCF_050947875.1. Lineage (NCBI taxonomy): Eukaryota > Metazoa > Arthropoda > Arachnida > Ixodida > Ixodidae > Dermacentor > Dermacentor variabilis. Next base: position 99,489,963 of record NC_134568.1, read on the forward strand.
AATTGCCTGCGTCCTAAACAGTAATGTTCGGTTATGTCATTGTAAGTTATTAAATGATCTCTAGATTTCCTGGCTTGATGGTGAACGGCTCGGTTGTGGCTGTCACGGTTAGCAAGTCCTCGTGCCAATTCATGAGCAACCTCATTGAGGCTTTCCCTAGTCTCGTGCACTTTCCCCATATGCGCAGGAAACCATCGGATTTCAGTTCTCATAATCACAATGTTTTCAAAAAGTTCAGCTGCAACTCCAGCTATCCGGCTACGAGGCCTTTATCAAAACACTTTATAGCGGATTTCGAATCACTGTAAATGCAGGCCCACTTATTACTCCTGATGGCTAGAGCAATTGCCGCTTCTTCCGCCACCATGGGGTTCTTGGTAAACATAGTGATAGCGTCTTGCACCTTCTTGATAATTTGATACAATGGCCGTATATGCTTCATTACCTTGCACCCAGGCAGCATCAACTATAGCTGCCAGTTGGTTCTGCTGCTCTATTTCTTGCAAGAGTGCTTTAGCTCTTGCCTTTTTCCTTTTGATATTCTGGATGCATGTTTCAGGGGAGAGGGTTGGTTCTGATCTTGTTCCTAACTTCAGTCCTTAATTCTACTTCAGCCTCTATTGGGCTCCTTGATCTATTCAGTTCTACACCTATTTCCTGTAATATGTTCCTGCCAGCTCGTTTTTTTCTCAATCTTTCGTGTTGCGCTAACTGTTGGGCCTCCGCCATTTTTTCTATTGCGTTGTGCACCCCTAGACTCATGAGTTTATCGGTTGCAGCGTTACTGGGCATCCCTAGGGCTACTTGAACAAGCTTCCTGAGCATCACATTAAGTTTGTTAAGTTCTGCCTGCTTCCATTTGAAGAATCTAGCCACATAAGTGAAGTGACAGATAGCAAAGACATGTATTAGCCTCAAAGTGCTGTATTCTCCGAAGCCTCTGTGTCTGTTGGTAATTATCCTTAATAATCTTATGACTTCATCTGTTTTATTCGAGATATGTTGTATTGTTCTATAGTTAGCATTGTTTCCTTCTATGTGATACACAAGAACCTTGATTTTTTTAGCTAGCCTGATTGCGGATCCTTCATGAGTGTTTAAGCACACTCTTGGCTCATCTTCCGGAATGTAACCTCTTGGTTTACGACCTTTTCTGCGATGTTTAATGACCAAGAGTTATGATTTCGCTGCCGAGCATTTCAACCCCTATCTTTCAGTGTGTTCTCTACAACATAACTTTCTTGTAATGTGGTCTCTGTCCTACATTACCCTTGGCACCCTTGACGACTTGGTTATGTCGTCGGCGTATACCATATAATAGATACCCTCAATTTTCTGCTGATTTTTTGCGACCTTGGACATTGCTAAATTGAATAGCATGAGTGAGAGCACAGCCCCTTGTGGAGTGCCCCTATTTCCCGAATTCTTCGATTCTGATTTAAGCTCTCCCAGCATGAGCTGTGCAGTTCCAGCTGTTTCTAAGAAAGTCCTTAATCATGTTAAAAAGTCTTTTAGCTAACCCCATCTCCGAGAGAACGCCTTATTGCCTTATGCTTTATACGATCAAAAGCTTTTTCCACATCCAATCCCAAAAGAGCTTTCGTATGCGCTGGGCTGGCCGTTATGTTGGTGCTTGATCAGCAGCATATCATCCTGAGTTGACAGCCCGGGACGAAAGCCGATCAAGTTGTATGGGAGGATCTCATTCCGCTCAACATATTTGGTGAGCCGATTTAGAATGACCTGTTCCATAGTTTCCCTAGACATGACGTTAAGGAAATAGGACGGGGGTTGTCCAGAGTGGGTTGTTTGCCTGGCTTTGGTTTGAAGATAATATTGGGGGGTCACACTCCAATCCTCTGAGTATACCCCTTTTCTGCAACATTCATTGAAATGTTCAGTTAGATAAATTGATTCATCATCTAGATTTCTTAATATCTTGTTAGTTATTCCGTCAGGTCCAGCCGCCGATCTACCATTAAGACTGTGAAGAGCCGCCCTCACTTCACTCTCAGTGAAGTCCCGGTCAAGTTCTTCACATATGCGTCTCATATATATTCGGGGCTCTCGACTCCTTCGTTTGGTTGTTTAAGTGGGAGATATTTGGCTGCGAGACTATCCGTGAGATCCCTCTGTGTTTTATCGTGGCTTTCCTGATGAACCAACTTAGCTGTAGCTGTTCTCTTGCTTGTCCTTGTTTCATTCTCGTTGAGCAAGTGCTTGAGGAGGTTCCAGCTACCTCCGTGTTTGAGTCTACCATCAGCCGAGTTACAAATCTCATCCCACTGTTGCTTCACGAGGGTCTTCGAGAGATCATCGATTACTCTGTGTAATTGCGCTATTTTTTGCCTTAGCCTTCTGTTAAGTCTTTGCCTTTTTCATATCTGTAATATAGCCTGTTTCGCCTTAATCAGATGCGCCAGCATGCTGTCCATAGCTTCAATATTTTCCTCCGTCCTGATTTCTTTAGTGACCTCTTTGACATCCTCTCTGAGCTGGATGAAATGTCTGAAGGGGCTCCTGCTCGGCATCTAAAGGCCCCACTTTCCTTCTGTTCGCCCTGATTTTTCTGAACTGATCCCAATCAGTGAATTCGAAGATTCTAGTTTCCTGTCTCGGTATGCATATGGTTATGTGTATGATATAATGATCGCTCCCGAGATCCAAGTTTGAATTTTCCCAATTGGCTCCTCTTGAGTTGTTTACGAAAGTAAGATCTGGTGTGGAGTCCCTGCTTGTGGACGTGCCACAACGGGTGGGATACGCCGGATCAGTAATCAAGCATAAGCCCAGATCCATGGCAAGACTCCATAGCTCCTCTCTCTTCTTTGTGTTCCAAGTGTATCCCCATGTGTGATAGGGAGCATTAAAGTCCCCTCCAATAATGAGCGGGGAGTTTTTGGCAACCGAAATAACCTTGTTGAAGAGTGCTCCAAACCTCTGCCTCATGTCGTTAGGACTGCTATAAATATTCAAACAGAAAATGCTTTGCGTCTTACCTCTGTTCCTTTTAGGTATTATCTCAACTAGAATAAATTAAAACATGGAATGTCTAAGATGAATATCATGCTATGCTCACTGTATGGCAACTTCTTGTCAATGAGGGTCGCCAACCCCCTCCGCATTTTTTTGTCTCTACATGTCGTACCCAGTAAGTATAATTTCGTCCACTAGGGCTTCCTGAGGCATAATTACCTTTGGCCTGGCCCCAGATGACCTAATCACCTGTCGCAGTGCTGCTTTTTTTGTTGAAACCCATGACATTGCCACACGTTAAATCCATGATTACTGTCCATTGTTATTAGGTGAGGCTGCCTTTCTATTACCCGCTATTTTTCTCTTTGTGATGGCTCCCGACAATCCAAGAATGGACTTTATACTATCCGCCTCCTATGGCAGATACTCATCGTCGTCATCGCCTCGCGCCTTAATCTACCTAAGTCTTTTCTCCACTGTTAGCCTCCATTTCCACAATTTGTCCACTTTAATGTTAGTCGTTTCCAGTGTCTATCTTATCGCTTTAATTGCCTCTTTTATTTCACTGAGCGGTGAGAAGACTGAATCATCCTCGGAGCTCACCGCCCCCCTTTTTTAGGGGCAGGGGAGCTGGATTCCCCTGAATCGTTGCTTTTGCTTACAGGTCTATCTATCTCCACTCTAGCAGCTCTCCACTGATCTTTTTTACGAAGCTCTACTACCTGCCTGGGCAATTCTTCATTAGCTTTTCATAAAGAAGTTCTTTAATTAATTGCTCTATTCGGGCACCATTGTCACCCCCAAAGCCGCCGAGACGCCCCCAGCAACCCTCGCCATATCTTTCACTTTGTCCGCCCAGGTGGTTCCTGGAGTCTTCTTGCCAGGCATTTAGCCCCTTTGCACGAAGCGCACCTGCGCTTCTCTTGACTTGGAGCGGCTTCTCTCCCTGGATAGTGAACGATGCCTGGATCTGGTGCGACTCCTGGAGCGCGAGTGCTCCCTGTCCTCGGGGCGATGGTTGGGCGCCAGCTTTTGCGCCTCCGACTGCGCTCTTTTTACGACGGAGACCTGTTGCGCTCTCTTCGACGGAGTCGTACGACGTAAGGGATTTGAAATCTTTGCTTGCAAGACTTGTCACTGGTGGGATGATCGCCTTCAGAAAAATTACACTTAGGTACACACATGTTCATCTCCTGGGTTGCGAGTACCACATCCCCTGCACTGAACAAAGTCAGGTGTTGGACACACATCAGAGCGGTGCCCTACCCTTCCGCAGGTGAAGCAGACGTTGAATTGCTTCCTGTAAAGGTAGCATTTCACTAGTGTGGATCCATATGTGACAAAATTGGGCACTTTGAGTCCATCGAAAAGTACAATGACCAATCCCGACGTCTTGATGCGCTTGGCAGCCAGCGCAAGCGGGTTCAAATCATGCACGATATTTCTTGTTATCATCTTGCGAGTCTCTAATGTCCACTCTTGAGATGTCATCTTTTCATGTGGCATGTGGTGCCGCTTTGCATGCATTTACTTCGTATTCCGCTTCCATGATCTTGAAGGACTTTGATTCTAATGTACTTCGCCGCATGTTCGGGCTTAGGTGTGCTGACTACAATGATATTTTGAGTGAAGTTTGAGCAGACATCTTCACGGGCCTCCTCTTCCGCTAGGCCTGACGCCTTGATTACTGCGGAACCAATCGTGGTGGTGCTCACCTTGTTCAAATTGAGTCCTCCTCGAGGTCATTTAATGATTCTTCTGTGCTCCTAAGGCAGTTGAGGCATCCTCGAAGCTTTGATAATGCGATTTTTAACCATTCCACAGACGGCGGTTCCATTGACGCCATGCTCTCACTGATTACGTGGCAATGTACCCTCCTTATCCACAGCCTTTGTGCTAACTCGTGATCCTCGGCCAGCCACTACTTGCCAGCCGAAGTCGTCCTGAGCATTGTTTCCTTCATTTCCAGCAAAATCTTCATTTTCCATGTTTGTATCCGCCATGCCTGCGGGCAGGTGGGCTTACTAGGCACAACAAAAGCCCTACTCCTCACTAAGCTTAGCTCCGCTAAGCTCAACTCGGCGAGTAGGAGCATAAGAAGTCCCGTAAAATTGTGAAAATAGAAGCCCCACCTCCAATCTTGGTGTCACTCGATTCGCCGTTGCTTCGCGGATCTAGTGGTGTGTTTCTTTTCGTTGTACTCGCAAGAGTGGCGAGCGGAGCATGAAAAAAAAAAAAAAAACGGAGCCGCTGCTTCCACGTTTGCATTGCTCCGGCGCTGCTTCTTCCACCTCTCTTTCTTAGTAGATGGCTTAATTTCTCAACTCCTTGCGACTCTTGTTTCCTGTTGCCAATTTTGCACGAAACGTGCTGTACAATTAGGGAAAAACCAGACGAGGTAACGGCCGGGTGACAGTCATACTTTTAAGCGTTTAAAGGTTATTGCAGGGTTTGATGATGGACGCTGTTTCCCATTATTTTATGTTCCACCTTATCTAACCCATATCGTGGGTATATGGTTCCGAGGATCTGCCAGCGTCGCAGCGAGCCGTCACCCGAGGAAGTAATGAAGCAAAACGAAAAATTAAACGCAACGGGTGTGTTCTCCGGCCGCAACGCGTTCCACGAGCATACAGACGAGCTGACCACGAACCGAATCCCTTTCCTGGTCCCTGGATCAGTCTAAACAAAGAAGGTTAAACTAACGAAGCAACAGCGATGCGCGTGACCGCTGAAGAGACTGTGACAACTGAAAGCATCTCGAGTTAATAGCGCAGGCACCAAATCTATGAGAAAACTGGCCTTCACACCCCAGGAGATTCTTCTCTACTTCATCTACCTCGTACCGCTACCTATGCTTGTAATGTATCCGGTCGTATAATTTTTCCCCACCAATATTCTAAAGGTCTCGGACCGGCTGATTCGTATATGAAAATGAACTATTAGGTATTTTCGAATATCGAAACTAATCAAATATTTCGGAACGAATGACTCCGTCTGCTAAGCAAAGTATCGCATAGTTAAAAATTAACACAAAGAAAGTTTTTGCTGCAGTGCTGGAACAAAATGTGTGACGCAAGCTTTGTTTTTGGTTTCGCTGTGGTAGGCTACATGACGACTGGTGAATTCTGCCTGTAGTCTGTAATTTAGTGTTTCTCATAGTCTTGCCGCGTTTAGCAGTTAGCTTTAACTTGGACGCTAAAACCAGTCGTGCCTTCCTTGCAACGGGCCATTTTACATGAGTCTGCGGCACAGAAGTCTTTCAGCAGCTTCTTTTCTTTTTACACAACTTCTAATCTTTCAGCAAACATTTAATTATTTGGCGTTTTTCGAAAGCAAGTCAGACAGCAGCCATTTATATTAGGAAATGTTGTTTGCAACTGTGCTCTAAGGATTTTGAGAGGTTATTTGTGGAGTTCTTTTATTGACAATTAGTGATATTGTGTTTAAGACTGATCCTAATTGTCCTTGATAGCTGGCGGTCTTTTTCACTAATCGGTATAAGGGTAGCGCATAATTATACGAATTCCTGAGATTATATACATATATTTATATATATAAACGAGTATTCGGTAAACGAGTATAAACGGTATTCAGAGACCTGGATTGGGAAGAATTGGGGATAAAAGTTAATGGAGAATACCTTAGTAACTTGCGATTCGCTGATGATATTGCCTTGCTTAGTAACTCAGGGGACCAATTGCAATGCATGCTCACTGACCTGGAGAGGCAAAGCAGAAGAGTGGGTGTAAAAATTAATCTGCAGAAAACAAAAGTAATGCTTAACAGTCTTGGGAGAGAACAGCAATTTACAATAGGCAGCGAGGCAGTGGAAGTCGTAAGGGAATACATCTACTTAGGGCAGGTAGTGGCGGCGGATCCGGATCATGAGACGGAAATAATCAGAAGAATAAGAATGGGCTGGGGTGCGTTTGGCAGGCATTCCCAAATCATGAACAGCAGGTTGCCATTATCCATCAAGAGAAAAGTATATAATAGCTGTGTCTTACCAGTACTCACCTACGGGGCAGAAACCTGGAGGCTTACTAAAAGGGTTCTGCTCAAATTGAGGACGACACAACGAGCTATGGAAAGAAGAATGATAGGTGTAACGTTAAGGGATAAGAAAAGAGCAGACTGGGTGAGGGAACAAACGCGAGTTAATAACATCTTAGTTGAAATCAAGAAAAAGAAATGGGCATGGGCAGGACATGTAATGAGGAGGGAAGATAACCGATGGTCATTAAGGGTTACGGACTGGATCCCAAGGGAAGGGAAGCGTAGCAGGGGGCGGCAGAAAGTTAGGTGGGCGGATGAGATTAAGAAGTTTGCAGGGACGGCATGGCCACAATTAGTACATGACCGGGGTTGTTGGAGGGGTATGGGAGAGGCCTTTGCCCTGCAGTGGGCGTAACCAGGCTGATGATGATGATGATGATGATAAACGAGAAGGAAGGGGATTAACCGAGGGGCTCGATTGTTTTATTAGTCATATCATAAGAAGCCAACAAACACCGTATATATATATATATATATATATATATATATATATATATATATATATATATATATATATATATATATATATATATATATATATATATATATATATATATATATACACACACATACGAGAAGAGGAAAGCGAGGGGCCTGATTGTTAATAGTCAAATCATAAGAAGCCAACGAACTGCTGGCACATTTCGAAATTCCCGAGACGCACTGTTCAACTCTCCGTCAAAAAAGAAACGAGAAACGGTGCATTCGGTGAAGTAGCGTAAACAACCGCTTCGGCGCTCAGTTATGTCAACTGTGTCAGCGAAGGCATTCGCGTCTTCGCGAGAGAACAACACGGCCTATACATGAGCGCTCATGAGCGCACAGTTGTCTTTAATAATGTTTTGTGGCGCGCACAAACGCGAGAATCACTAATCACTAAAAGAAAAGCGAGGATCAGTAATAAATGAACAGCCCGTAATATATGTAACTACTGGATCACAGTTGCCGTTATTTAAGTGACTGATATTGACTCGCCTCAGGGTGGAACAACGCGGCTCATATGCGCAGATATGTATGCTTTGCCACATTTTGACATTACATAATATCAGAGATGCATCTTTTCCCCAATCTTTGACGTTGCCAACTACCTGTGGTTGTAGATGTCGACGCGAACAAGTGCACCGCTTTGGTAAATCCGACGCGGAAGGCTGCGCTCGAAGAACTCTTGAATGCGGTAAATGGCTAAAGAATGTGTAAAAGGAATACAAAAAGCGATGTGCAAGTGCGGAAATCAGCGACGAGAAATTCCAAGGCATCATGTAGTGTCGCTGAGCGGAAATACGGGCCTGAAGAAACGGAGTGGACAGGACAGACAAAAAAAAAAAAAGAGCGTCTGTCCTGTCTACTCCGTTTCTTCACGCCCGTATTTCCTCTCAACGACACTACATGATGCACCCCAACTGGCCCCCCAACAGTCTATGCTTCTGTACTCCAAGGCGCTGCGTCGGCAGACGACACTCAGCGTGCCTTTATATCGGCCTGACTAGTAGCACAACCGAGCGCACTCAGGCCTGCTCACCCAGTAGTTGGTGAGGGCTACATGGCTTCGAGGAACGACATGCTGCCTCGGAGAAGCCATTAATAATTATTCGAGATCCACGAAACGCACAACCGACGTGCACTCAACATGGGTGGAGGTACACAAATCAACCGGCGAAAGTCACGGCACCCTTCTAAAACGTTTCCAGCGGCGTACGGCAGAGGGCCAGCACAGGAAAATGAAAAAAGAAAAGAAAAAAAAAGGGCGTATTAAGCAACTGCGGCGCCGTTCTCCCAACCACAACCATCTACTAGAACTAACCCTGGGAGTGTTAGCCAGCGCCACCACTCACGGTCTTGGTGGGGGATGTGGAACATCCTTTCTGGCACCGGCGTCATGCCTACGTGAACTTTTCAGTTGAAGGCAACTTCTCATAAACCCACACATGATACTCGAAGGCATCAAAGCTGCCGGGATCGAGATCCTCGCGATGTAATGAACGAGAAGAAGGGAGACCGAGGGGCCCGATTATTATTATTGAAATCATAATTTGACTAATCATGCGTCTGCGTTCGACTATTCGATACGGTATTGAATACTTACTATTCGTATTCGAAAAACATGATATTCGCCCACCTCTAATATATATGTGTTTGCATGCTGAATCAGAAGAAGACAATGACAGGAGATAAACAAATATATATTTAATATAGAAAGATTGTCTCTATCCCAATGAGGGACCAACGCAGACTTCTCATTGAAGTCGGGGTTGAACTACTTGAATCCCAGTCGCCGTGGCTTTGTTGCCGATTCATCGAAAATCTCGTCCGCAAATACAGAAACTCCTCTGTGCAGGTCTGACAATGCTAGGTCATTGAATCTCAACGCCCCTGTCGTGCTGTGTAGGTAGGTTTTCAAGCGCTTCACTGCGCAGCGGCCGCATTTCCATGGGGCCGAAAAGGCTCGGGCGACTATGGCCTCTAGTGTGGCACCCTATTCGTCTTGCGTGGGGCGCAGACGATTCCACCAAGTGTCACATGTCGATGTGGTTGATGATGATACTGAATGCGGCCGGCCGCCTTCCTGGCAGGCGCGTCGCCTGCCTCTGCTGAAGGCCGTTTCCCCTCCAGTGCGGTTTCCTCTTTATCGTCTATTTGTGGAACGCTCCGCCCAAGTTTCGTAACAATAAATGTTTCTTCATTTTTTTCTTCCTGTCTTAATTTTTTCCTTTGCTTTGTTTTTGTGTGAGGGTCGCTCTCTCTTCCCCGCGCCTCTGGCGTTCGCGGAAACCCAGGGTGCTGGTTTTCGTGGTGCGGGCGGCGCGGCAGGCATCGCGTTCTCGTTGCGCGTTTGCCCCAACGGGCATTCGCCACAGCGGCGTTACCTGAAGACTTTAACATACGCTCCGAGCGCGCCAGCCTCAGGTTGGTGCGCTCGGGAGACGGCACATGCGCGGCTTATTGCTCGGCGGGGAACCCAGGGTGGCGGCGTCTCGGGCGTGCGGCCCTGTCGCGGCTGTCCGCGGGTGCCTCGTCGGTCGTTCAGTGACTTGCGGCGGGCGTACTCAATAAGATCAGCCCATTTGATCATCTCACAGCTGGGACGTGTATTTCATTACCACATATCTAGGCTCGAGCACTAGCGTCTCATTTCACACAGTTCATAATTTTTTTTTCTTTTTTTTTTTCTCTCTTCCATTAAATTTTTCCATTCAATTCGCCTGCGCGTTCCACCGCCCTGCTTACGGGCGTGTGGAGGAGCGGAGCTGCTCCCGGTGAAAGCATGGAAGGAATGATCCAGTGGTCCATTCTGCTTAATATGTTTGCCGGTATCTATATATCTGAACTATGTAATTCTCGGGTTACAGCTTTTATTACTACACTTTCTTTTGCACAATCTCATTGTTGTCGCCTTTTGTGTAGGTAATGACCACTAGTTTGGTTGCCAGTGCCCATTCTACTGGTCATTGCCAGGGGATTACTCTTCTTCATATTAGTTTTTCAGCTTCCTCTCCCTGGACCCGTCTTCAAGCATTGCTGTCCTCGGAAACCTGATGATGATTCACGCCTACCAACTCTTCGGGCACCTGCGTCATGATCCCTGTGCTTCATCTTCTAATATTCTTCCTGTTTTATCATTACACGCTTTATGCGAGGCCTTTGCGTCCTCGCTGAGTGAGTCTTAGGACATTAGTAGTTACCGTGCCCACCTTTTATTTTTCTAATGTGCTTTTATCTTAAATTGTGCGCTTTGGGACTTTCGCCCCTTAATTTTTACCTTTCATTGGCTTTAAAACCGTTATTGCTTTTTAGTAGGTACGGGTTTCCCCCCCTTTTTCTTTAGATTGCTTTCATAATATTGGGGAAAAGATGAAATCCGGGGCCGAAATGCGAAAACACCCATGTTCTTAGATTTAGGTGCACGTTAAAGAACCCCAGGTGGTCCAAATTATTCCGGAGTCCTCCACTACGGCGTGCCTCATAATCAGAAAGTGGTTTTAGCACGTAAAACCCAATAATTTTATTTAATTTTTTAAGTGCGTCAATAGAGAGTTTTAGATTGGGAGACACAAGTGGCTTGCGTCCTTTAATCGAAAACTTATCTAACGTTGAAAAACGACCTCTCACTTGTAGATGTCGTTACTCTCACTTGTAGATATTACTCTCACTCTAACATCTACTCTCACTTATAGGTGTCGATGAATGCGCAGCTTGAGCAAGACGATCGGCGCTTCATAGGCAGAGGTGGTCAGATCATGCGTTGCGTGCAAACTATAGGCAAGCGTACCCTCATCGTTCCTAATACGTTGTCACTATTGGCCAACGGGTTCCGCCGGGGATAAAAAAAACTGATCTGCACTCTCGTAACTCGTGTTACTTATGCTGCTTGTCATTTATGCTGTATTCCGATACAGGAAGCAGGCTACAAGACGCGGATGGTTCAAAGGAAACGGTACGCCCTGGCTGTCCTAGTTTTCGCAGGGCTGCGCGACTAACATGTCATGTACGGTAATTTTTAATGGTCGTCATTCAATCCGACACTATGTAGCATGTAGCGGAGATGTTGGTGGCTTGAGCAATAACAACCTCTTCCGCTTGGAGTATGGTTTGCGCTCTGGTGGTCTCTCTAGGAAATTAGGACATTTACCACTAGCGCCTTCTGTAGGCTGTGGGTGCTGCTGGTTGCGTCACTCAATGAGGAGCGAATTTCAAAAATTGACTACGAAGAAACGTTTCTTCATCTCACCTAAATATTCTGCAAGCCGTCATCTGACTGTGGGCCAAGTTTGACTTTAGTGCAGTAGCTTTCCTGGGTTCGCCGACCACTTTTGTTTCACCATTAGAAACTGTATAGCGATGTGATTAAAAAATAAGCCCCCCAAATCACTGAAGTGACGCAATCACTATGACTTACTCTTCGTACGTGTGGCATTTGGCTTAATTCCGCGAAGTTTCTGAGGTTAGAAAGGCACGTTTGTAAAGCTGCACTGCAGTGAAACCACCTTACGGGGCATGTGTCCTTCATAAGAACATCAGGCACAATGAATTTGCAGCGCTTTGATGTAAAGTAGCATTTGTGGAAGGTAAAAGCATATGTTCTAAACACCACAGCGTGAACAACTTCTTTCTAGTAAGAATCGGTTTCTTCAACATTACGCATCCACCGTCCCGCAAAGCACTAACGTAATGCAGTGAAAGCAACACATAAGTTAAAGCTGCGAACGAAGAAGGTGGAACAAGTTTCTCGGTAAATAATGAAATGAATAAAGGGGCACTCTCCACACAGGAAATACTAAAGACATGCAATTATTACTACAAGAGCGAGAAAAATCTTTGAGTTACTCATGTTGCGGAACCTGCGAAGTAATTCCGACGTCCCACATTCATGTTTCTAAAGGCCGTGAATTTATATTAGCTCTAAGGTTGCCGCTCTCTTGGGCGACATTCACTTAAGAGGAAGCTTTAGGTCGGGGGCTCCTATCTAAATACATGGGCAAGGAGAAATCGTTCTTCTCGGCAACGACTGCACGAAGTTTGATGAGGTATGTTGAATTTTTAAGAGAAAGAGTAATAGTGACGAAATTTTTATTTAGAACGTCAATATTTTACTAAATACTATTGAAAATAGCAAATTTTCAGAAAACGAAAGTATCACATTTTCAAGTCCTTAACTCAACAATGATAATCAATATCAGAATTCCGTAAATTGCATCTAATAGCACATCTAAAGCGCACAGAATTAATGCATTATACATGGCTCTTAAGTTAGTAACTAACTAATATATTAGGACTTTCGCAAAACCTTTGTAAGCAATGTAAAAAATTCACGTGAGATCTAAACTGACAGATGAGTTTGTCCACTTTGAATGATCTAACGGACGCAGTTTACAGAATGGCGATATCTGTTTTTTGTGCAGAGCTACGAATTTGTAAACTTCGTGCTTCTATTTTTTTTAACTCATTCAAGCACCATTCAAGCATTCATTCATTCATTCAAGCACCAAATCACTGAAATTTAAGTTTCTCTTTCAAATGCAGCAAATTTAATTTAAAATCGGCCTTGTGGTTATCTCACAAAAACGTCTTTGCGTTTTTCATGAATTTGAAAAGGCGGCATCAGAGTTGGGCCCGAGCTAAAGCTTCCTCTTAAGTAATGTTGATGAGTTAAACCTCTCCTTGTGGGATTGCGTACTTAAAATGTTTCGCTACGAGGACGATTACTTGGTTTTTTTTTTGTTCTAGTGATCAATTTCACATTGTCGTTGCCTATGTAACTGAGGAATTAGAAGTAAATTCGCAGAGAGAACAAGGCGCAGAGCTGTCCGTAGAACGCGCTTTTTTTGTTAGCGTGACGAGCTAACAAAAGCTAACGCTTTAAAATATGAACTCAACGTACTCAACGCGGTAGGCAAGAAAAACACGAGCAGAATGAAACGTACAACGCTATGAAGGACACCGCAAGCACCAGGAGTATTACCATGACATCAAGTATATGCCATATTGTTTTACTTTCCACCGCACTTCTATAGCCAAGTAGATCGAGATAACGCACAGATTTTCACAGTGCCAGCTATAAAACGTCACGATGGCCTCGATGACGTTCATCCCCTCTGCGAGACGCTTGGAAAGGAGTCATGGTTACTGGAATTTCATGTGGAAACTCAGTGTTGCGTTTAAAATCAAAAGCGGAAATTGGATTAGAGAATAATGAAAGGGCTGTCGGAAGGCAGACTTTAGGTTCTTCCTTTACAAAGAGAGCTGGGCTGGGCATCCTTCGAAGTACGGCATGCCAAGGGCAAAATCTTATTCGAAAAACGAATGAGGAATATGATGGAAAATACAGTGGCGTCTAGAGTATTAAGCGAAATAAAAACGTCGCCGTTCACAGATGAGAAAGGGACCCAGGAAACTAGTCAGTAATTATCGCGTTAATAGTGACAAGATGTAACGCAGTGTTGTAATCATCGTCAGCCATCTTTCCCCCTTTCTGCCTTCCACTGGTGCAGAGTAGCTGGGTACAGGAATGTGGCCCAGGCCGACCACTCTGCCTTTCTTTTCATTAAAGCTTTCTCGCTCTCTGGAGATGAAGAAGCCAGCGGTAGAACTATACCAAACAGCAAAGCACGAATTGAAAAGAGAATTCTTATATGATAATTCAAAGGGGAACTGCATAAACGTTGGAAACTAGACCAGAATCCCTGAGAACACGGTGCGTTTAAGAATTGCTGCCGATGGTGACTATACACGCTTAGGGTGTGGAAATAAGGTAGAAACAACTGCACATGCCTTGATAGCATATCGCAGCATCCATACTAGAGGTAAATTAGGACGTAGTTATCGTTCCCGAGGCACTGGGCTTCAAGGATGACAGAAAAACGTTGGTGAATCTGGTGTCGAATAATACTATATAGTCGGACACAACTCAAGCCTGCAGTAAAGCCCCGCCCACGCCCTCATAACGTCCAGCCACTGTTCCTTTACGAGGCTGCAAATAGTTCGTACTTCAAATTTTCCCTGTTACCTATACAAGGCGGTAACCACAAAATAAAATTCTAAGCGCGTAATTTTGTACGTTTTCACTCTTACTGTCGGCCGAAAAAGTAAACGGACCACGGCTTACGTGGCCGGAGCGGCTGCGGGGCCACACCGGGGCGCTGCTATCTCGCTCCGCGCGCTGATGACGAGAGTGCTCCTAGTGACGGCAGACTTCGCCCTCTCTCTCACGCGGTACCTCGCCACGCTTGATAAATTTCTAGTGCGCCGTTCGGTTGCTCTACTACTGATGGTCGCGGCGAAGGGGACCGTGCTTCGACGGTAGCCTAGCACGTGGCGCTTTCGCACAGTAGCGGACGGCCACGCGGCATCAAACCGCGGCACTGAGAAGGAACGAAGACCAGTTCTGATTGTTTTGCTTATATTGACCTTATCTTTCATATTAGTGCATGCCGCCGGCGTCCACCGCTGCTCAATTTTAAGCAACACCACGCAAATAGGCGCAATGGCGGCTACGGTGACGCGCGGTGTTTCACGCCGGCGCGATATGTTGCAGAGTGGGAAGCGCTGCGCAGATGTCCACAGCTATAGCGACGGCGCTCTATGACTTGATGTCAAGGCGACAAAGCCAAGTCATCGCGGTCGACGGGAATTTTTTATCGCACTGAGGGCCCCTTCAAGCTATGGAATGCTTCTGTGAATAAACTTTCACGACTGACTAGTTGATCCAATTCGTCTTCCCACTCTTCTCTTCCTGACGGTACTTTTGTAAAGTTACATAACGGCCTACGCACTGTAGTAGGTAATCAGCAGTTTTCAGAGGCGTCGCTGATATGAATATTAAACCCACTGCGGGAGACAATGCCGGAGAAGTAATCTCGACAGGAAAGCCATACCCACAGTAAATCTTGACGCCTGTAACTTATCGCTTACCTTGCCGGTGAAGCAGCGCACTGACACGCACACAGTGAAGACGCACAAGAAAAGACGACACTCGCTGCGTGTGTCGTCTGCGTTTGTGTGTCTTCACTGTGTGCGTGTCAGTGCGCTGCTTCACCGGCAAGGTATGCTGATTAATCGCCAACTAGCCCAACTTTCCCAATTACGTAACTTATCACTCTGGCGTGAAAGTACGCGCGTCACCGTAGCCGCCGTTGCGGCTAAATTGAGCAGCGGTGGACGCCGGCGGCATGCACTAATATGAAAGATAAGGTCAATATAAGCAAAACAATCAGAACTGGTCTTCGTTCCTTCTCAGTGCCGCGGTTTGATGCCGCGTGGCCGTCCGCTACTGTGCGAAAGCGCCACGTGCTAGGCTACCGTCGAAGCACGGTCCCCTTCGCCGCGACCATCAGTAGTAGAGCAACCGAACGGCGCACTAGAAATTTATCAAGCGTGGCGAGGTACCGCATGAGAGAGAGGGCGAAGTCTGACGTCACTCGGGGCACTCTCGCCGTCAGCGCGCCGAGCGAGATAGCAGCGCCCCGCTGTGGCCCCGCAGCCGCTCCGGCCACCTAAGCCGTGGTCCGTTTACTTTTTTTGGCCGTTAGTACATTAAAGCGGAACGGTGAAAGAATAATCCTTTATTGAACTGAAATAAAACGCTGCCTATATACAACTATTTATTGCCAAGTTTCACTTCAGTTGGCTTTGAGTTTCATGAGTAAAACGGGGACAGCATTGATATCGCCCAATCTCTCTCCTATGGGGAGCTTCAAAAATTATGGAACACATCGTATACAGCAACCTAATAAGGCACCTGAAATCGCAAAACTTCTTTTTACAATGAACAGCATGGTTTTCGCCCCGGGTTTTCTTGTGACACGCAGTTAATGGAATTTTCTTTTGACATAACTGCATTATATCAAGGTACTAGCGCTGACTGTTTTTTAGATTTAAAAAAGAAGCATTCGATCGGGTACGACATGATTGTATAATACACAAGCTTCAGCATTTAAAAATTCCCGCTGGTCTAATGAACTGGTTAATTAACTACTTCGTAAATCGCAGACAGATAATGGTGGTATATGGATGTTGCTCATCAGCTGTTCCAGTCACGTCCGGAGTACCGCAGGGGTCTGTTCTGGGCCGGTTATTATTTCGTATTTTTATTACCGATATTGCTAAGAACATCCAGTCGAACCTAGGATTGTACGCAGATGACTGCGTTGTATACCGCTCGATAAACAATCCAAGTGACAGCAAAATCTTTCAAGAGGACCTTAATAAAATTTCGAACTGGTGTGCCACTTGATGCATGACACTAAATGAATCAAAATGCAACTAGTGTGCTTTTCTAGGGAAAAAAAAACTGACGTTTCCCATTCTTACAGGCTGGATAATTCAACCATTTCCAGCGTAACAGGGGCCAAGTACCTCGGCGTTCACTTTTCAAGCCTTCTTATTTGTCAGGATCACATTGCAGAGATTGCCGCGAAAGGGAAGAAAAAAAATAAATTATGCGGTTTTACGTGCCAAAACCATTTTCTGATTATGAGGCACGCCGTAGTGGAGGACTCCGGAAATTTCGACCACCTGGGGTTCTCTAACGTGCACCTAAATGGTGCACACGGGTGTTTTCGCATTTCGCACCCATCGAAATGCGGCCGCCGTGGCCAGGATTCGATCCCGCGACCTTGTGCTCAGCAGCCAAACACTATAGCAATTGAGCAACCACGGCAGGTTCGAAAGGGAATAACACAATGTTCTTGGCTCGAAATTTTCACCCCTATCCTCTGGCAACCAAGAAGTTATTATACACGGCATACGTAAGGCCTATTCTTGAATACGCGTGCACGATATGGGACCCTTATCAGGACAACCTTAAATACATCTTGGAGCGCGTACAAAACCGAGCGGCACGCTTTATCACTGGGAGCTATCGCAGATCGACTAGCGTCACAGAAATGAAAACACGCCTAGCGCTTTCGACGTTAGCCGAACGCTGGCGTTGCTTGCGTCTCAAATTTTTTCATAAGATCTTTTACAACAATACTGGCATTAATGAATCAAAATAAATGCTTAACCCGCATTACATATCCTATCGCCATGAACACACATTATAAAGTAAGGCCAATGAAGTCAAGAACGAACTTGTTAAGGCAGTCTTATTTCCCCAAAACTATCAATGAATGGAATGCTCTGCCTGAGGACACCGTTTCTAAAACATCAAATTCAGCCTTTTTCAATGAACTGCTTGACAAGTGATCAATTCGTGTGTTTCTATGTTTCTTTTGTTTTTCTTTCGCGTTTGCTAGCCTACTATATATATATATATATATATATGCATGCTATATGAGTGTATATGTGTTTATATAGTCATGTATGCTCATGTATGTGTATATATGTACATATAGTCCTTTTAATTTCTTTTCCCGTTTTTGTTTTGAGATAGTTATGCTGCCTGCACTGCATTATTCGTCACCGTGTTTTTTTTGTTATGTAACGTTAATTACAAGTGTTTTACATTTGTATTATTTGGAAAGCCACCTCGCCAGCCTGTGCCTCCTGTGGTGAACCAGAAACTCTGGAACACCTCCTGCTGGCAGGCCCTGCTCACCTGCAGCACCGCGGTCGACTTCTGCAAGAGTTCCACCGCCTGGGGCTCCCATGTTCACGACAGGAAGATAACCTCTTCCCCTGTCGTAATCAGCTACCAGCCTTCCTAAGTGTCGTCGAGTACCTCGACTCGTCGGGGCTCTCGGCGAGACTATAGGACATTGCTACAAAGACAGATGGCCTAACGGCCATTCCACCACCTCGGGCTTCCTGATAGGCCACTACATCGCTTCCATCTCTACGACCCTCTACCTTTCTCCCTTCTACCCTCTCTCTTTTAACCCCATCCCCTCCACCCTGCTGGCGCTCAGCCGTGCTCCCGCATGGGTTGCAGAAAATAGCGCTAGCCTTTTCTCCTTCCCCTCAAGAACCACTTGTCTCTATCTCTTCTCTGTATTATTTCCCCCACACTGTAATGCTGTCTGAGCGAATGTGGGACTGTATAATGAATAAAAATTAAAAAATGAACTGTACCGCGAACTTATGAAGAGTGAAATGCTCAGACTCCATACACTTTGTCCATGTCTGTTGCACACCTCATCGCTTCCACCGATGAAAAGTCTCTCCAAAAACCGCAGACGCTCCGGAGGTATCAAGTACGGCACCAATTTGAAAAAAGTCGCATGACGACGATGTTTCCTTCTGTGATTGGCAGGCGGAGGAACACAACCCCGCGCGGTCCGTGTGCCTTGTTTGCCAACTGCTAGTTTTTTTTTTTTTAAGTTGTATCCTACTATAGTAAAACGCGGCTGTATTACGCGTGTCGTGAAGACGAGGGGCACGGAGAAAGAAAAAAAACACGATACTTTGAAGCCAATTTCTTTCTTTCAAGTTCGATAGCTGTTAATACGAGCCGCTGATTTTAAGGGCCGATTATAAACACAGGAGAAAGGTAAATGTAACGAACTTGATGGCATAAGCCACCCCCCCCCCCCCCCACTTCGAAGAGGATGTCGATATCTGCGCCAGTAGCGCCTATAGCGTCGCCTGGCCGAGGTTGTCGATACTTGTTGGCTTACATTTTCATCGTCTTTTCTCGCTCATAGTAGTATGCGTCTACAACCCGTTCGCGAAGAAAGAACGCCGCACGTGCGCACGACCACGAAGTGCAAGCAAAAGAGGAAGACGCAGGTGCGAGTGCTCCGTGCACGTGCCGGATCTCGTGAGGCGACGTGTCGAGCCCTACCGCGCTGACGACGCAGACCAGCGTTCTTTGCCGTTCGGCGTGGTCAGCGTGTCTTGGAAGCTTCCCCGGTGCAACGCCAAGATTGTCGAACGACACCATCGGCTCCATGAAGTCTCAACGAAGGAATAAGCAGGTGAGGCGCGCGGATTTTATTGGACTCGTCTTGAGCACCGCGAGAGGCTCGAACGAAGGATCGGGCTTGTGCTTCGAGATGTTCCAGGAAGGTTTCGGATCGAGCGCACCTTGCCTGTTCAGGCGCCGAGCAAGCTTGACTGCCAAAACTGTGCGGCAATCGCTCTCTCGCTGTCGTTCTCGAGTTCAATCGGCGTACGTACGCGCCGTGTTTCGGCTGTTTGCCTGTACCGCAGTTAGAGCCGGCTGTTGCGACTGCGAGTGGGCTCTGTTTGTTAATTGTTCGCTGCTGCACCTTATAACTGACGGAAAGGAGCTCTGCGCAGGCCTTAGACCTTACATTGCCTGCCAAGACCCATGGCGGGGGCTTCTTCGAACATTTTAAATTTAGAAGTGGAGCAGTCTTCCTGATGGCTCATCACTATTTTGCCTCTCATCGTCTTTATTAGTGAGCGCATTCATAGCTAGCTACGCCAAAATAGCACGGCTCTGCAACCACAAAGCCTTCCGTAGCAACAAAAATATTCTTTCGTCAATCGCCAAACTGATATCGCGTTTCACCGCGAAAGAAAAATGAAGCAACGTAGGGAACAAATCGTCTAGCGGTAATTAATGTACAAACCGTCAGCGATCTGTCGGAAACATACTTTCGGTGCTGAAATCACTATAGAGAAAAGCATGGCGATTGACGACAAGCAAAACATACATACACAGACGACAAGCGCCTGTGTACGGCTTCACTGCTGCACGTAGAAATGTCGAGGCATTTGAATAGTTCGGACTAAATTCTGCAGAAAAATCTACGCGTATAACTATATAAAAATAGTCACGTGTTACCTTACAGTGTGCTCGTATTTGGTGAAGGCGTGAAAATATGCGTATGCTCAAACACCGGCGTGTAATAATTTTAACAGTGAATGGGTAACTGTTTTATACAAGGATCGCCGACCCAGGAGAGCTGTGCAGCATTCTTGTTGCAGTGCTTGATTTAGAGGTGGAGCTTCACACATAGTTAAATGACTGCGCATAACAGTTCGGCTTGATATGTTTTAGGGTGTGGCTGTTCTGCCATCAGAATAATGCACTGATCCCCCCACCCCCTTCCCCCTCACCGATTCCCCTTGGGTGTCTGAGATACTGCGCCGGCCGCTTTGTTATAATCCGAGGCGTTCACTTGTGGCATTCCTTCACCCGGTATTATTGGATACTAAATGATCTCATAGGACCAAACCACACTAGGGACAAAGCAGGTCGGTTCGACCTAAGCGCAGTAGGGTAGCATATCTGATAGTATGACTAGGCAGTGTACGTATTCTGCTCAATTGCCGGGAGAATAGGTACTTTTTATTTTTAAGTATAAGTTTTACGCGTTTCGTCTTGTGCGGGAAACTGACGATGTAAATTCAGTTAATGATGACCAAGTCTATGTGCATAGATCTAGTGGCATTTCAGATGGCGGCTTATCCCTTTTTGTGCGAAAGCCTATATACTTGAAGCTTGAGAATGGTGAGGACTGAGCGTTAAGATTCACTCCGCACCCGGCCTTCCTCTTGACGCCCCACCTGAACTGTCCATTCCTCGTGCTTTCGAACCGCCCTCTCCACAACCTGTTACGTAGATATTAGAGACCCGGACTCGACTAGAAATACTACGTTCAGTCACGCTGCCGTCATACGATGCGCAGGCGCACAACCGCCGAGCGGACGGACGCGGACGTGCCATGCGTCCCAACGTTCCTCTGCTGGAGTCCTTCCGGTGGCCCCGCCTTCGGCGTCCGTTCTACAAACACTGGCTGCTCAACGTACTGCGTCTCGTGGAGCTCTTCTGTTGGGTCATGCTGTTCCGCCTGCTGATTGCGCTGTCCGCGGTCACTGTGGTTATCTTGGCGTGCCTTCTGGTCGCTGCAATGGTGGTGGGCGGTCCGCCCCTGCTGCGCTCCCTCGCCGACTTCATGACCGACACGTTCCGCGAGGTGTTCACCCTGTGCTCCCAGTTCCTCCAAGACCCTGTCCAGGCGCGCCTGTTAGACATTGCCAGGAGGGGAACACATATGTGACCGGAGACTCCCGCGCCAGGCCTCGCTGACTTGACCACCAAGCTGGCGAGTAGGCAGGCGGCGGGCGCGTAACGCAGCGACTGTCAGCGTCCACTCGGTGCCCAAGGCACGAAGCTAAACGCCGGTCACGGGCGCGCGTGGTGTGTGTGGTGTGGGTTTTTGTGTTGTTTCGTCTCTCGGGTGAGCTGCAGCTGCTGCAAGTCATTTGGCTACCGTGCTGTGCTGTCTCGGCTAGTTGGCGACCACGTATTTGACGCGGCGGCTACGCAACGCACTTGATGCCAAGCAGGGCACCTAAGTCTCGTGGCAACCGAGCAGTCGTGGCGTTCGCGCGGCTTGTTTATCTGGTGTGAACTGTCGGCATACCGGCGCACAGGCCCGTCGACTCGCCCAGCTTTTACGCACGTGATGCAACTTGTGTAAAGCACGTTCTGCAGGTTTACGCTGGGGATATGCACCGACCGCGACAGTGCACCTTGCGCTTGTTCTGTGTCCAGATTTTTTTTTTCACGGTCAGAGGCAGCCGTGCCATGGTCTTGTGTTGTGGCAGCTTTACGGAGCGCTGGTACAGCTGCAAGCGACGGTGATCAACATTCTGCGGTCCTTGACTTGCATCAAGTGCATTGTAAGCTGCCTCGTTAACAGGCATTGCAACTCTCCCAGAATTCCACAATGACTGCTACAGCTACATTCCCTTTCAGCTACATTCCCAATTCAGCTACAGTTCCCTTTATTTGGTTTCGTTTGAAGGCAACCGCGCCTAGAATGAGAGTTTACTTGTATGTACTAGCGCTTTTTTAGCAGGACAAGACCTTCCAAGCTTGTGTACGGGCAACCCTTAAACCACGACGCCTATGACTGGACGCTCGTAAAGTGACATCAAGAACCTGGCATTTAAAATGAAGGCAAGGAGGGAATAAAGCAATCGCAAGACCGTGGTGCTCGCCCTGTGGAGTCGCCTGGCAAAAGGAACGCGTTTGTCTGCCATTGGCCGAAATATAAGTCATTTGTTAAGACTACCAAGGAAATCGTATTTTACAGCCAAGACGGGTGAACGCACTTGCCTGTAAGGAGGTCACGGCTCAACGACAGCGCTTGGACGCAGTGAATGAACGAAGTGGCCAGTGCAAGTTTGAGAAGAAGAGGCATCGCGTGAGAGACGGAAAGAGTTCGCCAGCCAGCTGAGACAGTGGGTTGAGAGCTTACGAATAACAGTGCATATCGGCATTGCTACTTCCAGGGTCACGAATCAATTCTTTCACTTGTAGGGTTTGAAAACGGTACGCGAACAGTTGTCTTTTCAGGCATCCGTCCACACTACGCGTCTGTGGCCAGCAGACACGTAAAAAGATAAAAGGAAAACAGCCAGAGCTATCAATATAATTCGAAGTCTTAGCATGCTACGTTTTTTTTTTTGTTTCCTTTCCCTGCAGTGTTATCCCGTCCCGTGACTTGCATTTTCCTCACCCGAAGTACGGAATGTGTTTTCATAGGCTTTTTCCATGAACTTTCTTGGAGTGTTTCTTTTTTTGTCTTGTGTGGTAGTTTTGTTCACTACAAGCAGTTTGTTGCAACCAACTGCCCGATATGTAGGTGAACTGTGCTTGTTCAAAATGTTCTGTTATGGGCATTAAACTTTGCTGTTGAGGCGTGACATTGCCATCCCGCTCTTTGTGCTCACATGCAGCAGCGCCATCTTATGTTGCAGCGTACAATATTTATTTTTTTACTTATTTATCTAACTATCTATATATTTATTTATTTACACATACTGCAGCGCTATAAGCGCTGTAGCAGATGCGAAACTTCGGAATGAGCATGAGCGAATAGACCCAGGTAAGGAATTCCAGTCTCCTATGTAATGAAGGAAAAAGCTGAATTTAAGCATATTAGTGCGTGCAAAGTAGGGCGTCGAGTTGAAGTTGTGATGTCTCGTAGATGACTCTGGCGCGAGTTTAGTAGTTTTTTGAAAGTCTAACTGAAGAATTGACGAAGCTATGCAAGAAATCAAACGATGCTATACGATGACGTGTATAGAGCCAAGTTAAATTTAAGGAACGAAGTGCAGACGAGGATGAAAAGTCGCGATCATAACGGTGACATATATCTTAGCCGTTTTCTGAACTGCTTCTGGCATGTTAATCTCACACTGCTGATAAGGGTTCCAAAGGACAGATGCGTAGTCAACAACAGGACGGATTAGCGATTTAATAGTAGTAGATTAGCGATATAATAGTACCTTAGTATCTTTTGGAGAGTTGGATGGCGTACGAAGTTGGTAACCTAATTTTTTTAGTGCTTTGTTACAAGTGTAATCAATGGGATGAGACCATAACATGTTATGCGTAAAAATGACGCCTAGATACTTGTACTCAGATACCCTACATACAGCGTGGTTATTGATGCAATGAAAAAGAGAACGAGAAGAATTTTTACAGAGAGACATAAGGAAGCTTTTACCTAAATTAATGTCCAGTTGCCAGGTGTTGCACCAAGTGCAAAACGTAGAATATGACTCCTGGAGACGTTAATGATCATTAGAACAGTTAATCACTTCGTATAAAACACAATTATCGGTCTAAAGAAGATGCTAGAAGAGATGTTAACAGGCAAATAATGTTTGCAGATTAAAAAAGAAAGCAGTGGCCCAAGGACGGAGCCCTGGGGCACTCCAGAGGTCACAACAATAGCAGTAAAGTCGGTCGATCTGTAAGAGACAAACTGAGCTGGGAACGAAGTGAAAGAAAGCTTGAAATCCTCGTTGACTAGTTGAGGATTATTTAGTAGAGCGGTAAGTTTACCAAGGAGTGTAATAATAATAATAATAATATTTGGGGTTTTACGTGCCAAAACCACTTTCTGATTATGAGGCACGCCGTAGTCGAGGACTCCGGAAATTTTGACCACCTGGGGTTCTTTAACGTGCACCTAAATCTAAGCACACAGGTGTTTTCGCATTTCGCCCCCATCGAAATGCGACCGCCGTGACCAAGGAGTGTAGAATGTAATACTGTCTCAAATGCCTTAGAGAAGTCTATAAATATAGCGTCAACCTGGTTGCCAACATCAAGGTAAAGAAAAATGTCACGCGTAAACTCAACTGTGTTGTCGTACTAAAACCGTGCCTAAACCCACGCTGTATGTTAGAATATTATGTGATTCCAGGAAAATCACTGTGTTTATGAATTATATGCTCTAAGATATTGCATCACTGTGAGGTTATTGAAGTTGGTCTGCAGTTTGAAAAAGACTGCTTATTACCGGATTTATAAAGAGGAAGCACTTTAGCTAACTTACATAAGGAAGGAACAGTGGCAGATGATAAAGATTTGTTGAATATGACCGTCAGATATCTTGACCACATGGAACAGCGAACCAAGAATGCATTGTGTATTCCGTCCGTACCGGTGCATTTCTTTGTATCCAAGTTTAATACGAGGTTAAGAATGCCTTCATTGTTTATGTAAATGTGACTGATTGCTTCAGAACAAACTATATTGGTGAGAGAAGGAATAAAGCTGTTATCGGGTACAAATACGGATTGAAAATGCTTGTTGAAAACATCCCATATTACTGACAGATCACGGATGCGTCATTGTCAATTAACTTCGCCTTAATTAACAACAAAGGTCGTGGGTTCGACTCCCACCAAAGGTCGAGGGTTTGTAGCCTTTTTGTGCCATCGTGTGGTCACGCCAACAACCCCAGGTATTCCGCCTCATGAGCCATTTAATGCTTTCGCATTAATGAATGATTAAGGGTCTTAGCGGACAAAGTATAAAAGTAGGGTTGAAGTTAAGTATGCAGAGTGCAAAAGAACTGTTTAATAGCCTGGCAAGAAAACTAGAATTCATGATTGGCGGTCAGCCTCTGAATTATGTGCAAGAGTACGATTATTTAGGCCAGCTGCACACACGGGAACCCTGATAACGAGATGGAAATATACAGAACAATAAAAATGGATCAGAGCGCATACGGCAGGCGTTAACAAGTCATTCCCGGCAACTTACCGCTGTTCTTGAAGAGAAAAGCGTACAATTGTCTCGCATTCGACTGGTACTAATATATGGAGCGGAACCATGGAGGTTAACAAATAAACTTGAAAAAGATGTTAAAAATCACCCAAGGAGCGATAGAAAGAAACATATTAGGCCTGCGTAACGTTAAGAGACATGCAGACTGCGGTGTTGATTAAAGAACAAACGGGGATAGCCGATATTCTGGATGACGTTAAGAGGAAGACACGGAGCTGGGCAGGTCACGTAGTGCACAGGGCAGATAACCGGTCGTTACAGAACGGATGGAGGCAACGGAACTATGATAGCAACGGAGAACCATGGGGTTTGATGAAATGAGGAAACTTGTCGGCAGAAAATGGGATCAGCTGGCACAAGACAGGGGTAATTGTAGATCGCTGAGAGAGGCCTTCGGCCTGCTGTGGACATAAATAGGCTGCGCTTGATAAAAGTAACTTACATGTCCGTCCACGGACAAATGCTCCAAAATACGGGCACCAGGAGTCTTAAAGGAATGACAAACTTCTACCTGGGTATGTCTGAATATTAAAGAAAGCATATAAAATTTCCTTTTTCACGGACGAAAGGTAATTAGTTTGATTCTACGACAGGAAGCTTAAGGTCGTTTTTAAGAACATCGAGAGTCATTGTATTATACACGGTTGAATACGCCACTGACGTCCTTTGTATGCGGCCTTTGTGCGATCATTTCAACTGTCCAACTTCATCGCACTGAGTAAACCTGTGCATATTGGAGTAACTCTTTGTGCAATGGTGAAAAGGCTGCCAAAGGCTGCTGCACACAAATAGAGAATAACGCGCATGCCGTCAATGGTGTTCTTCGAGGAGTTATGCAGGTCAGTCACAGACGCCTGCAGCCGCGCGCGCTAGTTGCTTTTTTTTTTCCTTTTTTTTTTGTCTCTTGGAGGACATACTACGGCAAACAACACGTCTGATCGACGGCTTCTATATTGTTCGGTGCTCTTCACAAGTTAATTATACGGGCGTTTGGGATACGCGAAGCACAGCCTTAGCTACTCGAGTCGCGACCGCCAAGCGTGAGTAGCTTCGCGTCAGTGTTGTTTGCAAACATACGGCGCTGCAGCTGTGCAGAACGCGCCTGCGAAGCCACGTTGCCGCGTATACGGCCGCTATCGAACGCTGGGAAACTCCGGCATCAGTCCAGCTAATAGGCTGAGGAAAGACCTGGCGTGCGTGTAGTAATAGGCGCAGTTGCACGCGTTTACCTGCATGATACCGCAGGCGCTGCCGCGAGCGAGAGTGAATTCCGTGGGCGGTGAAAGCCTTGAGCAGGGGAGAACCGCGGAGATAACCTTCACTGCCAGCACTGTGTGCGGACGCGCCTTATTCTAGCTGGTCCAGTCTGTCGAGAGAATGAGCAAGCACGTGCTCGCGACCACTTGAATGGCGGCCAGAGAGCGCGGCCCGATCGGAGAGGTGTGTTTATTTCTTCTCTCTTTTTTCTTTTGTCGTCGCAGCGGTAGGTAATTACTCGTTTCCGGTGGCGGAAGCATGGCAACACTTAACTGCAGCTGTTTACACTGCCGTCGCATGTATGACCACGTGAGTATGTTGCGAGAAGCCGAAAGTCGGGGACCTGGGATTGATGGGAGCTTCGCGGGGGCGCGAAAACGTTGGTCCGGTGTTTAATCCCGCTTGCATCGGCAACCACCGACGTCGTTTGGACAACATCGTCTGGCTGGAAATTCAGTGTGTGTGGGTGCGTTTGTGTCGATCCTTCTGGGCGGCTCAGTGGCTATGATTCTGTGGTGCTGAAGACGAGGTCATAGGTTCGATTCCCAGGCGCAGAATATTGATGGCGACATGCGAGAACGCTTGCGCCCACTTAGATTTAGGCGCATCACAAAGAAACTTCATAGATGTCATCGCATTTCCTGTTTAGAGCGCTTGTTGCCACTGTTGAAATCCAAAGTTGTATACCGTTCGCAGCCCTGTAATCACACAGCTGGCAGCAATATGTTTTGCAAGCACCTCCATCACAATCGGAAAAACTTCAACATGAGTTTTTTTTCATTTCAGGGAAAGTCTCCTAATTATCGCTTCTTGCATTGTCACGTAACCATTGATATCTGCTACAGTAGAGATCAGCAGTGCACGCAACTCCTGCTGCACAATCGACCACTGTGGTCGCAGATTGCAGGTCAAATGACCGCTGCTGATCGCGCGGTGGCATTAGCTCTTCCGGCGAACGCCGTGCGGAGGAGTTCGCTAGCCGTCTCGGCCAAATTGCGTATCCAATGCCAACTATGCGAACTGAACCGCGTACAAGACGCGATTGGTGTGCCTTCTCAGATGGCTCAGGGCCGAGGGCACTCGCGCGGTGAAGCGGAAGCAGTAAACGGAACGCTGGCACTCCCTCCGCAGAGAGAGGGTGACCTGTGGTTGGTGGAGAGAATATGAATTACCAGGAAGGTTCGTAGTCAACAACTAGGTTGAAAAGCAGTGCTGAATATTCTTCTAGGAGCCTGCATAATCTTGGAGGCGCATTACATCGTTGTTTTCTTTTGTTTATGCTATCCATGTGAATACACACTGCATAGACTCGAGTAAGAGCCGCACCTTTCTGTACTTTTTTCCAGGATTTTGTCCAGAAGAGAGGTGTGCAGCTGTCACAAGAATAAAAACGTATTTTTTGTTACCGTTGCTTTACAGTGGCTGACCTGTTTTACCTTGAGGAAACCGAACTGATGTAAATAATCGTGTAGGTTGAGATGAGTAACGCAGTTACAAACAAACAAACAAACAAACAAACAAACAAACAAACAAACAAACAAACAAACAAAAATAATACTTTCATCTGAGGCTATGGATACAAGCCGACACAGCTAAGCTAGGTTTATTCCTTCCGAAAAAGATGGCTCATTTAAACTCTTATAGCTCGAGGAGAGCCTTACACAGCTGCCACCTCCCTTTTTCTTTCCCAGCGAGTAATTCCCTAGCTTATAGATATGAAAAATTGTCCGCTCTCGTAAGATACTAATTTTGGACCGTTGCTTTAACAGGTGTCACGAACAGTTGGTCTTTTCTTGTTAACTGCTACATACGTATACCTCCAACTTACTGACAGCATGCATGCGTTTGAAGTTGTAAACCTTTTTTTCTTGTTTTTGGACTCGCCAACAAGCGTGTCTGTGTCCTTCAATAATTCTTCCTTTTTTAAATTTTCATTCGATATCTGTACTTTCTTATGGTATCTTCAATCATTCTAAACATTCACAGTGTCTCAGTGCTCACATTCCCCAACTGTATAATTAGTAGGTGTATAAGTTCAGGCGAAGCGTTGCATTTTGGTGTTTATTAAAAGGTGAAATGCCCAGTAGCATGTTCTGATACGTCACTTGACCGACCTTATACTCTGTACGCGCTCTTTAATCAAAATCGTATAGGTTGAATACAGGAATGCGTTGCGATTAAATTAATATTTTTAGCATGTGTTGTAGACCGGCATATTTACTGAGCGACCTTTCTTAAGTAGATTTCGTTTTATTTTTTTCGTCTCTACCAAAGGATACCCGCGGTTAGTATACGATGGGCTCTCGCAGTCAGAATATTCTTTATTTGTGCCCGTGTGCTGGCTTATTATCTACAGTAGGATAGCACGCTGCTTGAAAATACGAGTAGAAGCGGACCAGGGCACCGAGTGTAGACAGCCAAGCAAAACAAATAATGTGTTTATACAGCATTTCTTTGCTTCGGTTATTGTTTCCCGCGGGTCGTTTATAGCACGCCCGTGAACCGTCGCGTGATATACGTATTCGGGTCGCCTGTGAACGAAGTTGCGCGGCTATCGTGGCCCGAGAACACTGATCGAGCTAGCTCTTTCACCCGACACATACGGGCGTAGTGATCAGGAATTCCTGTTGGCCAAGTCAGTGGCATGAAAAATGAAACCGTCACGCAAGAAGCGAACGGCAAAGAAAAATTTCATGACTAGTTAGAATCATAGTGCACGTTGGGCGCATATTTGGGGCCGTGCTTTGACCAGACGTATATACTGTAACGCATGATGCGGGTGTGGTTATTTGTTTGTTTGTGATCATTGGCAGTTCGAAGCGCATGAGAGACACAAACCTCGGCAACGTTCACAGATGCTCCGTAAACACGGCGTTGATTTCATTTTTTTAGTATCTGAATGCATGTCGTTATTGATTTAGGTTCGGAGGGCGTTCCTCTGCAGTTATGTGCTGGCAACGATGTACGTGTGTTAAACCGCACAACGCTTAAAATAGCCGTGGAAAAGAGGGAGCAGTCGTGGCTGATTGAGACAAAATAGCGAAGTGAGACAAGATCTTAGTTATTCCTATTACAACGAAAGCAAAGAGCTGAATGCGGCGCCTAAGCTTCGATGTCTTACTCTTCACGACCGTTAAAAAAATATTTCATTAGAACGGTGCGTGATAAAATGACGTCAGAGTGATGGCAGCTTCGTCTCGTTCGCCACGAGAGTGTTCAGTGCTGTGCTGTCCCTTCTTGCAGGCAGTTTCCACGCGGCCCCACTCTCACTGCGTGGCGTACGCCGAGCTCGTGATTCTTGGCGTCGCTCCTCCAGGGCGCGCGCGCTCGCTGCCTGGCGACTGCGTATACCTCCAACTGATGGCCGTAATGTATTCTCCCTGCGGGAGAGCACCGCATCCTCGCGTACGGCGCACACTCGTCCCGAAAACGACTGCGCAATATGGAGATTAGTGGCAGTGGGTATCCGCCGCAACAGTTGCACGGGAGGACAGCGCGGCAGCCTGGAGGAAGGCGAGCCTTATGAACATCGGTGGCGGCGTCCAGAAGCGACCCGCGGGTGGCTGCCAAAAGACCGCAGGACCTTCGCAGCGCGCGGGGCGCCGTGCGTAAAAAAGCGAGGCCCATTATGCTCCGCGTTGCGTCAAGTCGCGCACGCCTGCCGCGTGCCACGTCCTTCCTGGCCGCCTCGGGCAGCCGCGGCGAACTGCAGTGCGCGACGCCAGGCAGAAAAGAAGGCAAAGGAAAAAAAGTGGGGGATATCGGCGTAGCCGCGCTCATCTCTGCTTGCCCGGGAAATTTCGTGACAGCGAGTTGTTGAACGCGACCGCGATCGACCTGCAAGGAAATCTTAACCAAGATATTAAAGACCCACAAGTATAGGAAGCATCCAAACATGTTAACCTTACAGTGTGATCAGCGTACTTTCCGTGAAACTTTTTTTTGGGTTGTTTGATTCATCTGAACGTTAAAGCATTTGTTCCGACAGGGCTCGTCTCCATACTATAGTTGGTCTAATGTTCTCGATGAAAAAAAAACAAAAAAACGAGAATGGATGGGATGCGTAAAATACGGGTACTGTGCACGTCATGCACGTGTTTCTTTGTTACCTACATTCTGGCGACTCGAACTTTAGTATTTGCTTTTCAAGCGCTATTACGCAACACGTGCCGTTCTCACTGGGCTCGCTAAGTTCGTAAACAGAGCATAGCGCATAATTTATACAAAGAAAGATTGCAAGTATGCACCTCACTTTGTGTGATCCGTGGCCGTGGCCTGAAGCTTTGAGCCGCACACCGTAGATGCAAATATGCGACTTTTCGTTGAAGCAGCGCGTAACAATCGATAATTATTGATTCCCCTTCGACCGCAGCAGTGATACTGCGATTGACCCGCCCAGGATGGGTATTCAAATAAGCGGATTTCGGGTCTGTCGCGAGTGCTGAGGGTGATTTGCGAACGTCGGGGTCGCTTTTTCGGCGCGCAACGCTTACAAATCAAACTGCCTTGCCCGTAAGCTGAAAAAAAAAAAAAACTACATCAGGTGGCGTCAGCCCTCTTGAACGCGCGCACGCTCAAGACAAGAGCGGGGAGGTGATACCGTGCACGGAACAAAGCCTTACTTGCAACGTGATTGCGTCAGAAGCAATGAGGAGGCATAGATTGAGAGACACCGGGCACAGCACGATCCACCTTGACCTTTGAATATGTTGGAGCGAATCCAAAATTCGCCGGTCTTCCTTTCTTGCGGTCGGTATAAGGGCGCTGGTCAAGGTTTCGCGCCGTTCACGTGGGAAAGGGCTGCAATTCCGTACGCACAGGATATGGTTTGTGTGCCCTAACAAACGCAGTTTGATTCTCATCGGTGTCTATGCTGTCGACTGAGACATTCTCTGCTCCCGAGCGATGCCCAAACTTCCGATTCCCCTTTAGGCCACGTCGAAATAGACCGGTACCATTCGCCTTTCGGCTGCAAGCATATCGTTTCGCAGAGATTAGCTCAGTTTCTACAGCGTTCATCTCTCAGAGGGACCCTACGGAGCTTTTGTGGCAGTGGCTTAAGCTTACGTGGCGGTAGCCTTAGCTTTCAGGTAATCAGCATCATCGTCATAACGACACGTCAACGACGAGGTAAGAAACAGATGCAGAAGTGGGCGTGTAAGCTTGTTTACAAGAAAGTCGACAAATGGTCATGATGCGTAAGGCTCAGGCCGGCTCTCGACATTATGAGATTAAAAATGCATGCGGAATATTTCCATTTGAAAAGTAGTGCTATGACTAATGACACAACGACATCTGCGACGAACAAACGCCAAGAGCAGCAGTGCCTCACAAGACAAAGTTCTCTATCCTTGCGCGAAGTAGTAAGCGAGAACCAGCATCAGAATGCAATATTAAGTCATGCGAAGCCGCAGTGGTCGCGATTTAAAGCATAGAATATGAAAGTGGAATAAGTTAGATGACGAGGTGCTCCAGATGTACACGTAAACAAAACGGCTAGGTACGCTGCTGTCGGCGCCGCGGGTGCATGACACTCCTAAGCTGCTTCCTTCCGCGCGCACATCTGGCTGACAGCGCCGGGAATCTCATGATGCTCTCCGACTTTCCAGGGCAGTCGGCTCTCGTACCCCTGCTGCTCTACAATCAATTGCTTGAGTGACGACAGCATGCGGGCTTGTACCGCAAAGACTATGTGCATTGCCGAACATGGGGACTGTGGTGAACAATCTGACCAACTCACGAACTTTCTATACAGAACGTATATTGCCCTTTTGTCATCTCATATCTTTTGTATATCGCTCCTCTCCCTCCAGTGTTATTCCTGCAACCACGCACCCTTTGCTCGCTGCCGTTTAAATCATCATCATCATCATCAGCCTGGTTACGCCCACTGCAGGGCAAAGGCCTCTCCCACACTTCAACAACACCGGTCATGTACTAATTGTGGCCATGCCGTCCCTGCAAACTTCTTAATCTCATCCGCCCACCTAACTTTCTGCCGCCCCCTGCTACGCTTCCCTTCCCTTGGGATCCAGTCCGTAACCCTTAATGACCATCGGTTATCTTCCCTCCTCATTACATGTCCTGCCCATGCCCATTTCTTTTTCTTGATTTCAACTAAGATGTCATTAACTCGCGTTTGTTCCCTCACCCAATCTGCTCTTTTCTTATCCCTTAACGTTACACCTATCATTCTTCTTTCCATAGCTCGTTGTGTCGTCCTCAATTTGAGTAGAACCCTTTTCGTAAGCCTCCAGGTTTCTGCCCCGTAGGTGAGTACCGGTAAGACACAGCTGTTATATACTTTTCTCTTGAGGGATAATGGCAACCTGCTGTTCATGATCTGAGAATGCCTGCCAAACGCAGCCCAGCCCATTCTTATTCTTCTGATTATTTCCGTCTCATGATCCGGATCCGCAGTCACTACCTGCCCTAAGTAGATGTATTCCCTTACGACTTCCAGTGCCTCGCTGCCTATTGTAAATTGCTGTTCTCTTCCGAGACTGTTAAACATTACTTTAGTTTTCTGCAGATTAATTTTTAGACCCACTCTTCTGCTTTGCCTCTCCAGGTCAGTGAGCATGCATTGCAGTTGGTCCCCTCAGTTACTAAGCAAGGCAATATCATCAGCGAATCGCAAGTTACTAAGGTATTCTCCATTAACTTTTATCCCCAATTCTTCCCAATCCAGGTCTCTGAATACCTCCTGTAAACACGCTGTGAATAGCATTGGAGATATCGTATCTCCCTGCCTGACGCCTTTCTTTATTGGGATTTTGTTGCTTGCTTTATGGAGGACTACGGTGGCTGTGGAGCCGCTATAGATATCTTCCAGTATTTTTACATATGGCTCATCTACACCCTGATTCCGTAATGCCTCCATGACTGCTGAGGTTTCGACTGAATCAAACGCTTTCTCGTAATCAATGAAAGCTATATATAAGGGTTGGTTATATTCTGCACATTTCTCTATCACTTGATTGACAGTGTGAATATGGTCTATTGTTGAGTAGCCTTTACGGAATCCTGCCTGGTCCTTTGGTTGACAGAAGTCTAAGGTGTTCGTGATTCTATTTGCGATTACCTTAGTAAATAGTTTGTAGGCAACGGACAGTAAGCTGATCGGTCTATAATTTTTCAAGTCTTTGGCGTCCACTTTCTTATGGATTAGGATTATGTTAGCGTTCTTCCAAGATTCCGGTACGCTCGAGGTCATGAGGCATTGCGTATACAGGGTGGCCAGTTTCTCTAGAACAATCTGTCCACCATCCTTCAACAAATCTGCTGTTACGTGATCCTCCCCAGCTGCCTTCCCCCTTTGCATATCTCCTAAGGCTTTCTTTACTTCTTCCGGCGTTACCTTCGGGATTTCGAATTACTCTAGACTATTTTCTCTTCCATTATCGTCGTGGGTGCCACTGGTACTGTATAAATCTCTATAGAACTCCTCAGCCACTTGAACTATCTCATCCATATTAGTAATGATATTGCCGGCTTTGTCTCTTAACGCATACATCTGATTCTTGCCAATTCCTAGTTTCTTCACTGTTTTTAGGCTTCCTCCGCTCCTGAGAGCATGTTCAATTCTATCCATATTATACTTCCTTATGTCAGCTGCCTTACGCTTGTTGATTAACTTTGAAAGTTCTGCCAGTTCTATTCTAGCTGTAGGGTTAGATGCTTTCATACATTGGCGTTTCTTGATCAGATCTTTCGTCTCCTGCGATAGTTTGCTCGTATCCTGCCTAACGGAGTTACCACCGACTTCCATTGCACACTCCTTAATGATGCCCACAAGATTGTCGTTCATTGCTTCAACACTAAGGTCCTCTTCCTGAGTTAAAGCTGAATACCTGTTCTGTAGCTTGATCTGGAATTCCTCTATTTTCCCTCTTACCGCTAACTCATTGATCGGCTTATGTACCAGTTTCTTCCGTTCCCTCCTCAGGTCTAGGCTAATTCGAGTTCTTACCATCCTGTGGTCACTGCAGCGCACCTTGCCGAGCACGTCCACATCTTGTATGATGCCAGGGTTAGCGCAGAGTATGAAGTCTATTTCATTTCTAGTCTCGCCGTTCGGGCTCCTCCACGTCCACTTTCGGCTATCCCGCTTGCGGAAGAAGGTATTCATTATCCTCATATTATTCTTTTCCGCAAACTCTACTAATAACTCTCCCCTGCTATTCCTAGTGCCTATGCCATATTCCCCCACTGCCTTGTCTCCAGCCTGCTTCTTGCCTACCTTGGCATTAAAGTCGCCCATTAGTATAGTGTATTTAGTTTTCACTTTCCCCACCACCGATTCCACGTCTTCATAGAAGCTTTCGACTTCCTGGTCATCATGACTGGATGTAGGGGCGTAGACCTGTACAATCTTCATTTTGTATCTCTTATTAAGTTTCACAACAAGACCTGCCACCCTCTCGTTAATGCTATAGAATTCCTGTATGTTACCAGCTATATTATTATTAATCAGGAATCCGACTCCTAGTTCTCTTCTATCCGCTAAGCCCCGGTAGCACAGGACGTTCCCGCTATTTAGCACTGTATATGCTTCTTTCGGCCTCCTAACTTCACTGAGCCCTATTATATCCCATTTACTTCCCTCTAATTCCTCCAATAGCACTGCTAGACTCGCCTCACTAGATAACGTTCTAGCGTTAAACGTTGCCAGGTTCATATTCCAATGGCGGCCTGTCCGGAGCCAGTGATTCTTAGCACCCTCTGCTGCGTCGCAGGTCTGACCTGCTGCGTCGCTGCTGCGTCGCAGTCCCCAGCAGCTGCGTCGCAGCTGCTGGGGACTGAGGGCCGGGGTTTGATTGTTGTGTTCATAGGAGGTTGTGGCCAAGTACTGCACCAGGGTGGCCAATCCTGCTCTGGTGAGGGAGTGCGTTACCGGTTCTGGTCACCGGGATCAGGCCACACTCCAGGCCTGTTTGTGCAATTTTATCAACACGCGGATTTTTTTTTAATCCGGTGGAAAATTGCCGGCACCGGGATTCGAACCACGGACCTCTTGCACGCGAGGCGGGTGTTCTACCTCTACGCCACCGCTGCAGGTGGCGTAGAGGTAATGTTTAATGTTAGCCGTTTAAATGTTAGCCGCTAAAGCTAGACCGCTATACATGTAGAGCGGTCTAGCTTCAGCGGCTGGACACAGCCGCTAAATAGCAGCTGGACACACACTAGTGTGTCCAGCTGCTATTTCCTTTCTTTTTTCCATTCCTCACATAGTTTATAAACAACCAGTTTTGCTACATACTACACGGCTGTGTGCGGGACATTGGAGTGAGGGGAGAGCACATGTTTTCAGGCACATTGCCTGTTCCCTCGTTATCGCTCACCCGAATGCCTGCCCACGGCCCCGTGCCGCGAACCGGCCACCAGACTCTCCTTTATGTTCGAATTCCGGACGGTCTCGACGAAAGTACCGTTGTCATCCGATAGGCGGACTACAAGGACCAGCTTAAGCGGACAGTGATGTGCTGATTGTGCTCGCGTCAATGTTCACGGCAACTGCCATCGTATGAAACTCAGCGGATTCTGGGAAAAAGTTGCAATTTATTACGCGGTGCTAGTGAGGGAACTGACGCGTCTTAGGTTCCACATTATGAATAGGTCACAAGCTGTCGGCAGTTCCTTGCTGGCAGTTGGAGTGAAATACGGAAACGGCGCAAGCTCAGTGTACGAGCACCATTTGTCCGCTACTGCTCGCGAGGGGTAATAAAAACATAAATCGATATACGTGCATGGAGTCATCTTTCATTCGTTAACTGCTAAATAAAGAAAGTGAATTAGACAGTGAACTATCCTTTCTTACAGAACGTCTTTCAGTAAGCGCTTCTTTGCGGTACAAATAACGTAGGAATACTGATGTCTGGTGAGCGAGACAAAATATTCTAGTTGAAATTAGCAGTTTGCCCGGAAACAGAAGGTAAGGATTTCTCCTCACGCCACGAACTGCCTTGCCTCTATGGCGCAGATAAGATTCCACATCGCCCCTTTAGAGTCGGCATGCTCTACAAGCAGAAGCTATTGGGTATGTGCTTGTAAAGCACTGTGTTAACAGAAAGGTGCTTAAGTATGTTTCGGGAGTGCTTGGGGCGGACGGATGGAAGATATATTTTCTTGGTACCAACACGTGGTCTATCTAACTCTCTCTCTCTCTCTCTCTCTCTCTCTCTCTCTCTCTCTCTCTCTCTATATATATATATATATATATATATATATATATATATATATATATATATATATATATATATATATATATATATATATGGTTTCAAGCTCATGTGTGTGTGTCACGTGCGTGCGCACGCATGGATCGTCCGTTGGTGCTATAGTTGTGCTCATGAGCGACACGTGACCCTGTGAGCGCGCGTTCACGGAAAACGGCGCGGTGACGAAACGTCGCCGCGTACTGTACACTAATGTGCCGTCAGCGGCTCGCAGTCCAAGCACCTTCTTTAAAATAATGTAATGTACATCGGGGGTCAAAAGCACAGGAGAGCCCCGAGCGGGCAATACTAGAGAAAGAGAGAGAAAATGTTCATCGCGCAGGCACGACTTTGCATACAGCCCGCGTTACCTCACCGCTTTCGGGGCTGGAAAGAGGACTCGCTTCTTTGCGTCACTTCGCAAGTTGTTTTCTTCAAGTTTTCTTATATATATTTTTTAAATCTTCGCGTGGAGCTTTTAAGCCGGTTGCTGCAGGTACTTATGGCGTCGATTGCTTCTTCCTCATAGCGGCAACGGTCCATTGCGGGCTGCCGAAGCTTCGCTGCTAAGTGCAACCGTGGTTTGCAAACCTAATGCGCGTGCGGTTCTTTCACAACGTGTACGTATACGTAGCACAAGTTTTAACGCGGTGTGGCGTTCCAAAGAGGTTGCGAGAACAACGTGCGAATTGAGATACCTTGCTTACAGTAGGTTGTTTACTATATCAGCCATCTTGGCCGAGCACGAAGCACAATGTCGAAAATCCTTGAAGCAGGAGGGACACTAATTTTCTACAGCAAGTGAATCTGAACATCAGCATTAACGATGCATGCAATGGATAGAAGCGCAGCAACTGCGGCTCATGGTGTTGTCCGTGCAGACGGGATTGATTGGGTAGACCACTTTTGTGTCCGCTGAATTAACTCTGCCGGGCCGAGCTGACTCAGTGACCATGGCGTTCCGCATTTGAGCGCGCAGTCGAGGGTTCGTTTCCTGGCATACCGATGAGACGAAATGCAAAAACCTCTGGAGCACCGTGCTTTAGGTGCGCCCTAAAAACCACGCAGGGTTAAAATTATTCCTACCCCCTGTGTATATATATATATATATAGATATATATATATATATATATATATATATATATATATATATATATATATTCGCACCGGCCTATATAAGCAATGCATGTTGACCTCAAGAAGTAATGTCAATGCGCACACCTCTGTTGTGCGTCATCGATCAATAAGTAGGGATATAAACGATGTACAGTCGACCAAAAAAGTTTACGGACCACGGGGTCTCAGAAAATGCTAAATATATGAGCAGCCTTTAAATGTAG
Source organism: Dermacentor variabilis (assembly GCF_050947875.1). Taxonomy (NCBI): domain Eukaryota; kingdom Metazoa; phylum Arthropoda; class Arachnida; order Ixodida; family Ixodidae; genus Dermacentor; species Dermacentor variabilis. The sequence goes on from NC_134568.1 coordinate 99,528,251, forward strand.
CCAGTAAAACCGTACATCACAATGTTGTTCACATATACCAGTAAAGGCTCTAAATGGGAATACCAGGCTACGTTTTGAGGCTGCGGAGAAATTCAGCTTTTCGTCAGGTCTCTTGGTCCGCTAACCTTTTTGGCCGACTGTACGTATAATGCCGCCTAACATGCCCAGACCTCTTAAGGAAATAGCGCATTCTATTGAATGTTTTCTTTGAAAGTTCTCAAGTTGGCCTACCCCATTCTCGGGTCTCTGCGTATAAGCCCATTGGTGGCCAATACTCCAGAATGGGCATATATGCCACTCTGACATGAGAGGTAAAGAAGCCTTAAATGTACGAAGGTGAATCAGCAAGTCTTTGCCCTTATATTTTATTAGCCAAAATAAGGCACATACAGGCCATTAAAAATATACGTACTATTCTACGTACCTTAAACTACTTCTCCACATAGTTCCCACGCCGGTTCAGACCATTTGTCTCATCGCAGCACTAAATTTGAGATGCCCCTGCGCTATGTTGCCGTCAGTCAACGATGCACGCGGCCTCCGCGAACGCTCATTGTTATGCAAGTCTTCGCGGCCTTTTGGGAACTCACTAACACCACCACCTCACACTTTTCAAAGCGAGACACCTTTCCTCACACGGGGGCTGCATTTTCCTGTGGATTTCGATGAGCGTTCGCCCCTTGCTCCATAGAAAACGAATCGCACTTCCTTGCTCGTACGCCGTAGACGTGTGATGCACAACCGCCATCTTGTATAACTGACAGCAGCGCCGTCCCGCGGAGCTACCGGCAGATAAGGCCGGGACGGAGCCACCGGGATAAGGCCCGGCCTTATCTGCGGGTAGCTCCGCGGGACGGTCCAAGAAAGGTCTACCGCTGGGAATGGACACGTTGACTTCGCATTTACAGCAGTAATTTGGCTAAAAAAAATGGGGGAAAAGACTGATTCGCCCTCGTATACTGGCATGTCTGCCCGGTGCGGCATAAGGGGTATATAACTTATGTGTCAGTCTTCGCTAAAAACACTTCTCCATGCCAGTTTTTTTCCCCGACAAGGATCAAACATCGCCGTCATCTCAACATGCACCCATTTGAACTGGTTGCATTTTTGCATACTTGTGAACAGTGCAGTGAAGTGGATAAACAAACATCATCCGACATCAAAGTTGTGAAGTGTGCGGAGCACGAAACATTGCATGAGATTATACGTTGCATAAAAAAATTACGGCAGTACTCCTCTCACGATGACTGTCGACGGTAATGCGAACAGCAGTCGAGCAATGTAGGAACAGACCATATTCCTGAAGTCGCCGTTTATTTAAAAAGGGTAGTGGTAATTCTGAGACGTTCGTTAATTTATCTATATGCCACATACTCCGACATCTTCCCACTTTGCTATGACACTCGCTTGCCAAAGGCCACCATCAGCATGGACTGTAGGGGTGTGTGAATAGGGATTTTTGAGACAGAATCGAATACGAATCGAATAGTGCGAAAAGAGACTCGAATCGAATACTTTTCGAATAGTTTTCCAATAATGAACAGCTGTTATGAGAAATAATATAAAACGGTGTTCGCATCCCAGTGTAGTTACACTTAGCAAGTTTCTGTCATTACATAATACATTATAACGGGGTAAATAGGGAGGAAATAAGCGGCTGAATAGTAAACACATTATGTAGAAAGTAAACAGATATACAGCAAACATAATCAATGACCGATAAAAAAACACTGTTAACACTATTAGCACGCGCCAACGTCGTAACTAAACTGACTACGAGGAACCGCGTAGGTGTATCATGCTCAACAATATCAATCGTTTTAATGATCTCAGAAGGCTAGCGGTTTTTTTTGCAGTCACCGTTAACGGAAAAAAATAGTATTTCTCCCCAGTTCTCTGTGTTCTTATATAAATATGCTAACTGCGACAAATATATGTCGTAAAGCGCGCCCTTCCTTTAATGAAGTAAATAGCTTCGTTTAAGCGTTTGTCTATTCGTTTACATCGAAAATCATAGTCGATGGTTCCTGCCCTGCTCTTTTATGGAATGTTGGTGTTTGTTTCGTGAAACAACTTGTATATGCAGTCACGATACAAGGCAATCATTTTATTATTTATTCAGTGGGCGCGCGATAAAGAACCCCACGTGGTCAAAAGTAATCCGGAGTCTTCCACTTCCACGTGCCTCAATCATATCGTGGTTGTGGCACGCAAAACACCAGAAAAAAAAATACTTACTGGCTATGGAAGCAAAGTCCAATTTTGCTATCATATGTTACAGGCACAGGCGTAAATTAAACTTTAGAAAATTCTCCATATTGATCTATAGCAACCACTTTTACCTGCATTTATTCAGCCGCACTGGATGTTGTGCCGAAGCAAGCTGCCTCAAGACGCTATGCTGTCTCAACGCTCTCCGAAAGACCGTTGCAAGGCACCTGCCGGAGCACGAAAGCATCTGCAGCGTCTGAGTGAAAGGTATGTGGTTACGAGCCCGCGACCTTCCATTCACATTCTCGCTCAGTGGCTACGGCGTTTCGCTGCTGAGCACCAAGTAGCCGCTTCGATTCTAGCACATGGCGGCCGCTTTCCTAGGAAGAGAGATAGTAAATATATATATATCTATATATATATATATTCACAGTGAAGTAGACGCGCGTATGAAGCGGTTTATTGACGTTTCGGTGGGGGTCCGGCCTTCTGATGAAGGCCAGGGTCCTGATGAAGGCCGGACCCCGGCCGAAACGTCAATAAACCGCTTCATACGCGCGTCTACTTCACTGGGAATATTTACCCGGACCCAGAACTGCTTTTTTCTGGTATATATATATATATATATATATATATATATATATATATATATATATATATATATATATATATATATATAAAGAACATTTTGTGTTCTAAAACACATGTCCACTTGAAGATTCGCGTCGACTTTAGTAGTAGTAGTAGTTAGTAGTAGTAGTAGTGCTAGTAGTTATTGGAATCTCCTATGAAACGAGGCGGTGACAAATAGTCACCTAGCCTGCTTGAGCTAATTAGGTATGCTATACATGCTTATCAGTCTTACATTTTTGCCTACGTATCCTTAATCTTTTCGCTTTCCCTTAAAACCTCAACATATACCTTGCTCCTATGTCTGTAACCAATCAAGAAAGTGGATTATCACGCCGATTTCTCGACCGAAGTTGTCACTATGCCTCAATGACACACCACCGCAATTTCTGAGCGTTAACCATGTTGTTAACCATGCAGATTTAGCTATACACTGTAAGTTCTAAAAAGCCGTCTAGGGATCGTTTCATCGAAATAATTTTTCAAATCAGTTTATTATTGGAGGAGGAGACGGAAGAAATTGAATGACCTGTTACCATACCGCTAGGAGGCGCCTCGAGCAGCGTCCGCAAGCGACGTTTCTTCCCTTCCTTGTCCGCCACTGGAACGGAGGGACGTGACTAGCGCGCCACCATTTCTTTTTTCCATCCTTTTTCGCTTTGTGGCGCATTTTCCGTAGCAGCGTTGCGCATTCCTCACTGGACGATTTACCGAAGTAACGTTTCATGGCGAGTGACGTTGCTAGCAATGCGTTTCACGTCACAGCGTTTGTGCCTGTTACCTCAACTTTCTGACTGGGAGGGCGCTTCATCGAGAGGGAGGACGCGCGGCGTTTGCTTTGAAATTTCAGCTGTCTTTGGCAGATCACAGCGCTGTAATGCTTTGAACACACAATCGTCATGCGCGTAAAGTATACGCTATGCATGTCTGTTTAAAATGTTAAAATCTGGTGGGGGGCCCTTTAAGCGACCCCACTCCCTGTAGCAACCACCCAGGAGCGTTATTCAAAAAAACACTGCCTTCTACTGTCGGGGGGGGGGGGGGGTGCCGTGCATTCTTCACTCTGCGGATGCAATCGCAATCATTTCTATTCTTACTCCTTATGTCTGTTTAGGTAGATAGCACGTTTACTTATATCCGTTTAAATACAATGATAAGCAGGCCTACCAAAGCCTCAAAGGGCTTAAATGGCAGCAGGAAAAATTTCGGCAGAATTAGAGGAACAAATCCGGCACAACGCATCTCACGATAAATGTGCACGTTAATGCGATTAGCGTGGAATCAATGTAACGACACACCGTATTGGCAACGCAGAAACGTGGCATGTATGAAGCTTGTATAGTATACTGTCGTGCTCTTCTCTCGCGCTTCCCCCTGGACATGCTGCAACATCTAGCGGTGCCTACATGAAGACCGCGCGTGCTAATACATATTCAGGCAAGATTGTCTGTGTATATATGACGTGGATTCGCTTCCGTCTAGCACCGGACAAATGTTAAATATCCCGCTGGAGGTCAGTGAACTATCATCTCTCTGAAAGAGAAAATAGAAGTAGCGGTGGAAAATTGTGCTCAAGGAAAAAAGAAGAAAAAAAACACAAAGAAAACAGCGAAAGAAATGGAGGTGGGGAGGTTGGAATATTTCAAATCCCCCCCCCCCCAAAAAAAAGAATCATCAACAACAACAACAAAAAAAAACCTAAGCAACCCAATTAAAAATGACTAAGTGCTGGTGCCTATAGCTTGAAATTTAGCACAGCGAATAGATACTAAAGCTTCCTTTGAAACGTTTATGCCTATTCGTTGCAATGTCTTGAACTTATGGATGAGGTATGAGTATTTTCCGTCTCGCACAGAACGGAAATTTGACTGTAGGATGTAGGGTTTAAGTTCACCTAAGTTATCACCTAGTTGGTTGAAATGCTCGGCGACGGCTTTGGGAAGCTTTTTTAGCTGTGTCCGCGCAATATCCGTTTAACCTGACGTTCTCCGAGTGTCCCGTTTCACCAATATATTGCTTCTTACAGAAGAAACATTCGAGCATATAAATTACATCAGAACTAGTACAAGTAAAGCTAGTTTTCAATTCGTGTGTATAGCTGTTTTGCGGTGCTTTTAATTTTAAGGTCACTTTGAAGGTGCCTGCAGGTTTCGCACCTGGGGCGAGAACATGCTTTTACTACGGGAGAATGATGTTGGCTGACTTTTGCGTGCACTAACATGTCTTTAAAGTTGCTGTTGGGGCGATGGGTACCACTGGGAGTGCTTTTCTCAGATGCTCGTTACTTGATAATATTGGGTGGTATTTTCGCAGGATGTTTATGTTTGCGAGGGCATTAGAATATGTTGTTAAAGTCTGGTGGTTTCTCAGATTCTGGTGTAGGTTGTTTCTTAGCTCATTTTGACAGCCGCTCCAATTTTGACGCGGGGTCATAAGCCTTTTCTAGAGGAACTTGTGGATAGCTTCCTTCTGGTAACCTTGTTTAAAGGTCATTTAGGTGGTGGATATAATTGTTGTCTTCGCTACAGATTCTGCTTATTCGTTTCGCTTGTCCAACGAAAATTTCTTGCTTGAAATGTCGCGGGTGATGACTGTTGTAGTCTCAATATTGCTGGCTGCCCGTTGGCTTTCAGTAAAATGTCGTTCTCAGTTTTCCAATTTCTATGGAGACCGTCGTGTCGAGAAAGTTTATTTGACTAGGTGAGTGGTGAGCAGTAAATTTAATACTCGAGTGAAAGCGGTTGAAATGGCTAATTAGATCGGTTAAAGCGCTTTTGCCGTGTTCTCATATGTTAAATATGTCGTCAATGTAACGCAGATAGATGTACGGTCTTAAAGGGTATGATTTTATCAAGTTTCCTCAAGCTGACCCTTGAAAATGTTGGCGTATGTGGGAGCGAATGGTGTTCCCATGCTAGTGCCGAAAGTTTTCAGGTAGTGAATGTAATCGAATTGGAAATAGCTAAGCTTGAAAACTAACGTAAGGAGTGACAGGTAAACTTCAGGAGCGTGCGCTTAGGGATTGACTGCGAGGAATTTCGATACGGCTTCAATTGACTCGTGGGTATATTAGTGTAAAGGGCAGAAACATCTAAAGTGACTGAATAGCGCGTTCGGAAAGGATTTGGCTGGCGTTAATGCCGTCTATAACTCGAAGGAAGTGGGCCGTGTCTTGAACAAAAAAATGGAAGGGTGGTCGGGATGTTTGACAGATGGTGATTTAAGAATTTAGGTAGTGACTCGGCAGGTGTGTTATTGGACATTATAGGCCGACCTGGAATTCCTGCTATAAATATTTATTCTACGGGAACCTTATGTATTTTAGGAAGAAGATAAAAGTGGCCTGCGTCTTTGTTCTTGCTCATCATGAAGCGATATTCAGAGTGGATGATTAGTTCCCTGGACAGGAGCTCCGCCATTGTACTTTGTACAAGGTTGCTGTAGTCTGAAGTTGGGCTACAGTCGAGTTTTCTGTAATGGGTGTAACACACACGTGCACGCGCACACACACAAATAGAGAGATAGATAGAGATAGATATCGATAGATAAAGTGAGTGAGTGAGTGAATAAACTTTTATTTGGTCCAGCAAAACGAGATAAAACGCGCACCCGGCTAATCCCACGACGGGACTGATAGATCTAGCCTGCCAGCCCGATCGCGGGCGCGCTGGACGGCCAGGATTTTGTCCTCAAAGACGGGACTTCACAGGAGCGCGTCCCACTCTTCCTTGGTGAACTTCGGGCCCAGCGACCCGCACTCCCAGAGCATATGAGGCAAAGTAGCAACCTCACCACAGGCCACGCAAGAATAAGTGGGATAAATCTCAGGATATATGCTGTTAGGAGCGCCGGATTTGGGTAGGAGATCGTTTGCAGGAGTCTGAGTGTGACCGCCTGCGGCCTGCTTAAGTTGGAGTGAGGCGGCAGGAAAACGCTTCTCTCTAAGTAAAATAATTTTATAAGTTCATTGTGCGTTATACGAGCGTCTCTGTGTCCGGGGAGACAGTCGCCCGATCCGAGGGCAGCGCGGTCGGTAAAGCCACGCGCAGCCTCATGGGCAGACTCGTTGCGGTTCAGAGGAACCCCCTCAATCGCCCCGACGTGTGCAGGGAACCAAAGGATGGAGTGTATGGAGGTGTCACCGTGGTTGGCGCCTTTTAGAATTCAAATTGCCTGCCGGGCTACCCCGCCTTTCTGGAATGCACTGACGGCCATTTTCGAATCGCTATACACCCTTTCTCTCCGACCGTCTTGCACGGTGAGTGCAATGGCACTTGCTCGGCCACCTCGGGGTTCGTCGTCCGGACGGAAGCACAGTTGATGACTTTGCCCAGCGTGTCCACAACGGAAATCGCAAAAGCCTTGCCGTCTCGGTATGCAGCTGCGTCCACGAAGCTTTCTTCGATCTTATTGTCCTTGTTTATTTGCTTCAGTATATTCAATTCTCTTGCCCTTCGATGACCTGCGTTGTGAACGGGATGAACGTTGCGGGGCAAAGGGGCGACCACGATTTTCTCCCCTATTTCTATGGGGATATAAGTGTTGTCAGCCATGTTCTTGGTGGGTGCGAGTCCGATCTCCTCGAGGATATGCCTGCCGGCCGGCGTGGTGGACAGCCGCGTTAGATGGGCACGTTCCTGAGCCTCGGTTCCTCAATGGTGTGTATGCCGAGCCGAAGGAGGTCCTCGGTATGCGTTCTGACGGGCAGCCGGAGGGCTCTCTTGACGAATTTTCTAATGAGGGAATTAAGCTTTTCCCGCTCGGCTCTGAGCCAGTTGTGCATGGCCACCGTGTAGGTGAAGTGACACCACAAAGGCGTTGATGAGCCGAAGCAGGTTGTCCTCCTTGAGGCCACGATGTCTGTTCGTGACCCTTCGGACGAAACGAAAAGCACTGTCGGTTTTCGCAATTATCTTGCGTAACGCAGTGCCGTTGCCGCCGCGTGATTCGATGAACATACCCAGTACTCTGATGGTGTCGACCCTGGGTATCGGGTCACTGCTCCGGGTGAACAGGTGAATGTCACTTTCCGAAACCGGTTTCCAGCCCTTGAGTCTGCGGCCTTTTTCTTTTCTGTAAAGCAGAAGCTCAGATTTGGTCGGGGAGCATCTGATTCTGTTGGGTAGCAGGTACTGCTCCATGACGTCTACCACCTTTTGCATTTGCATGGCGCTTTCCACTTGCCCTTCGCTACCGCCGGTGCACCAGATCGTGATGGCGGCGTAGATGGTGCGTTTGATACCTTCAACTCGGGCCAGATTCCTCGAGAGATGTTACATGCAGATGTGGAAGAGAGTAGGCGAAATGACCGAGCCTTGCGGCGTGCCCCGTGGGCCCAGGAGCACCTCGTCGGTGACAAAGTCGCCGATCCGCAGCTTCGCTTTCCTCCCCGTCAGGAACGAACGGACGTATATATATAGTTATATAGTCTGGGGCCCAACTCGAGGTCTGCGACGGAGGCCAGAATGTATTCGTGGAGAACGTTGTCAAACGCTTTCTCGAGGTAACAATTATCTCAGCAACAGTGTGCTCCTCAATGCACGCGTCGTCAAGGTTGAACGTCAGTTCGCCTCAATGCACATTGATGCGAACCGCATCGTTTTTCTGCCGATGCAACAAAGGCAACCAGCAGCTCATGGCGGCGCGTGAGACAGCATCGCCAAGTGACTACACAAGTGCCGCCACCCGAGATCGCATCGGCATCTACGGCGACCCCATATGGACCTCGGCTATCATACTCTAATATAATTTCCGTGGACCAGCTGAATAGAACCTTTAGTCTGACGATGTGCAGTCGTAAACACGTGGCTATATTTAGTGAAAACAGTGCGCAGGAAGAAGTCCTTTTGGCAGGGATATTTGCTGAGTCTGCCTACGTTCTGGAAATATTAAGAACGAATACGTTGATGTATACCTTTGAACATCGCCGGTCTCTTCCTTTTTCGCAAAGAAGATAACGCCCACGTGCGGTAAACTTGACTTACTTATTGCGGTTCCACTTTCTTCTATATCCGGGCGCAATAAGAATGCCGTAATTAGTTGTACATCCTGTGAACATTATTAATACTATTCTTTATCGGAGCCGCTCTCATAGTTACTCCGCGTCGTATGGCTGTATACATACACCGTCAAAGTACGTCATTCTCTGTGCTTGGGTAGTTTAGTGCAAGCGAACCGATCGCATCGCTTGAGCGTGCGTGTTTTATGTTTCCTCTTTCTTTTTTTGGTCCAAGAGAAAACATAATTCATATTCATGCCTTTAGCCGGTTGTCCTTGGCCAACTGACCGCCAAAATGAGTACCCGCGTAAATAGACAGTCTTCCGCTCGTGTAGAATCGTTTTAGGTTGCACATCTTTTCGTTCGACTTAGCTGGTGCTTTTATGCTCGGCGCGTAGTAAAATACCGCTTTCCAGGCTCACTTCGGCTCTGGCAGTGCCAAGAAGTTCCTTTCGCAAGCGGCAGGCACGACTCCTGATTAATGTCGCGTGATCGATGCCAAAAGCAGCGAAATGCGGCGAATCAGTGAAAGAGAACATCTCACTCTTCGTTTCTTTAGTGTGCTCGAAAAGAAAACGTATTTACGCTTAGCTGATTGTAGCTCCGATAAGATCTCCGTCCTTTTTTCTTTTTGCATTCAGAAGGCCAGTTACCGGAAGGGAGAAAGATCGAATGCGGTAGCCGCTTCGACGCATGTTAACGCCAGGTGGCCCCGAGATGGGGAAGATGGACATTTATCCTTAGTGCGCCGAGACCAGCCGGCGTCGTTGGAAGGGAGAAAGCTGACCTGGCAAGCGGCATATGCCGCGGGAGAAACGCAATGTGCCGGAAGAGGATTTGCGAAGTACTTGTAAATGAAGACAAAACCCACACTGAAGAAGTAGTAGTAAGTGAATAAATTAGGTCCATCTCAATACTTTTTCTTTTCATTGGACCTCATTACACTTTAAATGTAAGACCAAAAAACTGATTAAGGTTGCCCTAGCTCTCTCGGCAATAAACAAACACAATGTATTTGCTTATACAGGCATGGCGAACATTCGAAAAAAGAAAGAATATAGGAGATTCCATCATTAGAGGAGGAGGGCATTTGAGATTTCTGGATAGTCGGCCTTAAAGGGACACTAAAGCGAAACAATAAATCAGGTTAGACTAATGAAGCATTGTTCGAGAACCCCGCAGGCAGCCATTTAAAAAAAATTGATTATTAGATGAGAAAATGAAGGTCCAAATATCAGTATATGAATTTCGCGCCGAAACCCCAGCGCGGTTACGTCAGCATGACGTCAGGGATTCCAAAGTATGTTTTCGCATTTGGGCCGCGTTGGCTGAATAAAGGTTCCCGAAACTTCCCATGTTTAATATTTGGTTCCTTTAGAACGCAATGTAGTCAATCTGTGCTGCTATATATAATTAGTAGGCCCTAGAAGATGCCACCAAAATACGAGACGTCACAGCCCCCAGGTGCGGGAACTTAAGTAGGCGTCGCCACCCGTATTTCGTTCTTGTGCTTTTTCTGGCTTACCAAACGTCTTATCGTTGTAAGAGTGGTGTTGTTGGTGTTGTAGAACGGTAATTTACCGATGCAGAAGAAATCATTTTCCACTTTAGTGTCCCTTTAAGGAGGCCTACATTACTATTTTTTTTTCACATTTGAACTATATAAAAGACAAACGAAGGGAGAACGCACTATACAGGCTGTAAAAATGAAACGTGTTACTTTTAAGTATAACAACACTGTGTTATTCGTTCGCTATTGTACCGATGATTACTACAATTATCGTACGTACGCACATTTTAGAAATAGTATTTTTATTTTGGAAACGCAAAGCCGTTGACAGGGTAGCGCTTCTCGGCAGTGCCTGCTCAACGGCCGCGCACATCAAGTGTGATTACATGCAGGGGCGCCTTCTAAGTATTTCTGGACGTCTGCAGCCAGCGTGTCTGTTGCAGAGGCTGGCAGACGCGCATCGCATGCTGTACTTTCCTACGCGGCCAATGGAACATTGTTATCGCGCACTGTTGCGGCTTTCGTCAGTGGGCTTCCCCTCAGCTGAATGAGCCTCGCAGGCTAACGTTGGCTGAACTCGCCAAATTATGCGGTGCTGGGGAAGGGGTGAGGGAGGGAAAACGCAACTCGTTGCGGCGAGAGAAAAAAAAAAGAACAAGGCAAAAAAAGTAACACCGTCTCGATTCTGTGAATACCTCGCGCGAGTGGTGCGCGATATTACGTACTATACTGGAGGGAGTACCGAGCGGCCTCCTTGCAGAGGTCTAGCAAAAAGTATGCAAATGAGCTTTTCTGTACCGCTGCGCGGTTTATTTCACCGTGCATAACTAACCGTCCCTCCGCTTGCGTCACGGCGGCACAGAGGAATTGATTGATGGCAAACAGACGAAAAAAAAGAAAAAAGAAACGTGATTAGAAGCAGTGACAGCGAATGATTGCGCGAGTACGGAGACATGCCCGGCTTGCGAATCTCATTATTTCTTTTTTCCCAGTGCTTTGGCTGTGTTTCGTCGTGTTCTTCCTTCGTATATTTTAAGTGTCTCAATGCTTCTTTTGTTACCATTAAAACAATTTCCGCCAGCGCGCTGTTTACGGAACCTATCCACTCGCACTCCTTCGTGCACAGCCTCAGGAAGCTGCCCGCCCACTACTCTCTCGTACATGTTTTGACGCGTGCTGTTTCGCAGGTTTTTTTTCGCGCCTGGTTGTATTCCGGTCTTTAGCGACCCATTGCGTTTGCATTTCGCATTCATCGTAAATAACCTGCAAATTGACTAATGGACTAGTGCTGTACAAGGTTATAGAGAGTATTCGTTGACGATCTCTGGGAGAATGAATTGTTATTGACGGAAAGATTCACATAAAGCTGTATTGCTCCCAGACAACCTTGGCTATGCAGTAGGCACTGCATGCATGAGTGCGAACCTTCATGCAATAACGTTTTATTCGATGCCGGTCATAGACATAAGAAGAAGAAAAAAAAGAAATAGCAGTTTTACCCGAAGGGCGATGCGCTGACTGCGATAGCAAGACTTAGCGTTGCGCTCGAACTTCTCGGACGGTGTTCTAACTATACGCGGGTCCGACTAACGCGCACGCGACATACGCGGGTGCGCGTATGTCGCGTCCGCTTTAAAACGCCTTAACGCGCCGTGTAGGGCCTGCAATGGCATTGCGCAGGTGCCACTGCGCGGTCCTTACAGAACCGCGCCTGCAAAATTACACTGACATTGCTTTGCACTTTTAATATTTAATAGTCTGAAGATTTAACATAAAAGGCATACGCCGAGAAGGTTACGGTCCACGACGTTTGTTTGCGGGCAGCTATTCTCGGAATTCCGAGGAGCAATTTAGTCGAGAACGTAAGACTTGGTATGAGCAACTTTAGTAATCGCATGGTGCAGCCTTATAACCCGCATACACGGCATGGATAAGCATATACCACACATTTACCTAAATGTATGTGGACCATCAGGGCAACTCCTACGGCAACGGCGAAAATCCGCCTGGAGTGCACATATAGTTTCTGTCGCAATAAAAAGCGTTCATCTCACGAATTACTTACAGTTAACGCTGCAGAGAAGAGAGTGAACGCACGCTAAGGCGCGCGAGAACAACCAAAACCAATTCTTTGTACCAACGTGGCTACGGGGCCGCTATTTGGTGTGGATGACAAAACGCGTGGCAGAAGAATTGGATGAGGAAAATGGACGCTCTTTCGTACAATAGCGTGAAGTGACATTACTTATTTGCAAGAAACGAGAAGAAAGGGGGTTAACCGAGGGGCCCAATTTTTATTAGTCATATCATGAGAAGTCAAACACTGACACCAAGGACAACATAGTGGAAATTACTTGTGCTTAATAAATGAAATAAAGAAACGATAAATTAATAGAAATTAAAGTGGATGAAAAAACAATTTGCCGCAGGTGGGAAGAAATTTGGGGCACATTTAGTTGATTATGCGTATTTCTATATCTAAAATCCTGTCATACTCTCCACTACATCGCATCGCTTTCAGGGCTGGCGACCAGAATAGCTTCTGGTCTACTTCCTTGCCTTTTCACAGTTGGGTATGTTAGATAAGGACCGACAAGGGGGGTCCGGCTATTTTTTATTTTATCGAAGTTTTCATATGAGGTGAGAAACTGTCTCTATAGAAAGGAACCAGCCTTCGTTTTGCGAAACAAAGCGCACATTTCTTGAATGGAATTCTTGTATTTTACGAAACGTGGAAAAGGGCGTTTTAACGACTCGCCGATATTACAAATCCAAAGGCCTATCACTCAAATTATCGAATTGTGCCCTGTGAAATTTCTTTCGGTAAATCTACACCACCAGGGCTATTGGCCCACGGGAAGGTAAGTTTATGTCACCCACAGTCAGTGGCGTAGCTAGGTCGTCTGGCACCCGGGGCCCATAGGTCTTCTGTCACCCTCCCCCCCCCCCCCCCCGGCTGTAGTTGAGGAAGGCGAAGATATCGAGAATTTCCGGGTTTCAGCAACCAGTACAGCCGCCTCGGATACCGCGCACGTCCCCCGGGTCCCCCTATTCTTCGCTTTCTTTTCCAGAGATCGCCAATGCGGCAGGTATTGGCGCCTCGCTGGCGTAGTATGAGGGATCACGCGGCGTGCTCCTCATAGGTTTTGCTGTCAGCGCTCACTGAAAAAACCACGCGGGAGCTCTCCCGGACATTTCTGTAAGTACTTTCGAAACGAAAGAAGGTTTTTACTGTCTAAATTATAGTCTTGGGCAAACTGAAAGCACAGAATCGTTTACAGACGCCATCTCTTTACCGAATACGTACAGTGAACGCCACTGTGCGCGGTCGCCGCGATGGAGTCTCCCGAACCGGCTTCTTGCGTGAAAGGTAGGCAAACGCTGAGAGTAAACTATGTGAAATATGTTGTTAGAGTGGGCTGTCTGTATAACCAAATGGGGCATAACAGAATGAAGCCTCAATGCAGCGATCGCACAGCTTCGCAGCGACCGACTGCGCGTCTGCATGCTTGTCCGCGCACTGTTTCGCTTTCGCCGCGTGCGCGTTTTCGCACCGTGCCATGAGCTTTAGGCCGCAGAATATGAGCATTTCACAGTATGCGAGCAACCATTGTTGCGTGGGCGCTATCAGAGTTGTTCAAAACTAATTTCATTTTAGAGACTTCGACGCCTACGGGGACTGTGAAGTGCCGACGCGACGATTCAATCTTTTTTTCTTCTAAATTCTTGGACGTTTCAATATTATTTCTCGAGTTGCGTCGCACTATATGTTTATCGGTTTTCTCAGCGTGCGATTTCCCGCTGCTTCTTTCTTTGTAATCCAGTGCATTATTTCATAGCACAAACATGACCATATGCCATGCTTTTTTTTAATGTGCTGCTTACCGCTCCCTTTCCACTCCAGTGAACTTGCCAGTATCTATAGCATCGACAAGTTCATAGACCAAACCGTCATGACATTAGTCGGGCAGCGGACTCGGGCGAGAGTCTCAGTGGGCGTTTTTCGAACATCGCAGACCCGGCGCCGTAGCAGAAATCTTCCTCGCGTCTGTGCTTGCTGCATACCCGAGTTGTAGCCGATGACTGTTTGCCGGTTTTATGTTTCGCGAGCCAAGCTTCACGCAGCTTCTTGTCCTGCGGCTACGTATGAATAAGGCTGACACCGGGCTCCGTTGCGTACGTCCTGCATTGCGGCACCGAGCAGTAGCCTACCATGTTGCGCGACTGCAAAGGCAGCCACTACGTATTGTAGTGCTTTCAATCGTGTTAAAGGAGACACTCGAACCGGGAAAAGCTCGCCACTAAATGAGGACCGCAGCGTACGAGGGAACTTGAACTCTCATCTCCAGCTCGCTTCGGCGCTCCCGAAGCAGCCGACGCGGCCGCTATGTCCACGTGATCCATCCTAGCACGTCACGCCGACGGTGGCGCCAGCTTTTCCCATGGTGGAGCTCGAGGCAAATACACGCTGTTTTTTCTGCGCGAAATAACACAGGGTGCTGCACTGATAACTTGTGATAAGCGCATGTGCACATCTTCTGTCAGACTGTAAGGCTTGGCAACAAATACAAATGCGGCATCGTGGCAAATACGGCTGACGTCACAAGTAAAAAAAAAAATTTATAAAGTTTTAATTACCAATTTTAGCGGCAACATTGCATTTGCAAAATTGAAGGCCGACATTCATATCTTGCCCAACAACAACTTCACAAAAATCGTCGTGGATACTACTGCCCGCAGTATTTTGGTTGTGGGCAGCCCTAAACGAAAATGAAATTGTGTCTCAGTGACGCTGATCTCCCCACCAAATTAGAAAAACGGAAAACGCCACCTGCCTCCCTGCTACACGGGCGCCAATGCTATGACGATTACGAGTTCTCTTCATTCTAATCAATAAAGCCTTGTTTTCATTTGCTGCTATACGGTCAAACGTGATTATTCGAGCTGCGGTACCACCAAAAGATTGGGAACAGAATAGAGCACGCTTGGCGTCGATTCTTGGCGTCACCATAAAAAAAAAAAGAAGACCGCGATGAAGCCCGTGCCAGCGAAACCTGTTGGTCTGCACTCGCAATGGAGAGGGTTGAGGGATCAACGTCACTGGTCCACTATTTCATATTTCTTTCGCTACTGCCATACTGGGCGCCGCCCGCCGTGCCAAAGTACCGTAGGTTGTAGCACCCAAAACGATTTTGTTTAAGAAGTTTTTGTTGAGTTAATAATATTACTTTGAGTCCTCAATTCTTGGAATTGAAGTGCTTCCTCTATAAGTACTAATTAAGGAATTATTAAGAATATGGTTATTACTTATCTGCCATATTTTTCACGCTACCGAGTTCCTATAGCAATCACAAAGACACGTAACTTCATAGAATATCGGGAAGTATACTTACAAAATTCATGTTTTTTTTTGTAAAATTCTGTGCAGCTGACACAGACACTGTACTTGTGATATGAAGTCACACAATAATAACAGTTTTCTGAAACTTTCGAGGGTAGGAAGGAAAGCGTGAAACATACCGCCATGTTTCGCAGCGGCTTCTCGGAGCGAGCGGGAGAGGGGAAGTAAAAACGAGCTGAACATCGCAACACCCGCGACTATATGCAGCCTGTCGAGTCATTCGCGACTTTTGACGGCCGCACTTATGCAACGTAGCTCTCAACGAACGCTTCGCCGTAAACGCGAGCGCCGGGTGCGCTGGTTGAACGCCCTCTTTCTGCTGTCTTTGTTCGT
The DNA here is from genome assembly GCF_050947875.1 of Dermacentor variabilis. NCBI lineage: Eukaryota > Metazoa > Arthropoda > Arachnida > Ixodida > Ixodidae > Dermacentor > Dermacentor variabilis. Next base: position 99,544,334 of record NC_134568.1, read on the forward strand.
CTTCGCTGCGCGTTCTGAAGGGAAGAGGGACTCAAGAGCCTCAACGCCTTACTACGCCTCACTGCATGTTTAGCGTCTCCTGCTCCCAGCATCAACACACGGTACGAGCGCACCCCACATGAAACGTTCCGCTAAGGCGAGTAGATTAGCGACCATTTCGCGAAATAAATTTTTTAGCCCGCACATTCGTGCAATTATTTAGTGGGGTGTTTATAGAGCTGCAGCCGACAATTCTGCAGCGCAACGCATCGGGTACATGAGCTCGGGCTTCTGGAGCATTCTTTGCCATTTGCGGCCAGTCAAGCCGGCGGAAAGAGGGGTGTCTTCAGGCGTATGACACCCACCCCCCTCCTCTGACCCCTTGCACCCGGGGCCCACGGCCCCCCGGCCCCCCCCTGTTGCTACGCCACTGCCCACAGTACGTTTCTGAAAAATTGCAGGGCTTTGGTTTTTTAGCTACTGCCTCTGACTGACCCTGAAATCAGGATTCTTTCTTTTTTTTTCTTTTTTTTTTTTTTTTTACTGGCGTGAGCATCGAGTGGCACTTCTGTTTCTTGCGCAGCCCTTCTGGTTTACCTCCTGAGACGACAGGGGACGCGAAATCCAAAATGAATATAAAGAAATGAAAAATAGTGCAGTACCAAATTCACCGGCTTCGTTATAGATATGATATTAGAGCATAAGTTTAGTTACAAGTTCAGTTAGCGAAGGGCCATGAATAATTAAAATTAATTAGATATCACTGATAACTGCACACCAAAGCACAGAATCGTAGACTTTAGAGACCCACCACGTGAGCAAGACTTTGGCGGAATTCCTGGAAACCCGGAAGTAGAAAGCGGAAGTAATGACGTCACACACAAGAAGGTGGCTTGATATTTAACCATCTTATTAATGGAAAAGATCTGCCTCCGAGTTCGGTTCGTGCGTTGCGTTCGCCTAAAGTTAACCTAAGGAACACCAACGCCGAGGTGCGTGTGCTACTAACAGACACCCAAGTCAAAGGTCGCCTACAATTTTTTTTTTGCCCATTTTAGCTAAGGCGATGAAACCGAAAAATATTTAAGAAATGTTCAAAAGGTATCCTGCAAACCGAGAAGAACGTATGCAACTACAATGCGTATTTATGTCGTTATAAAATAAAAAAAATAAAAAATGCAAGAATAGCGAAAGTTAGAACATTTAGAGACGTTTTAAGAAAATAATCACCGTAGATTTTTGTGAAAATTTTATTCAATACCGACCGAGGACTAGTAAATCTATGAATGCAAAAATAGTTTGCATCATTTTAATTAAGTGCGAATATTCAGCCAATTTAGTGACACATGCATGGTTACACCAACCACGTTTCTCGTTCTAATAATAAAATAAAAATCACACTCTGACCTCTGAAAAATTCTGCACTCATTTGTTTTGTTGTGGTAAGAAAAGTGACTTAGATTGTGTCTTTTGTCTGTTTTTAGCCATGGAATAAGTTGAGCTTGAGTTATCAGGGCTCCTGCAACCATATTCCTACTACAGTAAGTTGGGGCAGCATGTTTGGAAACGCCAGCAATGTTCATAAATAATGCCGCCATTTGTCCCATGTGAGAAAATGGGGGGTGAATTAGAAGATCAAGGAGCGAATGACCATTTGATGCGTGGTGCATACGTTGAATATGATATAAAACTCTCTGGTCTGCTTGCAGCCTCAGGAATAAGCGAGGCGCTTCAGTGAGTAATGCAACAGAATGCGCCTCACGAGGTAATCAAAGCATTAGTCGGAGGACAAGGCAATGATCTCGTTCCAGTTGGGCCATTAAACTAGGTGGAAAATTCAGGAGAAGTAATGAATACATCATGCCTAAGAGTGCAGACGACTGGCAGACTTAGAGCCGTTGTTTGGTAGCAGCCGGCACCTCTAGCAGTCAAGACGGCCACATACGTCAGGAATGATTGCCATTTGCATTGGAACACCTGCGGAAAACACGCATGTTGGATCGAAATGCCGAACCCATGATTTCATCTGCAACTTATTTTATTCAGATAATCGTCCAACTGAAAGATCTATACGAACAAATCGAATTTCGTCCAGTTTGGTATTCTGTATCGGTAAGGTACTTATCCTTGCCACCATTTTAGTGTTTCTTGAGAAGACTGACCACGAACTGAGCAGCGCGTTTCAAGAATGAAGAGAAACTCTATGGCGCTCCGTGTGTGCGTCTTCGTCGTCGTAGAACTAGAAGAGGCTTCTTAGCTCGGTTATCTTTTGTTTCCCGCAGGAGTTACGCGTGCCTGAAATAAATACAATGAAATAAAAATAACCACGAAGAACGGTGGCAGAGTGATAGCAATGGCGGTGGGACGGAGGATCGAATCCTCACTGTGGCGACTTTTTTTCTTTAGTTAGATGACGATGACGTAATTTGCGTGACGTTTTCCTTCCGCGGACTTTTGATGACCGGTGAGGGTAGGGGAGGGGGTTGCACAATGAGCCAAGTAATGCTCTCACATTAAAAAGAAAGTTTGGCAGATTTTTTAAGAACATAATGTGGATGACAGAAAGTTAACTTCCCATGAGGCCAATAGTCCTGTTGTGGCTTAGATTTACTGAAAGAATTTTCGCTTTGTACAATGCGTTAAGTTTAGAGTGATAGGCGTTCGAACTTGTATACTCTGCTAGTCGTGAAATAAGAATTTTTTCAAGAAATGCGGGCTAAGTTTTGCAAAGCGTAGGTTGATTCGTTTCTACAGAGACATTGCCCACCTCATATAAACATTTCGCTCAAAACTAAACATATATAGTCGGAACCCCACTTAGCCTGTCCTTACCTGGACGCACTCAGTTAACATTTCTCCCTTTTTAGTTACAGAAATGGAGCCACTGCCTGTGGCCGTATGATATAAAGATTAATCGGAAGATCATCCTGTTAGTTTCAGTAGACATGAGAAGGAAGTAACCATCATAGGGAGTAAGCGCCTCGTACCTTTTCTTATATAATATCCTTTCTGTACGCTTATGAAAACGCTGCTTTATGCATCTAACCTCGAAAGTAACTGGAATGCCGATGCATTTCATCAGATAGTTTCAACATTAATATATTGAAACTGGTATTCGAAACTGGTAATATATTGAAACTGGTAAACTTGAAAGTAAGAATTCGTTCCAAGTGTATTTGTATTGGAAACTCGCTGGATACAATTCGTAGATTGAAACTTGTGCCATAAAATAATTAATTATACGGTTAATTAGTCGGATTACGTTAATTATTCAATTAAGCATTTTGATTTCTCGTATAAGTAATTATCGCCTCATCGAGTGATTTAACTCAATGGTTAGAGTTATGCTGTCTGCCACAAACAACATTTAGAAATTTTAGATAACGGGGGGGGGGGCAGGTAACGAGGCTGATAACGAGGGCATAAAATCATGTGAACGCGAATGTGCTAACGACTTGTCACGTAACATGGTCACCGTCATCAAAGAAAGAAAGAAAGAAGAAAAGAGAAAAAGAAAGAAAGAGAAAAAGAAAGAAAGAGAAAAAGGAAGAAAGAGAAAAAGGAAGAAAGAGAAAAAGGAAGAAAGAGAAAAAGGAAGAAACGAGATAGCCCCTTCTAAACCCGTCTGTTGCAATGTCGATCGGCAGCAGCAGTCTATATAAGTGGTCAAAAATACCAGCCGCCACGAAGACATAATAGCTATGCAATTCTGTTGCTGAGCACGAGGTCGCGAGTTTGATTCCTGGGCTCGGCGGTCGCATATCAAGGGCCCCGAAAGCACACTCGTCTACTTAGACCAATCAAATCGACGTCAAGAACAGCGGAAAGCGCACATATTTGCCCCATAACCCACAGCACTGGCAGGTTTCCTTCAAGCTAACGTAAGTAGCCAGCCAAGCGTTGATTTTTCTTCAGTGAATTCTTTGTTGCACTCGTGCGTGGCGTACAAAGTGTTTTATATGACGTTACGCCCGCGTATTAGCGACTCGTGACATTGATTGTGAACGTAGATTTCTAACGGAGAAGTCGCAACAGGATCATAGCAATATTTTAGACAGCGGAGCCTTAGATTTGAGATTCAGTTACCAGAAATTTGACACCTCACCGTGTTACTTAAACATTAACGAATCAAAATTATCGTTAATAAACAAATAGGTGTGTGAAGCTGTGCTGCTTTTGTTTCGGAGTATGGGCTCCGTGGCGAGAAATCGAACCAATGAAACGTCGTGCTCAACAGCCGGACGCACGCGCTAGCCGCAACTGCGGGCATACGCAGCCCCCACGAGCGTCTCTGGTTATCACTGCCAGGGCTAATCTTTACGCACGTGCAAAGTGGAGGATGGCGGCCGCGGTAACTTAATTGGCAAAGCATCGCACACGTAATTCGGAGGATGAAGGTTTCGGCATCCCACCTTTGCCAAGTTGTCTGAGTCAATGTCATTGTCCTTTTCCTTGTTATTTCGATTAAAAGCTAACAGTTAATTTCTCCCTATGCCTTCCTTGGCTTCAACGTCTGCCTGTTCAATGTGGTTGTAGGTAAAAAAAAATGGAACCCCGGATTCCCTGATTCTTCATGCTCACTGCGAGGAACAGCGCTGTACGAGCAGCAGGTTTATCATAATTAGCCAACTTTCCACCTGTATCAAATAAGTTTAAGGCTTATCAATGATTTCAATGATTTCGTTTTACAGGCGATACGCTGTATGTGGAACTTACTATTGAAATCCTGCTGAGGCTGCGTATACGTGTGTGCGCGCGTAGCTCGCTGAAATGTGTTCATCGAAGCTGGCTTCTCCGCAATAATAGTCAACTTGGGGAGAAGCCCATTTTTACTTCTTGAATGGAAAGTTAAAGTCATGTTATCATTACCTATTTATCTTGCTTTGCAGGTGACAACCTAGCTGTTATTTAGAAGCGTGTGTATGCGTGTGTTTACCAAGAGAGATAGCGAGAGAGAGAGAGAGAGAGAGAGAGAGAGAGAGAAACACTAAACGTTTACTAACACAATGGTGGTGTTCGTGAAATGTTAATAAGCGCGCATCACCCTGGGCAAAACCTTGGCCATCTCTATTGTTGTGACTGCGAGGTGGAGAACGAGGGACGGACTTTGGAGCAGACGGAAAGGAGATGAAAAGCTTTATGCAATACCTACAGATATAGCAGAATATAGGGTACATGTAGCGGTGAGAATGAACCAGACCGACAGGGCGACTGGTGGCGATGCTATCTCTTAAAAATTGGCCGGTCCTTAAAGGGAAGCCGAAGAGTCTGTCGAATTCAATAAGACGCTCATATACGGATGTGGGAACCTTATAAACCATGTAGGTGAAATTTGGGGGGGTTTTTTTTTCAATTAGGAGCGACGTAATCGTCGGTTAAAATTGCGCTGTAGCTCCGCCCCCCGTCGAATGCCGCGCGCTGCTGCTGACGCTGACGATGCGAGCGGAGACCGGAAACCGCGGTGTTGGGACGTCAATTCTAGTGTTTTGTTCCTTCGCAGCCTGCGCGACCGTGCCTGACCGTGCTTGTTTCTGCGTGCGTGACATCGTAATCTGCTTCGATCGACCCTGCATTCCTTTGTTGGTGCGTCTGCGTGTATGTAGAGTGGTAGTCAACGTGCGCAGCATCAACTGAAATGGTGAGCCGATCATGCCGGCTTTCTGTGCAGCCTACGGTTGCACGAGCACGAGCGGCCGCGACGATGTTGTCTTCCATTGCTTCCCACAAGACAAGCCTTTAACGAAGTGGGAGGCTGCTGTGAAGCGAAAGAATTTCAAGCCCTCAATAACAACAGTGCTGTGCTCCAACCACTTCCGTGACGACGATTATCACGAGAATTTATCATTAAAACGTGCGTTGGGTTTGCCAGTCAAGTCGGCTCGTCTAAGGCCCGGCGCAGTGCCGTCAGTGTTCGCGTACACAAGGAGCGTACACATGAACTCGCCCAAACCTGGATTTTGATTTACTGCGAGCTCCTTCGTGTTAGCACGCTGAACGGAAGGTGCATGTTTATCTCCCGCCCTTGACGCAGGTTTCGTCGCAAAGCGCCGCGAATTTTCTATTTGCACGTGTGTTGTAAAACAGCCTGCATGCAGCTACCATAACGCAGTGCAAATGTAGAGTTTGCATGTGCTGGAAAGCCGGCGCACGCCAGGACGCTACGCTCCCCCCTTCTCTCGCGCACAGCGAGAAACCGCACAGCGAGCTTAGATCGGCGAAAGATCGGCGAGATCACTAGATCGCTTTGCAAAAAACACTCACCAAAGAGCATTTCCAACACGAGGAGATCCGAAGACTTCGCTTTCGTTCGCGTCGAAAGCACTGCTCGCACCAGCATCGCTTGCTTCTTCGAGAGGCCGGCTCTTCGCAATCGGCTCGTACATGTAGGGAGTAACGCCGAACTCCTCACAAAAACGCAGTCTCTAAATTTTCCATTACCTCTTAATTTTCTATTACAGCACCAAACTACCTGGCACCGCGCTTCATGTGTAGCGGCAGCGGTCGGTCACTAGAGTTGACGTCACGAGGCGCCCGACCAATCACAGGCGGAAACGAGACGCACGAGCTGGGCGTGTCCGCTGCTGCACTTTTCGTCGAAATAAAATATATTTGCGCTTTCTTTCGCTCAATTTCGATACGATATTCGAATTCGGAGGGTTGAAAACCATTATGTACACATGTTCACTCATTTTTTCTGGAAAACCTTTCAGCTTCCCTTTAAATCCCTTTTGTGACCCATCGTCGGCAGGAACAAGGCGGGGCGGGTGCTGACGTCTCCCGCATCGCATTCCTCTTTCGTCGCGGTAGGAGTCTCGGTGTGACGCGCCATCGGACTTTTCAGTTTGGTCCACGGAAAGGGGTCGGCATTTTCGTGGAACTATGACAGTTGTAGTGGATGTTTGAAGCCCAGCACAAGGGCAACCACTTAAGAAAAACGAGGGGTGCGGGGAGGGGAAGCTCCCGTTTGCGTCGATGATAGGCACGAAGTGCGGCACAACAGTTCGGAAACCGGAGCTCGTCCGATCGTACCCCAAGGCACGTCAACTTCCTGTGCTCATTGCAAGGGAATCTAATGCTTCGAGATTCCATGAACTGGGTGCGTGTTGCCCTCTGAAGCCTGATTATGCCCGAAGCGTCCACTCTCGGTGTCATATGGCAGTATTGAAGTATATGGTATTGAGGATACGGAGTATTGAAAAACAGCACATGCGACAACGCGGACAGATATCGCCTGATATTGACTCGTGGGTTACGGCCTTTAACTGAACTTTTTTTTTCTTTCAGTATAGCTGATGGTGGCATTATAACGTGATTGCTACATCTTTAATGTTTTACTGCAGGTTTCCTGTTATAACTTATGTACTTAGCACAATTGAAGGCGCAACCAGAGATGCAGCTGTTACAAGACGCGCACGAGTGCTTGGTTGCCGTTTGCTAAAATACATGAATTTAAATGCACCTTCCGCATACTCCAAATTACAACCGTAACAACGAGGCTACATGCCTCAAGTAGTACCCAGAGAACAGACGTGCGCTCACTGAGGCAGCAGCGCGAAGCACTAGCGCTTGCGACACTTCTCAGTTGACAGCGGCTCTCGAGCAGAGCATATGGCGCCATCAGCTTGTCGGTCGCTCATGTGCACGGGATTCGTGCGGCTGCTATTACGTCCTCACCGCCTTCGTTCGACCGTGAGTGCCTCGTGACTTCGTCGTCATTAATCCCGAACTGATCGCAAGCAAGCTTGGGTGGCTTGAGTGGCACCGCTTCTAGCGAGCGGATTGTGATAGGTGGTAAAAACGAAAAAAAAAAGAACAAGGAACGGCGCGATTACTCGAACGGGTGCGCATATTAACGCGCGGCCTCAACGTTCCTAATCTTTCCTTTCTATAGCAACGACCGCGCAACGCGCATTCTTGGCAGTGCATATTGACACCGGCGCATGTAGGTGCTGCGGCAGTGCTACGTGCTCGTAAGAGGGAGCGTCGCGGCCCCTCGGGCATCGAGGTGCCGCGCCGGCCTTCCGCTTCTGTGCACTGCCATGGCATTTGCAGCATTTTGCGCTTTTCTTTATCGCCACTTTGCGGTGGTGTCAGCTGCAGTGTTTGGCGCTCAGTTCTCAAGTCTCTGGGGGAACCTCGCAGGGCGAACGTGATACCAAATGCGAGAACAAAAGAAAGAAACATCGGGAAATAATCCGGAAGGAGACGCATATGCCTCTTTGGGGTCGATCAGCCGCGGCAGCAGCGACACTCCATGCGACCTTGAAAATGAGCATATGTCATCGGCCTGTCACTGCCAGAGGCAGCCGCGCTGCTGCCGGCGGGTGCGTTGTCGGACGCTTACTTTTGATTGAATGCCACAGCCTGTTATTGTACTGCACGCGGTATCTTTATGCAGCCGTCTCGCTCAGATCGTCTAGTTTATATGCTCCGCCAGATATACTATATACGGACCCCCAGCAGGCGCGCCTCTCTTTGGAGTGCGCGTAATACACGTTTCTACCGAGGGAGACTCCGCTTTCCACACGAGCATTCGCGCTGAGCAGGTGGATCGCGCCGTACATTGTCATGGATGGCGACACGAAGTGATTTGGACGGGGCGGCGGGGGGGCAAACGAAGCGAGAAAATATGGATGCGCGCAAGGACGTCGTATCTCTTTTGACATCGAAAGGTGCAGAAGGCGCATACGTACAGCGGAACGATTGATTCGTCTTCGGCCCGTTGTGGAGGTTAAGGTTTGCCGAATCGTTTTGGCGGCCGTGCACGAGAAATCGGCGAAAGCGGCGTCGTTTGCTGCGGAGAAGAAGCGGCGTTTCTTACGAGGTTCTCATGAACATTTATCCAGTGTACTGGCTTGCCGGTGAGAGAGCGCCTTGCAGCGCGAACCATGGCCTGAGAATTTGATATTACACGATAAGGCGAGGCAGCATCTAAAACGCCGGATGGATATCGATCCCGCCATTCTGGCCTCCGAATCATACGTTCCTCAATGATCGTCGCATCAGAGTTCGTCTTGGCGACACTTTGAGCGATGAAATACGTATATTTCGCGGCTTGCCACAGAGGAGTGTTTTATCTCCCTTATTATTTAACATAGCCATGTCTAGCCTCCCAAGAGTACTAAACCATCGAACACCAGGTAGATATAGATAACTATATATGCCGATGATATCTGCATATGGGTCTCCGGCTGCCATCATTGCCGCCTCGCACGAATAGCCCAGGGAGCAGTAAATGTCATTCAGGGCCACTTGGCAACGATTGTATTATCACTATCAGCAGAGAAATCATTATTCGTACTATTTCCTGGAGTGAAAAGAAAATCTACACGCTTGACTGAATTTGGACGGATACCAGATTCGACAAGTCAACAACGTCCGATTTCTTGGCGTTACCTTAGACCACAGGCTACTCTGGCACCGCCGTGTTGGCCACGTTGTGGCGTCTTTGTCACCCAGTCTACATGTGCTCAAGCGAGTCGCTGGCATACGCTGGGGCAACCACCCGATGTCGATGCTACGGCTACATACAGCGTTGGTTATAAGTCGGATCCTGTATCAGCTACCTATGATGTCACCTTCAGATAGCCAATACGAGCGCTTAGAAACCATCCACAGATAATGTATTCGACTTTGCCTTGGAGTCCCTCAGCCAGCATCAAACAAGAAAGTGCTCTACGAAGCTGAGTCACGCCCTCTGCGACTTCAGGCTTCCCAGGCTCTCATGATTCGGCTACTACGATCGAGTGAGTATGCCCGGCAAAGCCCTGTTACGACGGATAAGTAACAGGCCGCGCTCATATTTTTATGCAGCACTGAACACGCTTCGCGTCTTAGGGTTGCGCTGCTCGAGACAGAGGGAAAGGATAGAACCACCCTGGACATTCGAGGACATCACATGCAACTTAAGTGTACCATGATTGCAGTCAAAGAGCTGCATTCCATCTGCAGAAGCCAAGTCATTAGTCCTAGAACATTTGAACACGATTTACCTGAATCACCTACAAGTATACAAAGATGGCTCTGTCAAGGCAGACGAAGACCGCTGTGCAGCTGCATTCTATATTCCCTCTCTAAGATATACGTGGTCTGGCCGTCTGGACTGTATAGCCTCGTCGACAGTGGAAGGCTTAGCAATAGCTTCTGCTCTGCGCAAACTAAAGAATTTGCCCCCGCAGAATGGAGTCTTTAAGTCCTTACGGAGTCAAACGCCGCGTTACAACTATACCGTGGTCTGCCATCCCTCAAGTTCCCATGCAAATCACTAGCCATCGTGAAAGAACTCAACAACAAAGGCTTCACAGTAAAGTTTCAGTGGATTCCCTCCCACATTGGTATTTCTGGCAACGACAAAGCTGATGCGCTTGCATACGCAGCGCTCTATCATCCTCCCAAAGAAAAGGCTCCAAAGAGTAACCAAGTGCGAAAACCTGACTTTCGAAATCACTTTGGGTCGCTTTGGGTTCCACCGCATATGCCCTGCGTAACCAAGAGATGTCACCGAGAGGAAGCCTCACTTCTATATCGAATAAGGACAGGATCTGATAATACACCGGCATGGTTATTTAAGACGGGGCGAATCAATTCTTCGAACTGCACGGCATACAACGAGACAGGAGGCATTGAGCACTTTTTGTGGTCCTGCCAGAAATTCCTAGATGAAAGGGACGCTCTCCCGAAGAATCTGCAAAAGAGGACCTTCCGCATGCGTGCCTGCAACACCTTTTATTTCCCCGACGACGACGAAGTGTCCTGTGTGGAACGCTACCTTTTTGTCTGAGAATTTAAAGCTGCTTTGTGGGAGACGCCACTGCCTTAACTACGGCGATGGACGTGGAGTCGCCTGGAGAGGTTCCTGGTCCCTCGACGTCAACAGCGACCGCACCGAGAAAGCGGTCTAGTCGCCCGAGTGACACCTACAGCGAGGACACTGATCTACTCAGGGACCAGTGATGAAACCTCGGATGACAGCGACTTCGTGCCCGTAGCGAAGCACAAAGCAAAGAGAAGGCTCGTCAGGACGTCTCCTTCCACAAGTAAGGCAACTGTGATCCCGACGCGAAAGCCATCAGACCTCACCATTTTATATGTGCCTGTGGCTGCTAGCGACAATCTGAACCGGATCAACCGCCAAGCCACATCTGTAACGCTCGAGGCACTTGTTCCGAGTCAGATCAAAGATATAAGGATCAACGGCCGTAAGAACATCCTCGCTATAGATGTCACAAACCGCAGCGCGCTAGACATTCTGAGCAACGTTAAGGTGCTGGATAGCATCAACGTACGCTGCTATAAACAAGACCATCATGACTCTACGGCCGGCGTAGTGTATGACGTAGATAATTCCATAAGCGATGCTGACCTGCATATACTCATCAAGCCGGCGACAGAGGGAATTGCCATATTGCAAGCCCGCCGCCTGGGAAACTCGCAGTGTGTCAAGTTAACTTTCAAAGGAGACAGCCTACCGTCCCACGTCAAGGTCGGTCACTTCCGACACATTGTACGGCCTTTTGTGCCAAAGCCGCTTCAGTGCAGGAAGTGTCAAAGGATAGGGCACGTTAGTGCGGTTTGCACAAACGCTGCCGTATGCTCACGGTGCTCTGGGTCGCACAGCTCCGACGCCTGTCGTGCAGAAAACAAAAAGTGCGCAAATTGTCAGGGCTCTCACGATGCAACTTCGAAGAATTGCCCACATGTGACAAATGAGGCGAAAGTCTTGAGGCAAATGGCCAGGGATGGTTCGTCGCACAGGGAGGCTGCCGCAAAGGTGCGACGTCGACGTTCACGTCGCCGGAGATCTCGGAAACCCACTGCTATTGCTAAGGATGCACCGCGTCCACTGACAGTCCAGCAACTTCTGCATACAACTGGCAATAGCAGCAATGAGATTCCTCAGCAGAATGTCTCCCATATCATTGCCTCAAGCGAGGAGTGGCCGCCATTGCCACGGCTAGATCCACCAGTGGAGCGACAAGATGTAGCACGCTCGCCGAATCATGCTTCACCTTCTGGCAGCAACCAAGACAACGACAAACAAGTTGTCACCATGATAAGGGCCCTTATGAACACGCTACGAGCACTACTGACCGCCATACACACTCCGGCGGCTCGAGGCGCACTTCAAATACTGGATGCCCTGTATCCGGTACTGTCCGGTCTTGAGAAGCACCATGGCTGCTCCTCTACATTCGTTCCTTAAAGAGGTCAAGGAAGCGTCTATCTTCCAATGGAATGTCAGAGGCATTAAATCGCGTATTTCGGACTTACGTCCGTTTGTTTTTAAGAACAAATTTCCAATAATCGTCATTTGTGAACCAAACGTTGAGAGCGCCATCCGCCTATCAGGATATGAAGCTTTCATGTCTGCCACCTGTACCGACCGCAGCAAAGTCATCGTTTATATCAGATGCGATTTCACATATGTTTTACACCCAGTGGCACCTGATGACGACAACCAGTATGTGTGTTTGACTATAAAATGCAAGAACGTCGCACTCACGCTCATAGGTGCCTACATTTCACCTAATAGTCGATTTGACAACGCACGACTAGGTGCAATTTTAACAGCGACACCTGGACCATGGGTTATTACCGGCGACTTCAATGCGCATCATCCGCTATGGGGAAGCTTAAAGATGGACTGTCGAGGCAGACGTGTACTATCCTTTGCGTCGGACCATGAGCTCTGCTGCCTGAATGATGGCAGTCCCACTTTTCTGCGGGGATTGACATACAGCAGCTGCCTGGACTTGACATTTGTTTCAAGATGCCTCAGTGCCAGTGTGAAATGGTTCACGGACAACGAAACGCATGGTAGTGACCACGTTCCAACATATGTTAAAATCGACGGCATACGCAAGTCACACTCTACTACAGTTCTTCATCACATCGACTGGCCTAAATACACATTGCTCATGGAGAAGAATTGCCAAGAGATCCAGGACTGTCTGCCTGGCAACATCGAGAAGCTAATTAACGCTGCTGCTCAAGAAGCCACAAGATCTTTCAGGCCTATTCCTAAATTTTCTGAATTCGAAGCAGAATTGGAGCGGCTTCGAGCAATCCGCCGTCGCGCGGAAAGAAGGTACAGGCGCACCAAGTCCATCTACGACCTAAGGGAGGCGAGACGCATACAGAAGAAGATCCAGCGTCGGATCAACTCCCTGCAGTCTCTAAGATGGAAGACCTTCTGTGATACCCTTGATCCGCATAAACCCCTGTCACATATATGGAGAACAGTGCGTGGTCTTCGAACATCACCGCAACAACGCCACCCCTTCAAATGCCTGGCTCTCTAGCAAGGTCGCAGAGACATCGACGTAGCGGAGGACTTCTGTTTCAAAGTTGCTGGTTTAGCGCCATCGTTCGCTATACGTGATCCCCGTGATGTTCCAATCTCGCGGGATTCTCGTATGGACAATCTGTTTTCCATCGAGGAGATGCAGGCGGCGTTGGCAGCGTGCAGACGTTCCTCATCGCCTGGGCCTGACGGGGTGACATACGCAGCTCTTGGAAACCTCGGTCACACAGCCCGGCATGCACTTCTAGACGTGTACAATAATTCATGGCGTGAAGGAGAAGTACCAGCTGCATGGAAGTCCAGCCGCCTTGTGCCTTTGCTCAAGCCAGGTAAATCACCCCTAGATGTGGCGTCTTATCATCCCATTGCTCTGGCCAGTTGTCTAGGGAAGGTGATGGAGAGGATGGTGCTGACGCGTCTAGAGTGGTATCTAGAACACTACAGGTTATATCCTGACGCTATGGCAGGCTTTCGACGCGGACGCTCTTCTATAGACAACGTTATAGATCTTGTCTCGTCTGTTCAGCACGAAAAAAGCCTCAGGAGACTTTCAGCGGCGATGTTCCTGGATGTCAAAGGCGCATATGACAACGTAACCCATCAAGCCATCCTGGACGCCTTGGGTGAGGTCGGCCTAGGCGGCCTTGTTTTTCGGTGGATATCCAGCTTCTTGAAGGACAGGTCATTCTTTGTGCAAACAGAGGACGGTGCGTCATCACAACGCAACACCTACCGAGGCGTGCCACAAGGCGGAGTTTTGAGCCCCACTCTATTTAACCTGGTGCTCATCGACCTGGTCCATACCCTTCCGGAATCCGTCCATGTGTCGATCTATGCAGACGATATATGCCTTTGGTCATCAGGAGTGACGCGTCCTCAGGTGCGCGCCAGACTTCAAAAAGCGGCCGCACTAACATCAGGTTATCTTCGAGCACGAGGTCTGGAGCTGTCCTGCGAGAAGTGCTCTATAGTCGCTTTCACGCGTAAAGCAATGAAACCGTACGTTATCAGAATTAATGGACAGCCAATTGCCTACGAGAAGACGCACCGGTTTCTAGGAGTGATAATAGATCGAGACCTTTCCTGGAGTCCTCATATCTCCTACCTAAAAAGGAAATTAGTCATGATAACCCACGTGCTCAGATTTCTTGCGGGAAAGTCATGGGGTGCGTCTGTGAGTGCGATGCTCCAACTCTATAACGCACTGTTCCTCGGTCTCCTGCGCTATAGCTTACCTGTACTGGGCGGGACCGGCAAGACCAACCTCCGTGCCCTCCAATCTGTACAAGCGCAAGCTCTGCGAATTTGCCTTGGTCTTCCCAGATGTGCGTCCACGGCAGCAACAATAGCCATCGCGCATGACCACCCCATCAACACGTATCTTCAAGTCGACACTTTAAGGATGCATATCAGGCACTTCGCCCGCCTTCCATCGCATCATCTCGCCTCCCTTCCTGCCGCTCGACCTCGTTCAGCGTTTAGCAAGATTATTGCCGCCAACCATGGAACTTTACCGTCAAACTTCACGCCTGCAGCACGACCACCTCAACCGCTGTGCTGCCTCCATCCACTCCAGGCTCTTCTTGCTATTCCCGGTATCAAAAGGAAAACGGAGATGTCCACTTTCGCCCTCAAACAAACCGTGCTTTCAGTGCTACATGAACAGCACAGAGGACGCATCCATGTTTACACAGACGGTTCTATATCCTCTAATAGTTCAGCTGGAGCAGTGGTGATTCCCGAAGAGTGCGTCACCCTCAAGTTCTTCAAGACATCTCACATTACGTCATCGACGGCTGCAGAACTCGCAGCTATCCGTGCTGCTCTGGAGTTTATTGTTCACAAATCATCACATTCATGGTCCATCTTATGTGACTCAAAGGCAGCTCTTCAGTGTTTGATGTCTCCTTTCAACCATGGACCAAATGAGCAACTAGTCGCAGACATCCGACTGCTCCACCATCACGCAATCAACAAGGGACACAACATCATCTACCAGTGGATACCGGGACACTGTGGAATTTCAGGAAATGACAGTGCGGATGACGCTGCCCGGTCGGCTCATGATGGTGCCAAGATTATACCCATACCGCTGTCAAGAACAGATGCCGCCACAAGTCTTCGCTCCCTCGCCCGCGAGCTTACGCAGAATCTGTGGAACACCAGTGATTTCACGAACGCACGTCTCCACAAATTGGATCCACGTCTGCAACTCCGCCTACCACCATGGTTGCCACGAGCGGAAGCAACACTTCTGTGCCGCCTGTGGCTCGGCGTGGCATTCACGCACTCCTATTCATTCCGCATTGGCATGGCCGACAGCCCTACTTGTGACACCTGCGGCTGCGAGGAGACGATTCAACACCTCCTATGTGACTGTCCCCGTTACGCAGTGCGAAGAAAAGTGCTCGTGGCCGCTCTCGCAAAACTGGACAATCGCCCCTTTACAGACGAAAAAGCTCTAGGACATTGGTCCAGACGGGCTTCGGCACTCAAGGCCTTAAGGGCTTTGTTGAATTTTTTAAGGAACTGCGAATTGTGCGACCGCCTTTGAACGTTGTAGCGCGTAGTTTCGCGTTACTGTGTGAATTTTCTTTTTTTTTGCATTTTTCCCCTCTTCTTCTTTCTCCTTTTATTCCCTTTGCCCCTTTTCCCAGCACAGGGTAGCCAGCCGGTACTTACACTGGCTAACCTCCCTGTCTTTCCTCTCCTTTGTCTCCTCCTCCTCCTTTTATTTCCCGAGGGATCAATCATAGCCCGCAAAGAAACTCCACGTCTCCTTATCGAATTCTTAAGAGACACTGGTTTGATGGACATATGGCGAAACCCTTCAGCGGTATTGCAAGAGACGCTCGGGCGGAGCAATTGCCGGCCTTGATCGCCAGGCTAAACCCGCCTGTTGCTACAATTCACCACCACAATGTGACATCACGATGAGTATAGTATGAGGAGGACCCAAGGTATTTGACTGTTGTCGGATAGCGTAAGGGCGTCATAAAATTAAGGCAGATAAAAATTCTTGAATACATTGCAGCAAATGTAAAAAGTCGTGACGTTTTTCTTGCCACATCGAACTTTCTTACAGGACGTGGTTCGCTGCAGTTGACATCGGCAACGATGCAGTAATCATCGATAGGCTCATTAACTAACTTTTCCAGTTTTTTTCCATCCGTAACTTTAGAGCACATTATTCCACTATTTGTCCTCATTTTCATAATTTCAACACATGTCCTAAACACGAGACTCAATGTATACATGAAATTTTACTTGGCCGATGCACTTATACCTGATAACAGAATTAGTGACGCCCACTGCTCGAATCGAGCGTAATCCCGTCTTTACCTCTACACCAGTACATATGAAAAAATTTTTCGGCATTCGCAGAAAAAAAGAAGACGAGAAAAAGAAAGGAGGAAGGATTAAGTGTTGTGCCGAAGAATAAATACAACGATACAGAAAAGCACGTAAAGCTGGTGGCAAGGGAACAAAAGTGCATTCCTGCGCTGTTCCTGGGTCGCGCGTAGCGGCTGGCGTCTCGTGCGTTCGGCACTTACAGCGTCAGATGTGCTATACGAATCCGCTAACGATGCGAGAAACCGAGACATCCCGGCGCCTCTCTCTACGAGCGCTGCTGAATGGCCGTCGCAGCGCCGGCTGAGCAACTGTTGCCCGATGGTGGAGTCTCCCAAACAACGACGCTACGGGAAGTAAGCAACGGCGGGTCACAAGGACGCGACGGTCGCGCTGATACCGACGATGGACCGACGAGCATCTGTAGAATAATGAAGAGCTCAAAATAATTGGTGCCAGTAGTTGCATGCGGCCAGACTTCAAAATATTCAGGGGGTGTTGGGGGGGGGGGGTCGCAGAGGCAAGTGCGAAACTGCCAACTTCCTTGTTATCGTATCCGACCTGAACTTATGCTGCATATGGTGCCGGTGTTGAATGAGCTATAGACGAACATTTGTTGATGCAGCTTCGTGTAAACAGACTAACTGGAGGAGGGGGCAAAGAGGGGGAAGAAGGGAAAGGGGTGTTTGAAGGTAACTTCCACGCCATACTTTCTCGTTGCCGTCGAGAAATACGCACAGACACTAAACGGGATCCAGATGAGATCTTCATGAATGACCTATGGAACAGTTAGATGTCTCAAATTACAGCGGTTGCCGTTTAGCTTGAGTTGAATGTGGGCGCTTTCTTTAAGCTTTCGCACTTAGCATTTACCGCATGAGCGCAGCTGCCCATCTAGACTGGCTCACTGCTTACAAGATATAGAAAGAAAAAAGTTTAAGGTAACGTGTCATTGGATACCCTCCCACGTTGGTATCACTGGTAATGAGGGATCAGATGTCGTTGCCAACAGATGGCTTTCGAGGCAACCAACCGTTAATGTATGTGTATGTGCATGTGCATGTATGTGCATGACACGCTTCCACTTTGAATCGATTCGGACACTGCTGCGCCAACCTTGAGTTGTGAAGAGTGCAATCGCAGAAACTTGATTTGCAGACTGTACTATGCTAATATGAACAGAATCGGTCTACACTCGAGCATGGCTTAAGATCAGACGTCCTCGATCTTCTCCATTGTACGCAGAGCGCGAAGGCGGACGCAACGATTCATTTCACTTAATAGTTCTTCAGTGCTGGTATCAAGATGATCCCTGAGAAAATTGAATAAGTATTTCCTCATGTGTGTGTATAGCAACCAGCATTCCCTGAAGGACATGAGATAATGCTTGCACTTCTGCGAAAAACTAGTAGACTGTTGACTAAGTGGTGGGACGCCAATGCTCTCAAAGAGAAATGCTCAGGCTGACCAACAGCCGGCCAAAACCAACACGAGATGCACGCAGTGTTCGACCAAGTGTCTTCTTGGTTCTTCCTGCATCGGGGCTTTTTAAGTGCCCCTCCTGCGAGTACCAGTGAGGCGATGGACGGTAAAGAGTGGGTCGTTGCTGACGGCAGGTGGTGGGTAAGGCAAGCGCGATAGAAGTGACTTCGCCTCAGAGAGACGTGTGAAAGCAGCACACGCTTCACCATGAAGGCACTGAAGAAAAATTTGGAGGACGCTTAAGCTTCGCCTTTAAGAATGGAACGCGATAGCATTCAAAGACCCCTGACTGCTTATCACGCTTCTCGGCAGCTGCAGCGTATGTAACAGTAATGTTTAGCGGAAAACGCTGGCAGTGAACACTATGCACGAAGGCGGGCTTTCTGGTAGAAACGCGGCCTCTTGCGTGGGCCGCGATGGATGGATGCTAATAGCGTCCCCTTTGGAAAGGGGTGGTGGGTTGCGCCACCAAGCTCATGTTATTATATTGCCTAACGTCCTATCTATGCTAAAGAAGAAAAAAAAAACCCACGATCCATTCCCATAACCAAACTTTCTGAGCCCCAATTGTGAACTTTGTTTTTGTACACCTCCGTGGTTTGTCATTTCCCTACTTTCCTTCCAACACTCTTGCAATCGAGTCTTACCAATCTCTACTGCGGACATGTTTACTTTCCCCCTGCTCTCGCTGAACCCGAGGGCTTCAAGGAGGCCAGAGGTGCCTAAAGCGACCGCTGGGCAGCGAGCGTCATCTGGAGGTGTTTCACGTAACTAGTCGCGCCGGTTTATGGCCTATGAGATTTGCGCGCGCATATGGCGGACGCCGTGGTGGTCTACGAATGGTAGAAACGCTGGAAAAGGGGGCTGACTTTTCCGTAACAGAATTATGTTTTCTCGTATATTCAAATTACAGACCGACGTTATCACGTCTGTAGTTTGTGTGTAAGTCGTATCTATCTATCTATCTATCTATCTATCTATCTATCTATATCTATCTATCTATCTATATCTATCTATCTATCTATATCTATCTATCTATCTATCTATATCTATCTATCTATCTATATCTATCTATCTATCTATATCTATCTATCTATCTATATCTATCTATCTATCTATATCTATCTATCTATCTATATCTATCTATCTATCTATATCTATCTATCTATCTATATCTATCTATCTATCTATATCTATCTATCTATCTATATCTATCTATCTATCTATATCTATCTATCTATCTATATCTATCTATATCTATCTATATCTATCTATATCTATCTATCTATCTATATCTATCTATATCTATCTATCTATCTATATCTATCTATATCTATCTATCTATCTATATCTATCTATATCTATCTATCTATATCTATCTATATCTATCTATATCTATCTATATCTATCTATATCTATCTATATCTATCTATATCTATCTATATCTATCTATATCTATCTATATCTATCTATATCTATCTATATCTATCTATCTATCTATCTATCTATCTATCTATCTATCTATCTATCTATCTATCTATCTATCTATCTATCTATCTATCTATCTATCTATCTATCTATCTATCTATCTATCTCTATCTATCTCTATCTATCTCTATCTATCTCTATCTATCTCTATCTATCTCTATCTATCTCTATCTATATCTATCTATATCTATCTATATCTATATCTATCTATATCTATCTATCTCTATCTATCTCTATCTATCTCTATCTATCTCTATCTATCTCTATCTATCTCTATCTATCTATCTCTATCTATCTATCTATCTATCTATATATATATATATCCATCTCTATCTATCGTATTAAGTCAGTTCCGTAACTTCCTTGCGCCACATGGAGGGTCCGGGTATGCGTGGTTCGAAACTTTGTGCGGTAACGACGCCCGATGCTGGACGCCGGAGGCGGTGCGCCGACGCCGGACTACCTGCGACACGGGGCCCTTAACGTTATCGCGTTAATAAAGGGGCTTTAGAAGGCACGGGAGGACCACGCCACGCTTCGGTATGATCAGAATTCAGTTCTTGTTCCGTACGCTGAACACAGCACAGAAGACGACTCAAGCGAGAAAAGTGCACGTGTATATCTTGCGCTCTTCTCGGCATGGAACCTAACCAACTAGACCCAAGTCAACACCTTTCTGAACTTCAGTTATTTATTGTTCCTGATGGCAGAGGGGCTTTTCTGCACGTTTTTACATTCTTGCGTGTTTTTCGCAGAAACGTGCAGGAATGGTAAATACTCTAACATGCGCGCTGGAACGGTGGATAAAATTAGCAAAAAAATCGCGATGTTACTACACGATAACACTTCGAGCTCCTCGCAAATAAACCACACACAAAAGAGAAACTATTGTAGCTTTATCGCACATGCCGTAGGGTACGAATAAAGGAAAGGAAAAAAAATCAGCAGACAAACAATTAACCTGGCTCTCCCCTTATTTGTAGCGACGGCAGCACGTTTCAACACCATTATCTCGAGAATTTCTTCGTGAGGTGCATAACTTCGTCCCCGCTTTGGTATGACCGGCAGTGGCCTCTTATATGCACGCACAGATGCCACCACTGGGAGTCTGCACGGCGCACAATATCCCGCACGAATTTCAAATCGCGAATGTTTCGCGGTAGCTCAGCAGTTAGGGGATTAGGATCCCAGCTGCACAGAAGTTAATGAAGCCCCCTCCGCCCCCGGCCATCCCACCCAGCCTTTCCGTCCCTGGTTAAGTGCGTGCCCCCCTCACCGGAAAACATTTCTGGCTACGCCACTCTTTGTACTATATGGATTTGTCTCATACTTGTACTTGTGGCTTCAAATGTATTTTGTGGCGGTACTTACAGCACTTTATCTCTTTATTTCTAAACACTTATGGTATTCTGAACACAGCAAGGCAATTAGCCCTTGTACACGTTGGTAATCATTGCGAATTGTGACAGTGACAGCCCAGTGATTTGTAGAAAATGATCAGTTTGCGAAGTCACGAAGCTGTTTGAAGCCAGAAAGACAATGCTTACGCAAATCCGTGTACTATACGCATCATTCACACGCTAGCTGAACCGCAATGCTTCCAGCTCATGTGTGGGCACTAGTGCTAGATTTAACCGTAGTGAATTTTGTAGGAAACTATGCCGCTAAAACTTCGTAGCTCTCTTTTGTTGCCTAAGGCCACATAACTGCAATTTCACTCGTCGTTATCCGATGACTATGGCTCTCTCAGGGCTCCGGATTCATGCACGAGTAAAATAGAGACTGAATTCAGCCTCGTAGCGATATCTATGTATAACAAAGCAATGTAGATGTCACGTAAAGGTGGCTGTTATTGATGTCGCCAGGCGCTTCTCTCGTTGCGGCACGTTGTCGCAATAGACGTGCATGAACTGACTGGTGCTCCGGTCCCATTCAAACGAAAAGTTTTTTTACATAACTTTAGAGGGCTAGTAATAAATTATGTGCGATGTTGACTAGATATCCCTCATAATCCAATTGCCGGGCATGCCTCGCCATTTGCACAATCTGTAGCCAAGAAATAGACATATGTACCAGGTGCTTCTTTTTTTTAACTGCACAGAATTTTGAAACATTACCTATCGGAGCTAGCACAATTCTAATCCTTGAACTGGATTGCTCGAAGAGGCAGACATTACTTATACAACATAGAGAAATACCCAATTGACTAATCAACGAAATCTTACTAGTTAAGGTTTTAGCTAAATACTTAACGGAAGATATTGCAATTTCCGAACTGTAGTGGGTGAGTTTGCAGAACAGATACACTTTGAACGAATTCTGTTGATGGCACTGGTTTGGAGATATGCGCTGTAGTCAGACTTGCGGTAAAAGCACACTGTTCGACTTCTTTTTTTAAACGAAACGGCGTTATATACATCGAAGCGCACAAAGGTAACTGGAGCGTCCATGTATTTCCTCGAGCACATTGGAAATGAATATCTCGATACTCGTGTCCTCCTCAGAATCCAGAGAAGCCCAGTCTGAGATTGGTAGCATTTTCCTACTTGCTTCTAGTATTTCGATACAGTATGAGCGGATAAACTAATGCAGTGTTGTAATGAGTCACATTGCGCAGTACAGGAACTATTTTATGCTACTGTATTAACTAAGATTAACTAAACATTTTGTTAACTGATTAATTTTTTTATCGACTGTACCTGAACTAAGAATTTTTGGGCTGCTTAACTGTTCGCATCACCACGCGTAGTGAATTCTGTTTTCGCTGAATAGAGAGTGCGTAAGAGAAAGGCGTTTCTCCTCGACGTGCGGGTTGTGCGTCGTTACCGCGCGCACGCCCTCATGCGCGCTGCGACCCATCGAACTTGATCCTGTGCCTTGCACCCAGCAGCGACGTAAATGCGACATGGCATTGTCATCCGTGACATTTCCGCCAGTCGCTTTCCTACAGAGAACGTCGAAACCGCGCGTACAGTTGCGCGATGTCGATAAACGGCGTACGAGAACGGAGCTATAACACAATGAGGCCGGCTATTAGCAATTTTTTTAAGGGACCGGTCACTTGAGTTTCCACATGGTTCGATATCCAAGATGTTTGAGCGTGCTTTTGTCGTAGTAGGCGAGCAGGCCGCCACAGGAAAATTTATCGATTAACGCCCTTGAACACCTGCAACATGTTCTGCGGGACTGCAGTCGCTACGCTTCAGAAAGACAGTCTTTGAAGGTGGCACTACACCGGCAAAGGGTCTCGAGCTTGGAACAGTAGCATATTCACGGCCCGTGGCACAGCACTACCTGCGCGTCACGCGCCACGAAAGGTCTGCTGATGTTCTTGCCTTAACGAAACTTTGTAAACATCTCTCACCAACCCCTGGAGTAGCATGTCAGGCGATCAGCCAGGTGGGTTAACATCTCCTGCACATCATTAAAAGTTGAAGTGCTCTCTATTTTGAAATATTTTTATTCATTGCAGAAAGAAAGGAGGAGGAGGAGGAAAGAGAAAAGTAGAGGCAGGGAGGTTAACCAGAATAATGTCCGGTTGGCTACCCTACACCGGGGGAATGGGAAAGGGGAAAACAAAGATAACAGGGAGAGAGAGAAGGGAAGGAAAGAAGGAAATTGCGGCAAGTTCGCTGACGCGTGTGGTTTTACAGAAATTGCAATAATAGTCACAGATGGTCGCACGAACCCGTCGTCCTTAAGAAACACAAAAGCGCCTTCGCCGCTTTATGGGCCGACGGGCGATGGAGGCGGTGTTCCAGCAGCACCTGCACAGAAAGCGGCCGATTGTCCAGTTTTTGGAAAGCTTTGGCAAGTTCTTGTCTCTATAGGGCATATCTTGGACAATGGCACAGCAGGTGGTCGATGTTTTCTTCGGTGCCACAGACCTCGCATGCTGCACTGTCAGTCACTCCAATTAATGTAGAGTATGCCTTTGTGAAGGCCACTCCTAACCAAAAGCGACAGAGAAGCGTAGCTTTACGTCAAGGAAGTCCGAGTGGAGGTCGGAGTTGCAGGGAGGGGTTTAGTCGATGCAGTCGCGTAAGTCGTAAGTTTGGCGAGTTCCACTCGGTCACTGCGAGACTGCGTGCCAGGTGTCGAAGCTGCCTTGCAGCGTCAGTCCTCGAAAGCGGAATTGGAACGCTGTGCTCTTCTTGATGTGCTGTGCGAGCAGCGTTATCGGCGGAATCATTGCTACTGATTCCACAGTGGCCAGGTACCCATTGAAAAACGACCTCGTGGCCTTTTTGTTGTACATCATGGTAAAGTTTCACGACTTCGTATGTCAATTGGTCATGACATCCGCGTCGGAGAACTGACTGCGTGCACTGTAATGCCGGTTTTGAATCACAGAACACAGCCCATTTTCTAGGTCTTTCAGAATCAATGACTTCCGTTGTTTGTCGTCTGCTTGCAAACAGTATACTACAAAACCAAATGTTTCTCGTCTTCCAAATGAATGAAATCTTTATCCAAAAAATATTTTTATCTTCTCAAGCCCAAACACGTTTTCAAATAGTGGTACGCGTGACTACTGCAATTTAAAACTATTAGGTTCTTTGCGTCGTCCCTAGGTGGTGTCGCGCACAGCGAGAAGAAAAAAAAAACGATGGGAAGAGTGGCGCACTTTTCAAGAGGCAGCGACAACATTCCAGTGGCTCGCTGGCACCGATGAAGTAGATTTCTCGGTACAACCAACAAATTATTTGTTTCGAGAAACAAAAACGACGCCGGAATTCACTTTCTGCCAATTCTTCAAACGCGTTTCGCACCGCCACCCGCTCTCCTTCCTCTAGAAACGCCAGCGCAACAACCTAAGTTCCCAACGGAAGCGCCATTTTCTCGAATTAAACTATGGATTGGATTCAAACGTGCCATTCCGCAGCCGAGAAGGCCGCCTGTTGGATCCAATCCAATCCACCAGACGCGCCATGCGAAGCCGTATGATCGCTCCAAACTTCCCAGCTCCCGTCGGGTTCGGCGCCTAGCAGACGAAATGCTCGGTGGGAGGATGATTGACAGGAGCGTGTCGTCATTTTGACGTCACCAAAAACGTGGCCGCGCCCAGTGGCTGGCGACGTCGCGCGGAGTAGGCCAATCGCGCGCGCCGATAACCCAACGAACGCGCCGAACAACCATCTCCGATCGCACCTCAGGTACATACGGGCTAAACAGGCAGCTTGATAGGCCCGTTCATTGTCGATAATCCCGCAGTGACTCGGAAGCCATTGGAAAGTTATTTCATGACCTGCGTCACTTATATGGTGCATCGTCTCTAATCTGAAATACTAGCGGTTCGTGCGGTTCGCGTCTTGAAGGTGACAGAGACTGCAGTGCCGCTTTTGAATCGCATAATATCGTTCACTTGTGTGGCGGTTCATCACCGGTGTAATGAAGGGCGGTGTCGTAACGGCGCGCGCCGCTATCAGTGCGTGATCGGCGAAAGACCGGAGACGACTGTAGTCCAACCCGCAGGCAAGCGGAAAAAGCGCCGTCTATATTTCCACAGCAGTTTAAGTAGAACCAGCGTGACGTCAGCGACACGCGGTTCCATGCATGCGTCAGGCACAATGACTCGGCGCGTCATGCGGGAGCGTGCTTTCAGCCACAGGGAAATACATTCCAGCACATCCCCCTTTTGCAAAATCAATGAGTGGTTTTCGCGCGCAGCATTTAGAACACCCGCACATGAACAAAAAGCAAGAACCCTCAGTGGTAACCGACCACGATCAAAACCTTATTCATGAATGAATGAATGTTTATTTTGACAGAAATAAAATACAAAGAATCTCTGTCAAAGAGGCTGACAAAAAGGCACGAATGCCTGACTAAGTGTCAGTCCCCTTCCCCGACCCATTCCCAGTGCACAAAACACTCAAGCACACAGGGCAAGCATGGTACACAAAGTGGATACATATACAAAAAAATGAAAAGTACATGAAATATGTAACAGAAATACTGAATTTGATTTGTGTACAAAAGAATGAGAAGTCATACCTGAAGCGACAGCAAATACATGTTCACTTTTTTTTTGAAAATGTTTAGAGACGGTGATTCATTTATTATAGTGAGTAAGCCAGGGTGATGATTCAAAAAATCTGCAACTATGAATGCCTGCTTTTGCATGCCGTAATTGGTACGGATCTTGCCCTTGTTGTAAATTAATTGCCTTGTGTTATATTTATGTTCATTCGGGAGGTATGTTTTAAAAAAGGCGCTTTCATTGAGTCTTACCTCTTTAAATATTGCAATGGCTGTTTTTTTGTTAATAAGGTTTTCTAATGTTAAAATACAATTCTTCTTGAAAAGCGGAGCGGAGTGGCTTCTATAGGGCGCATTCTCAATTACCCGAATCATGCGTTTCTGTAAGGTTAGTAAACTATGGATGTTAGTTTTCGTTGTGGTACACCACACAGATAAACAATATTGGAGGCGCGAATGCACTAGGCTATAGTATAATTGTTTTTTTAATCTAGAAGGTAATAGACGTTTTAATTTATTAATAACACCGATGGATCTTGCAATGCTGGTTTTAATGTTGCCGACATGACTGGACCAGTTTAAGTTTTCTTCAAACGTAACACCAAGGAACCTCTGGCACGTAGAGCGTATAATGACTTCATCACGGAATTGTAACACTAAGCTATCATCAATACCTTTGTTACGAGGCCGAAAAATGATGTATTTTGTCTTTTTAGTGTTTAATTCCAATTTATTTCCTCTAAGCCAGTCTGAAAGATTACTGAGCCAAATATTTGCTTCTTCCTCGAGAGTAAGCAAGTTTCCACCAGAAAAGAAGATATTAGTGTCATCAGCATACATGATTATGTCAGGTGTCAGAGGCACGTTTGTGATGTCATTAATGTATAATAAAAAAAGAAGTGGCCCTAGGATGGACCCCTGCGGAACACCGTATTTGATTTCACCCATTGCCGATTTGGAATGACAAATGTATGTGTACTGTAGTCGGTTGGTTAAATAATTTTTAATTAGGTTAAGAGCAGTTCCCCTAATGCCGTACTCACTTAACTTTTGTAACAAGATATCGTGTTTAATGGAATCGAATGCCTTTTTAAAGTCAAGAAATATTCCTATTGTGTACAGCTTGTCCTCAAAGTTACTTATTATTTTTTCTTTGATCTTTAGCAGCGCCATTTCAGTACATTGGTGTTTTCGGAAACCGTATTGCTTTTCTGTTATAATATTATTTTGAGTACAGAAATTTAAAATTCTTTCGTTAATGACCTGCTCTACTATTTTGGAGAAAATTGGGAGAACTGAAATCGGTCTGTAGTTGTTCACGTCATTTCTGTCTCCCCCTTTAAAAACTACCGATACCCGTGCAATCTTTAATTCATCGGGGAATGCGCCAGTGCACAAAATTAAATTGCATATGTGCGACATCACTTTACAAATATGCAGCGCCACAGCTTTTATTGGTTCTGCCTTTATGTCATCTACACCACATGCTGTGGAATTCTTTAACTTTAGAAATAAGCTACTTATTTCAGCCTCGTCTGTCGGTGCAAGAAATAGCGATCTGCTCATACTAAATGGAATATAAGACCTGTAACTTGGGCTATCAGCATCAAACGCATCAGACGCTCCACATTGTAAGAAATGCTGATTAAACTTATCGGCCAGCGCACACCCTGTGAAAGATACTCCTTTATCCATAATTTCAAGAACAGGATTACGGTCGCTGTTCGGAAGCAGATCATTCAATGTTTTCCAAACTTTTTTTGGATCATTAAGAATATGAGTGAACTTATTCTCATAGTACCTCTCTCTTGCCAGCTTTATATCACGACCCAATTTATTCCTGATCTTCTTGTAGTTCATTAAGTATTCTGGTTGTCTTGTCTTTATAAAAGTAGCGAATAGTTTATCACGTTCCTTTATGCGTTTTAGAAGGCCGGTGTCAACCCACGGTTTCCTGCATTTCTTACTTCTTGTAGCTTCTCTTAGAGGGAAAGCTTTGTGATAAAGGTCTTTGATTACGCCGAGAAAGTGAGTGAATGCCTTGACAGGATCCGTCAATGCGTATAATTCGGACCATTCCGCTTTGCTGACTGACGCTTCAAAATCAGCAATCGTATTCTTGGTTATCAATCTGTACTGTGAGTGTGTGTCATTTTTGCGCTGTCGGTACGCTTTCGTCTCACGTGTAAAAAACAGGAAAATAGGCATGTGATCGCTTACATCAGAGATGAGGACACCCGACACTAATCCAATTAATCGCGTTGTAAAACACAAGTCAAGTAGGCTTTCGGAATTGTTCGTCACCCTGGTTGGAACATTAATAACATTTTCGTAGCCAAACGAAAAAAAAACATCCAGAAACGCTTGTTTGGATCGGTCCATTGAAAGCAGGTTAATATTAAAATCACCCGTTACAATGAGGGGAGTGCCAAGCTGTGTACAAAAATCCAACATACATTCAATGAAATCTAATAACATGGATACAACACCGGATGGAGGCCTGTATATAACCACAAATATAGTATTCGCACACTTGATCATGAGGGACTCATAGTGCTCGTGTATTACAGAAAATTCAGAAATTACATCAAAGCATAGATCGTGTTTTACATAAATAGCGACACCACCCCCTTTCTTATGTTTTCGGGACAGTGAAGAACACTTATAGCCTGAGAAGTGTACAGCGTCGTATTCGTCGCGGAACCAAGTCTCAGAGAACGCTAAAATATCAAATTCATGCTGTATTTCATGTAGAAGCATGCAGACAGATTGGTGTTTGCTTTTTAAACTTTGTGCGTTCAAATGAAACAAAGACATCTGATTTCTATCACGTAACTCTCTGCTCTGTCTGAAGGAAAGCTTGTCGTAGTACTTGCTTTCCTGAAAAGGGATCGCCATCTTGAAGAATGCGCATAAAAAGCCATACTTCTAGATTATCTTATTCTGTCAAGGTCATCCATTGTGATAACCCTAATGACTCGATCACGAGGACCACGACGCACGAAGAATTTTCCATTCTTGTGCCAGGCGAACTTGTACTCCTTTTCAGCCGCCCGCGTCTTCATATGCCAGAAAAGCTTTTTGTTCTGTGCTGTGAGATTTTCATTCAGGTAAATTTTTGATTTTGACTTTCTCAGTTGCGTTTTTTTCCCGAGCCAAGCATCTCTGGTCACGCGAGATGTGAAGCGAACCAGGATAGGTGGGACTTTTTCTGATTTTTCTGTACCGATTGTTTCCTTTTCATCGTCAATTGAGTCAGCCCTGACTTTCAACGGAATGCGGTGGACGGCTTCAATGTCCTGTTTAGAAAGTTTTGGAAGCTCGAGATCAACCGCTAAGCAGTTCAACTTTTCTAGCAAGTTTTCATTGACATGATGCGGCAGACCATGCACTTCCAAATTCAGGCGTCTGCCGTACTGATCGATGTCATTCAAGTCTTTCCTAAGTTTGTCGATTTCTTGCTCTTTTACCGTGATCTCAAGTTTTTCCACACGCTTTCGAAGGCCTGCAATGTCTGAACTTTGCTGCTTCATCTCAAGGATGACCTCATCATATTTTGTAGCCATTTCCTGTATTGCCTGTTCAACGCTTGTCACCGTTTCTTTTATTTCTTCCAGAGCGTCTATCTTGACTTTCATTTCAAGCAGCACAGCAAGCTTGCGGTTTATTTCTGATATTTCGTTTTTTAGGTTCAATTCTGGTCCTTCGTCGTCATTTGCTGTGCTCGGACTGCTTCTGGTCCTGCCTGTTTTGCATGTAACGCACTTCCAAGATTTCAAGGCGGTTTCGGATTTTTTTCGGTACGTGCTTAATGTTACTCCCGAGCAAGTGCCCGCATGATAACCAAAATCACATTCACAGCATGATAAGTATGGCTCATCGTCGTGAAGCGGTTTGTGGCAAACAAGACAGTCCGACATTATTTAGTTGTCACGTCGAAAAACGCGATCACTCGGCAGCAGTGGTAGCACCAGACCGTACGAGTACAAGTTGAAAAACAACCAACCTGTGAAGAAAGATGATGCTTGCTCAGAATCGGAGCAGCAAGACCGAGTGAAGCCACTGCTGCCGAGTGTGTGCGGGTGCCTGCAGGATGTCAGCGTCCTTTTGTAGAAGCTTGCGCTGACGTAAGCAGCTGGTTCTTTCTTGGAGCCAATGGCAGTCTTCTAGGTCACGGGATGCGCCGGGCTCTTTCCTGGTATGTGACGCGTCAGTTCCTGTGAAGAAAGATGATGCTTGCTCAGAATCGGAGCAGCAAGACCGAGTGAAGCCACTGCTGCCGAGTGTGTGCGGGTGCCTGCAGGATGTCAGCGTCCTTTTGTAGAAGCTTGCGCTGACGTAAGCAGCTGGTTCTTTCTTGGAGCCAATGGCAGTCTTCTAGGTCACGGGATGCGCCGGGCTCTTTCCTGGTATGTGACGCGTCAGTTCCTGTGAAGAAAGATGATGCTTGCTCAGAATCGGAGCAGCAAGACCGAGTGAAGCCACTGCTGCCGAGTGTGTGCCGTATCGTGAGTGTGTGCCGAGTGTGTGCACTGCTGCCGAGTCAATCCCGTATCGAACTGGTCGCTTAACCACTCTACCAGAATTGGTCACGGTCACTGAAGCAGAAGGTACTAAAGTTGAAGTCATAGCCCCTGATGCTAAAGGTAACGAAGCTGTTAAGGTAGCGGGTGACTCCCTGTTCATATAAAGAAATTCGGATGAATCACTTTCATTTGGAAACTGGTAGCTGCCTTCTGCCTTCCTCTGTTCTGGCAAGCGGATGAGCATTCGTCGGTTACGCTGCAGCGTGCTCCCTTTCCTGGGTGCGTATTATGTAGGACCGCGGTGTAGCGGCTGTGGCTAGCACCGTTGCTCTGGTCTTAATGTCCGTTACCCAAACGGAATCACCAGCTTTTATTTTATTCAATTCCCGGGTTCTGTGGCGCCTGTTGTACCGTGCTTGTAGCTGCTTGTTGACACTGTCTTTGGCCCCAAGGTTAAGCAGTGGTGGCTGCACTGGACCACGCAGCTGCGGCGCCATTAGAACTCTTGTCCTAAGACGCCGGCCCATGAGGATTTCAGCCGGACTAGACCCAAGAATGCCTGGGCTCGCCCTGTAGGCAAGCAGAGCCAGGTACGAGTCTTTAGATTTGCGAATTGCTTGCACCATACGTTCCATTTCCCCATTAGCCTGACAGTACCCACGGCTAGTAGTGATGTGACCAAAGCCATGATCGTGTGCAAACTTATCAAACTCTGTACAAAAAAAATTGTGGTCCATTGTCTGTCACTATGGTCTCTGGGATGCCATGGCGTTCAAAAATGCTTTTTGGTCTTTCTATCACCGCACTAGTTTTTGTTGAGGGAAGGAGGGCTACTTCCGGATACCGTGACAGGTAGTCGACCACGACAAGATGACAGTTGTTAATAAAGCACAAGTCGACCCCAACTCGTTCCCACGTGAAACTTCATGTTGGGGTTGAAATCAATGGCTCCGAGTTCTGGGTGACAAAGCGCACACCAGTAACACATTCTTTCACTTGCCGCGCAAGTTGTTCGCCGAGCCCTGGCCACCAGACCAATTCTTTTGCCAAAGCTCTAGTCCTCGAGATGCCCTGATGTCCATCACGAAGTTTTTTAGTACTTCCTTTCTTAGGCACTGAAGTACCACCCATCTGGTCCCCTATAGCAGCATGCCATTGCATTCGGCAATTAGTGCTCGTTCCTGCCAGTACGGAACTAAGTAGCAAGGAAGCTTTGGTTTTTTCGGCCAGCCTTGGCGACACAACTTAAACAAGGCTTGACAAACGACGTCAGTCTTTTGCACATCGCGTATTCTGTTAACAAAATTGTCACCCATTTGGATCCCTCGCACACATGTTTTGACGAAAGATGACACTTCCGAGACTGTTAGTTCACCGGCTAGCTTATCTGCTTTCGTCGGTGCTCTTGAAAGAACGTCTGTTATCAAGCTTTTACCGGGAACGTACACAATATGAAAGTGATACCGCATCACCCGCATTCTGGAGCGCTGAACCCTTGGCAGCAACATATCAATAGGCATTTTACCAAGCAACGAAACAAGAGGTTTGTGGTCTGTTTCAAGCATCACCTCAATACCTCTTATGTATTCGTCGAATCTTTCGGCAGCCCATGTTAACGCTAGTGCCTCCTTTTCCACTTGCGCATAGCGCTGCTCAGTTTTGGTCAGGGACCTTGAAGCAAACGCTATCGGCCGGTGCTCGCCATTGCGTTGTGTCTGGAAAAGGATGGCACCGAGACCATAAGACGAGGCGTCCGCCGAAAGAATCGTGGAAAGGCGTGGATCGTACATAGGCATACACTTTGCTGAGCAGATAAGAGATTTAAAGCTTTCAAAAGCCGCGTTCTGAGCAGGGCCCGAAGCCCAGTTTGTCTTTCTGCAAGAGCTCCCGTAACGGGGCAGTGGTTTGCGCCAAGTTCAGCAAAAAACGGGCTAGGTGGTTGGCCATGTCCAGAACACTGCGTAATTGCGATATATCAGAGGGTGCTTTCAGCTCTTTAATGGCTCCGAGTTTGGCCG
This sequence comes from Dermacentor variabilis, assembly GCF_050947875.1. NCBI lineage: Eukaryota > Metazoa > Arthropoda > Arachnida > Ixodida > Ixodidae > Dermacentor > Dermacentor variabilis. The sequence goes on from NC_134568.1 coordinate 99,576,463, forward strand.
GATCCGGCTTTACGCCTTCCTCGCTGAATAAGTGGACCAGAAAGCCGATGCTTCGAACACTGAACACCTTGTTTCTTTTAGGGCAACGTTAGACTGGGCCAGCTTAGCTAAGACGTTCGATAGTCTAGAGTCATGTTGCGCTTTGCTGTCGCCAAATATGAGAATATCGTCAATCAGGTTAATGACGCCAGGAAGGCCTGTCAGGATTTCAGACATTCTTTTTTGAAAATACTCTGGAGCTGATGTAATCCCGAACGGCAACCTAGTGAAACAGTACCGCCGAAACGGTGTAATGAACGTGGTCAGCTATTCTGAGGCGTTGCTGAGTCGCACCTGATGCAAGCCGGAATTGGTGTCCAATTTGGAAAACCATTTTGCACTGGCAAGAGAGCCCAGTGCTTGGTCGATAATAGGCAATGTGTATCTTTCTCTAAAGACAAACTTGTTCACTTGCGTAAGGTCTACACAGATCCTTAAATTTCCCGAGTGATGTTGTACAGGCACAATGCCGGCACACAACTCTGTTGGCTCTTCGGCTTTACGAATGACGCCCATTTGTTCCATCTTCTCGAGTTATCGTTATACGGGCTCCTGAAGCGGTATAGGAATCCTGCGTGGTGCGCTTATTGCAAATGGAACAGCATCTGGTTTAAGCCTTATTGTATACTCCCTGGGCATAGTGCCTAAGTTGTTGAAAACCTGACGGCACAAAACTTCGTAGTTCGGTTCCTTGTGAGCCACAGAGTCAACGACCTTGACGACTCCGAACGCTTCGAGAGCCGGCAAACTCAGCATTACATAGCGCGAAGGACTGACCACATAACACGTTTGGCGAGAAGTTTGTCCCCTCCAAAATATATCCGCCTGAAACTTGCCCTGAACATTTAAGCGGTCACCACTAGCGCCAGTGACGACCTCTTCGGCCTTTTCCAAACTCGTGGAAAGTCCCGGAAGCGATGCTGGAATTACGGACACTTCTGCGCCTGAGTCGACCTTTGCGAAAACAGGCACGGAGTTAATACCTGAACGTAACGCGCCTTGGCGCCGGGCGCCTCGACCGCCCCCCCCCCCAAGTGTCATTTTGTACAGACGACACTCGTACCTTTCGCTGGTAGCCTGGAGAAGTCCCTTTGAGGCACGCGTTGCCGAAGTGTCCCTTTAAGCCGCAGTTGAAGCACATCAGGTCCCTCCCTGGGCAGGCTGTCCTTGGGTGCGAGTTGCCTGCGCAGAAGATGCACGGTCCCTCGGAACGAGCTGATGTCGGCCGGGTTGCCTTGCGGCGTTGCGGTTTCCTGCGATAGCCCACTGCGTCGACACTAACATCCTCACACGGCTTGCACAGCGTGCATTCATGAACTTCGTTGCAGTTTCGAAGTGCTTGCTGCTTCTGAACGGTCTTTTAGGCGGGCCCTCGCCAGAGCTGTTGCGAGAGACAGCTTGGGATCCATTTGAAGCGACTCGGAAAGTTTTTCATCCCGCATGCCCACGACGAACCGGTCCCTGATGAGGCGCTGCTTGAATTCTCCGAAGTCGCATTTGTCCGCCAAGACGTGTAGGGCAGTCAAACTTGGCAGTTGACTCGCCAGGCATCTGGTGCCGCTTGTCAAAGCAAGCGCTCTCGTAGACAACGTTGCTTTTCTCGATGAAGTAATCGTCGAACTTCTTGACCAGCTCAAATTTCTTCGAATCATCTGCAGAAAGATTGAAGGTGGCGAAGATGTCCCTTGCTTGCCGACCCATGGTTTAAAGCAAATTGCGTACTTGTGCCTCTTCCGAGCGCTCATTCAGGCCCGACGCAATGCGATAGTCGTTGAAGTGCAGTATCGACGCCGGCCACTCCGAGGTAGTGTCGAAGTCCAGCGGTGGCGGCTGCTGAAGGCCCGGCGGCGAAGCAGTGGCCATTGCAGCCTCCTTTTCTGACGACGTCTCGATCCTCTTTTTCCAATCCCTTTTAAAAGTGGGTGGATCGCATCACTTCTGACACTATGTCGTAACGGCGCCCGCCGCTATTAGTGCGTGATCGGCGAAAGACCGGAGACGACTGTAGTCCAACCCACAGGCTAGCGGAAAAAGCACCGTCTTTATTTCCACAGCAGTTTAAGTAGAACCAGCGTGACGTCAGCGACACGTAGGTTCCATACATGCGTCAGGCACAATGAATCGGTGCGTCAAGCGGGAGCGTGCTTTCAGCCGCAGGGAAACACATTCCAGCACTGGCGGTAAGGAGCGCTGCGAGCTCTGCTGCCTTCGATGATGTCGCGTGAGTCGTCTTAAATTTGATGCTTGTAACTTTCGCTGGTATCACGACTGCCGCAGCGGAGCTGTTTGGCAGGACAGATCCATCATTGTAGATATGCGTAGTCACGGTTCTTCTCGTACAAAAGTAGTAACGTGGCCGTTGAAGGGCTATGATGATAGATCAGCTTTTTTCGTGATACCAAGTATTGTCAGGTTGATTTTTGGCTGAACGAAGCACCATGGAGGGATCGAAGGTCTCGCGGCAAGAGTGAAAAAAGCTGGCAATGATTGACCATGTGCGGTTATCGTTTGGTTGAAAGAGGTGCGTGGTCTGTCCGCTGGTATAGAGGCTAGGTGGTGGCGAGGAGTCCTGGCAAGATGCCTTATATGGGTCCTCAGCGCTTCAATTTCAATGTGGGTCTTGACAAGGCGGTCTCTAGCGATTACTATTGTCGCCATTGTTGATGCACTCTGGGGCAGGCCTAGACAGATCCGGATCGCTTGAGCCTGAACACTTTGTATTGTGCGTAGATTCGTTTTGCTGTGTTGGTTATTGCTGACAAGCTGTACCGCAGAAAGCCGAGAAAAAGCACCCTGTATAGTTGTAGCGTAGCACTTGTCGACATTACTCAAGTCTTTCCAGTGAAAAACTTCAACAGATGGCAGATACCTGTCAACGGTTTTTTCACGTATGATACGTGAGGGCTCCATGACAAGTCCCTGTCGATTGACACCTAGAAGCTTGTAAGATCGAACATATGGTATTCTTTGGCCATTCATCATCGCGTTGTAGTTTGTCATGGGTTTGCGCGTAAATGGCACAAGTTCGCATTTCTCGGAGGAAACTTCCAGGCCTCGATTACGGAGGAAGATAACAGTTTGGGTGGCAGCTCTGAATTCTCGCTCACGACTGTAGGTGTCTTACTGCAGACGTCCATATGCAGATGTCATCCGCATACATTGATAGCCTGACTGTGCTCGGCACGTGCTCAAGGAGAGCAATTAGGGCTAGATTACATAACACCGGGCAAGTACACCGCCCTGGGGGACGCCACGGTGGTTACAATGAAGAAAAGTATGGCCTTCCTCGGTGCTTACAAAAAAGGATTGTATGGAGAGATAGCTGCGTATCCATTGAAACATCCGACCGCCCATACCTACCTCTTCGAGAGCACAGGATGGCTTCATGCGTAACGTTGTCCTACGCACCTTTGACGCCGAGGAACAAAGAAGCGCAGAGACGCTTACGGCATTTCTCATGCACAACATAGGTGACCAGGTCGACGACGTTATCGATCTATGATTGACTACGTCGAAAGCCCGCCATGGCATCCGGGTAGGGGTTGTGGTACTCCAAGTACCACTCTAGGCGTCCTAGGGCCATCCTCTTCATTACCTTGCCCACACAACTTGCCAAAGCGATCGGGTGATATGATGAGAGTTCCAACGGTGACTTGCCAGGCTTCCTCAGTGGAACAAGGCGACTTGTCTTCCAGCTTTTGCGTAGCATGCCATCTCGCCAAGAATTATTGTACAGCTCAATGATAACTCTAGCTCGCTCACCCAGGTGACACAGAGTTCGATAGAAAATTCCATAAGGATCTGGCGCTGATTTTTACGGCCACACAAAGCTAATCCTGCCTTAAGTTCGTGGATTGAGAATGGTATCCATGCAGTGATCACGTGGTGACGGACTACTCAAAGGCGGTGGAATGTAGGGAGCTGTGGGTTGTCGGATAATCTGGCGCACAACTCCTCTGCCACGTCAATCTCCGGTCTCTTTTGAGAGAGGGCTAGAGCCTTGAATGGGAACTGCTGTACGGGGGGTGTCCAGAGACCTCCCACCATTCTCCATAGTTGCGATAAAGGCTTGCGTGGATCTAGCGACTCGCAGAAGGCAGTCCAATGTTGCGATTGCAGCTTGTCTAACCGGTGCTGGATCTTCTTTTGCGTGCGTCTGGCGGTCCGTAAATCGTCAATTGCCTTCGCGCGTTGGTACCTTGGTTCAGAACGTTGTCGGATTGGTCAAAGTCGTTCTAGTTCCACATAAAATTCCGTAAGTTTCGAAGAGCATGTGAGACTGCTCATATTGTCTTGCATCGCGCTCTTGATTGCCTCTTCCAAGTCGAAAGATGGATTGGCTTCGCAGTGTCCTTCTATGACAGATTGCACTTTAGTCCAGTCCACTCTTTGGATCCTATCCCGTATTTTGGAAGGAGGCAATCCTCTGATCGTGACGTGCGTGGGGATATGGTCGCTTCTGTGCGTCTCTATGTCCGCAAACCACCCAGCACGTCTGACAAGGCTCCGTGAGACAAAAGCTAAGTCAAGATAGCTGCTGTATGTGAAACCACGTAGAAACGTAGGACTTCCATCATTCAACAGCCAAAGTTCATTACTGGAGGCGAAAGATACCAGAGCTCTGCCTCTCGCGTTGATCTTCGAACTTCCCCAGAGTGAATGATGGGCGTTGAAGTCTCCAATAATCACCCACGGATCGAGAGTTCAGGAAAGGATGCCTCGTAGACTTTTGTAACCAAATTGAATTGACGGAGATAGGTAGGCGCCCACAACAGTAAAGGTAAAATTTTTTTCTTTACTGTACGGCATATATGTTGATTATCTTCATTAGGTGACACAGGCTGATGAATGTAAGCGAGGTCACGGCGAATAAACACCAGAACCTTACTGTTTTCACGAACAATTGACGAAATAAACGATTCATATCCAGAAAGCCTGGTTGTGTTCGATAATATCTCGCAAATGACGATAATGGGAAACATATTGCCATACACGAAGCGATGGAAATCCGAAATGAACGCTCTGAGTCCGTGGGCATTCCACTGAAAAATAGCTGCTTTTCGGACCTCATCCCTGAAAGACAGTGGCTGGGAAGCCATGATCTATTCAAAGGTTGCCAGCACCTGATTCAGAACGTCCAGTACTTGCAGCGCACTTCTGGAAGACGGTGTGTGCATGTTGTTTAGCAACACGCGAATGGCATTCATTAAAGGTCTAAGGAGAGCTATCACTTGCTCATCTGTTTTCCGCGACTCCTCGGATGCAGCACCTTGCTGTACTGGGTGCGGCTTCTGCTATGGCTCTTCTACCGGTCGTGTACGCGTAAGTGGCGGCCATTCCTTTGTAGGGAGAGATCTGGCAGTTTCGTCCTTGAAATATCAGTGTTTGGGGTGCTGGAACCTTCCGCTGATGCTGCTGCTTGACGAGTCGACGTTTCTTGAAAAGTTGATATTTTCCGTCGTGATGACCTTCGATGGTGACGTCGTCTCCGCCGGAGTTTCTCAGCGGCCTCTTTGTGGGTAGAGCTGTCTCACCATTTCTTTGAGAATGGAGATATCTTTCTTGATCTGGGGACAGTCTTGGGAAGAGGCGCAGTGATCACCTTGACAATTAGAACACTTCAACGTGGTTGCGCTGCAGTTGTTTTCCGGGTGGGGTTCGGCGCATCGAGGGCGCACTGCGGAATTTCTGCAAACACCGTTTACATGGCCAATCGTCTGACAGTTGAAGCATTGCATTGGTCTTGGAATAAATGGTCGAAGCTGGTGGCGAAAGTCGCCAGCCTTCACGTAGGAGGGAAGACGGTCACCTTTGAACGTTGTCCTCACACAACGTGTGTTATCGAGACGACCAACGTGCGCAACGACGTTGTGTTCACTTGCTGGTTTTATGAGAACTGAGTGGTCTGCGTTAAGTATTTCACTGTAAATATCACAGATGACTCCTGTTATTGTGGCACCAGTCACTGGCACGATGGATTGGACCTTGATATTACTCAGCTGCTTTACATGTTGTAGTGTGTTCAGCGCACTCGGGTTCATCACATCGATTTCCAGGATGTTTCTCCTAGTGTTTATCCTGACATCTTTGATCTCATTCGGCATGGTGTTTTCTAGATATAGGGAGAGTGCTTGCTTGTTGATGACGCATAGGTTGTCAGTAGCGTTCTGTGGAACAAACAGGATGGAGTGAGGCCATCGCTCAGGCGCAGTTTTCATGGTGGTCGAACTTGACGCCGAAGATGCGTTGATAATTCGTCGTTTGGCCTTGTGGCGCAGGACAGGTTGAAAGCTGTCTTCCAAGGACTCGTCACCTGATTCGGAGTACAGCTCTGTGTCCTCGCTATCGCTCGATGCATTTCCTCGATTCCTCGAAGCGGCGTCCGCGGGTGAACGGGAACCGGGAGGGGCCTCGGGATGTTGTACATCCATCACCGCGATGTAGGGGGCGGTAGACCCCACAAGTGCAGTGAGAAGTCCAGAAAAGCACAGAGACGGGCAAGGTGTGTTCCACAGGAGAAGCACTTCGTCTTATGCAGTAGATGTAGAGAAGCTTGATTCGGGGCACAAGTTGGCAAGCGTTAAATTTGCGTCCTCTCAAGTACTCTGGGATTTGTCCTACGGGTGCTTGACAGCACCGTAGTGCTGTAACGCAAGGAGCAAATGCAGGGTGCCTTGTGCTGTTGAAGCATAGAACATACCGACGGTCCCCATGATTTTCCAGCGATCGCTTTGAGAAGTGACTGATAGAGAGGACTCTATTCCTTAGGGAGGATACATGGGGGCTCCAGGGGAGGTCGGGGTCGACAATGACCCCTAAAAATTTATGGGTTCTCTTGTACGAGATAGGCTGACCATTAACAGACCCCGGGTATCCAGTCATCGATTTTCGCGTGAAGGCGACTAATGCGCGTTTTGCTGTTTAGACGCCGAGGTTTTGTCTCTGAAGACAAACAGACGTCAGCGTTGCAGCGCTTTTTTAATCTTGCTCGAACCTGCGGGCGAGTTACTCCTGAAGCCCAGATGCAAATTTGAATATTTGGGGTTTTACGTGCCAAAACCACTTTCTGATTATGAGGCACGCCGTAGTGGAGGACTCCGGAAATTTTGACCACCTGGGGTTCTTTAACGTGCACCTAAATCTAAGCACACGGGTGTTTTCGCATTTCGCCCCGATCGAAATGCGGCCGCCGTGGCCGGGATTCGACCCCGCGACCTCTTGCTCAGCAGCCCAACACCATAGCCACTGAGCAACCACGGCGGGTCAGATGCAAATTTCATCTGCGTAAATTGACAGACTGACCGAGTGTGGCAGGTATTCCGCCAGCCAAATCAGAGCTAGGTTGAACAAAACTGAGCTCAAAACGCCACCTTGTGGAACGCCATGGCTGGTGTAGTGGTGGGTAGTTTGACGATGCTCAGTAAAAAAAAAAAAAGAAGTTCCTTTCGGTCAGGTAGCTCCAAGTCCACCAAAAAGTGCGGCCTCTGATTTCAGCAGCCGCGGGCGCGTCAAGGATGGCTTCATGAGAAACATTATCATAAGCACCACTCACATCTAAAAATAGCGCTACGGAGAGCCGTTTGGATGGGTTTTGTTGTTGAATCGAAAACACAAGATCAAAGACGTTGTCTGCCGACAAACGACCACGTTGAAAGCCTCTCATTACGTTTGGATAAACATTCTGATGTTCAAGAAACCATTCTAGGCGCGTGAGGATCATCCTTTCCATCAACTTGCTAACACAGCTGGCGAGAGCAATAAGTAGGCCGATATGACGTTCAAGAAGAAACTTTCATTGTTTTAGGATTGGAACAAGACGGCTACGCGTGCAGTCAGAGGGAACAACACCGTCACTCCATGAAACGTTGACATGACGCAGCAGGATCTCTCGTGCTTCATGGTGAATCAGGCGTAGAACAGCGTACGTTATATTGTCGGGTGCGGTCGAAGAGGAATGCCTGCAAATGTCTGGAGCAGCCTCCAGTTCCTTCATGGAGAAATGTTCGTCCATTGCCGAAACTTGCATGATTGAAAGATTGCACTTCGTATATTTCCAGATCCTTTAGTAGCACTCTGTCACCTGCAATTGTCTCACAAAAGTATTCTCAAACATCCACTTCTCGACAGCATTTGCCGAGAGCCAGTGCCTTAAGTGGGTAGCGTAGCTGAGGAGAAAAGCGAAGGCGCTGGAGAGTTCGCCATACGCGAGTACGCAAGGTAGTGCTTTGCGCGGGCCCAACGAGTTACAGACTGATTTCCACCGTTTGTTGTCTGATTTGTCCATGCGACGACGTATTTCTTCTGCGTGTGCCTGGCCTCCCTAAGGTCTAGAATCAAATCTGTGCGTCTATATCTCTTCTCGATGCTCAGGCGTACTGCACGAAGCCTTTCCAATTCAATGTCAAAGTCCGTGCGAGTAGCTGACCGTGAGAAGCAGCGCGTTGCCGCATGCATTGCGTCCGCAATCACAAGCTCTATGCTACGTGCTTGAAGTGCTGACCAATCAATTGTTCGAGAGGCCATAGGGGAGGACGTACTGCTTAGACCTTTGATGGCAACGTAAGTAGAAATATGATCCCTTCCACAGATTTCCAAGTCAGTAAGCCAATAGACGCTCGAAGTGAGGCATCGTGACACCAAAGTCAGATCTAGACAGCTGCTGTGCGGCGACCTCCTCAGGAATGTCGGGCTGCCGTCGTTCAAGAGGCGGAGGTCATGGTCCGAAGCAAAAGATACAAGAGTCCTGCCTCTTAAATTGGTTCTTGTACTTCCCCAGAGTGGGTGATGAGCATTAAAATCCCCTGTGATTACCCAAGAACTGGAGGTCGTTGTCGAAACAATTTGAAGCCTTTCGCAATCTGAACGACTTGATGTGGAAATGAGAGATGAATGCATCGATGAGGGGCTCGATTTTGTCATGACCACATGACCACATATATTGACCTTGTGTGGTCAAGGTGGGGAAATGTAACTTGCGACGAGTGTAAAAGAGAGCCTTTTCTTCTTTATGCTGAGGCACATAAAGTCCCTTTATGAGCTTTTCTAAAAAAAGCTATGTACAGAAAACGTTTGCGGCGCCGCCGACGCACTTTATTGGACCGCACCCACTTCCGGCTAGGAGCTGCTTCAGTCCGCCATGTTCTTCCTGGGCCGGACCAGCTGCTGAGTTCGACGGCGCTAGCACGCTTGTTTTCTTGCTTGTGCAGTTGTGTCGTCTGCAGATTTTCAGCGAAGGTGACTTCTGTATATCTGTCGCTGTTTGCTGGAAGTCAGCGTACCTTTCCGGACGCTTCTTGCTTCCTGCTGCTGCAGCAGCAGCAGCCGCCGCCGAAATGTGCGTTAGGAAGAAAAAGCTCGGGAAAAATTGCGGTAGAAAGAAAAAGCGCGTTAGGAAGAACATGGCGGCCGACGCGAGCCGCAAGGGAAAGCGAGGTAGGAGAGGAAGAACTTGTCGCTACTTGGCAAAAGCCGATCTGGGGACTTTAGAGGCACACATACTGGTTGTCATCATGGGGAGGCACGGCCTGGCCCACGTAGGTGAGCTCCTTGCGAACATAAACGAGGACCTTGCTACTTTTGTCACACGTGGCGGAAACAAAAGCTTCGTATCCTGATAGTCCGAGGTTAGTTCACCCATTTGGTTCACAGATGACTAGCACCTGGAACCGATTTACGTATACAAATTGACGAAAATCGGAAATAAGTGATTTCAGGCTTCTGCATTCCGCTGCAGAATTCAGGCACCCTTGATTTCTTGAGAGGGTCGCTTCTGCAGAAGTGAGAGAGCCATGTTTCTAATGCAAGCTTTCAAGCTCAGGAACGGGAGCATCCAGCACTTGTAAAGCGCATCGAGCCAGTCTAAGTTCGTGCATTTCGCAAAAGTGTGCGAATCGCAGCCATTAGCGACTTCAGTAATATAACCACCTGCACATCCTGTTCAAGCAACTTTTTGGAAGCAGGAGGTACGTTCGATGAAGGCGATGTATGCTGCTCAAGCTCAGCAGGTGGGCGCGGTCTTGGCAGTGCAGGCCAGGCAACGTGATAAGCCCTTTTCTCGGCCTCTTTGTCATTGATAACGTTGCGTCGGGTCTGCTCAAGGACTGCTGTTTAAGGATGTGCGGTGATGAAGCCGCTGGACTACGTTGGCGATGTGGGGAGCCTTTCGCGTTCTTTGGTGAACATAGGAGTTGGCGGCGGGAGCGTCGTTTCTTCACAAAATCGGCGGCGTCCCGGTGCGTAGAGCCTTCCCTTACCATCTCCTTAAGTATGCTCCACTCCCTCTTCATTCGGGGGCAATCTCTCAACTTGGCTTCATACGATTCTTAGCAGTTTCTGCACTTAATACAGTTGCTTCGCAGGATTCCGCGGTGTGGGGCTCAGCAAAGCGCGCACACATGACCACGTTATTACAAACACCACTGACGTGACCGAACCGAAGGCACTTGTGATATTGCAGAGGTTTCGGAATGGACGGTTTTACGGGGTGGCGAAAATGGCCCACCTTGACGTTTGGTGGTATGGTATTGCTTTTAAAGACTATATTCACACACCGTGAATTGCCAATCCGAGAAACCTGCATGATGGTAGCATCAGGAGTGGCTCTCTTATAGGATAGATAGGCCTTCATTTGGTATTGCAACACCTACGTCGTAGATGACGCCTGTTGCTGTATACTTGTCGACTGGAATGTGGAAGTGCACTCTGATCCCGTTCAAATCGGTTACTGTGCGCAAGATGTCAAAATCGGTTGAATGCACGACATCTACGGCGAGAATGTTCTTGCGAGTGTCAATTCTTAGATCTGTTATTTCATTTGGCACTAATTTTTCAAGGAAAGTGGAGACCGCTCGCCTATTCAGATGCCGCAGATTTTCCGACGGAACAACCGACATGAAGAGTATGGCAGGGGCTCGGGGACAGCTCGTGTTCTGCACTGTAGACGTATTGAAGGCGAAGATGCCCTGAGGCTCCTCCACTTACCTTGCGGCCTCGTACGGATTCGAAGCCGCCTTCGGAGTCTTCCCCGCTGGCCGAGTAAAGTTCTGTACAGTCACTGGCGGTATCACCCTGTTCGCGGCTACGCTTCCGCGATGGCACGGCGGAACGCGAGGCCAAGTCTGGAAATGGTCGGGCAGTGTCCTAAAACTGGTACAGCGCAACAAGGAAAAAAACAAACAAACCGTGCTGGCCAGAAGAAGGAACAGAGCGCTGACTTCCCACTGGTTTTATTGGCAGATTGCACGAAATATGCAGCCACAATAAAGCATCAAGCAATGTTGTCACATACGTCACAAAACGTCACACCGAGAGAAGACTACACCATCATAGGTCACAGAACACGCGCAATTCTGTCATGCACGGTTAAACTGATCAATAAATCTTGCTTCCTGTGAAGATATGCACAAAGGTGGCGCACTAACACACGAGCTGCCAGCCCTTGCTAAGAAATCGGCTTCAATAATCTCCCGCGTAAGTTGTGATTGGTGGTTTTTCAACACTTCCCACGATAAAAATTCGGCTTGCATCCACAATCGCGACAGTGAATTCCTATACGTCCCTGAATAGCTCAGTGCACATTGTAATCATGTTCTTTTAGCCGTTCATTAAGGCAGGGACCAGTTTGACCTATATATCTCATCCCACATGATAGTGGGATAGCGCTTCATCTGCTTGGCAGAACAAAGAGTGGTGCGCGGGGGGAGCGGATTTACCGCTTTACAGAGCCTCCGTAGCTTCCGGCGCAGGAAACACCACTTCCACGCTAACTTTTCGGCCAATCTCTTTTAATCTGGGGGAGACGTTATGCAAATATGGTATGACCACCGGTCTCTTTATTTTATTATTTCTTTGTAGGGCCTCTGAGTTACTGTCATTCTTTATCTGCTTTAATAGCGTTTCAGCTGTAGCTAACAGTAGTGTAGCCGGGTACCCGGCGCACAAAAGACGATCAGCCTGAGCAGCAAAACTGCGATGCACGGCATGAAGGCAGGATTTCCTCAGGGCATTAATGAGACAATGATTAGTAATGCTTCTGTTAACCAGTTTACAATGGGCTGAGTCAAATGATAAAAGCGGTTTCCCACTTCTTGGTTCATACATCCAGCACACATGGTCCCGTGAAAGAAGTAAATTCAGGTCTAAAATTCATAAGCTGTTGTCATTTGCCATCTCATGAATTTACTTCTTCAGTCGGCATCTCCTCAATTTACTTCTTTCACGTGACAATGCGTGCTGGATCTACGAACCAAGAAGTGGGAAACCCCTTTTGTCAGTTGGAAGTAAGCGCTCTGTTCCTTCTTCTGGCCGGCTGGGCTTGTTTCTTCCCTTCCCTGTTGCACTGTACCAGTTTTACAATGCAGCACCAACTCGCCCAAGCTTCAACTCTACGGGGAAGTGTCCACTTCCATCACTGCCGGCGGGGTACCGAGGTCCCCTAGCTAAACGCCAAAAATGCCTGTACTCTGCAGAAGACGGCAAATTGTGGCGGTCAACTAGACGCACACTTCCTCGTTTTCTTCTTTTGTCTGAATAGTCGTAATGACGCGAAATACGAGGCATGTGATGTACTTTTTTTATTTGTTCAATCTTTTTGCACCATTACTTCTATTCTCTCTCTCTCTCTCTCTCTCTCTCTATATATATATATATATATATATATATAGAGAGAGAGAGAGAGAGAGAGAGAGAGAGAGAGAGAGAGAAAGAGAGAGAGAGAGAGAGTCATAAGAAGCCAGCAATGACACCAACACCAGCACAGGGGAACTTATCTGCAGTTCTGAATTGAATTAAATCAATTATAAATAAATAAAAGTGGTGCAGCGGTGGCGTATAGGTAGAACACCCGCCTGGTTCGTGGTTCGAATCCCGGTGCCAGCAATTTTCCACCGGATTTAGAAAAAAATATCCGCGTGTTGATAAAATTGCATAAACAGGCCTGGAGTGTGGCCTGATCCCGGTGACCAGAACCGGTAACGCACTCCCTCACCAGAGCAAGATTGGCCACCCTGGTGCAGTACTTGGCCACAACCTCCTATATGAACACAACAATCAAACCTCGGCCTTCAGTCCCCAGCAGCTGCGAAGCAACTGACCACGGCTGCGGTCAGACCTGCGACGCAGCAGAGGGTGCTAAGAATCCCTGGCTCCGGACAGACCGCCATTGGAATATGAACCTGGCAACGTTTAACGCTAGAACGTTATCTAGTGAGGCGAGTCTAGCAGTGCTATTGGAGGAATTAGAGAGCAGTAAATGGGATATAATAGGGCTCAGTGAAGTGAGGCGGCCAGAAGAAGCATATACAGTGCTAAAAAGCGGGCACGTCCTGTGCTACCGGGGCTTAGCGGAGAGACGAGAACTAGGAGTCGGATTCCTGATTAATAAGAATATAGCTGGTAACATACAGGAATTCTATAGCATTAACGAGAGGGTGGCCGGTCTTGTTGTGAAACTTAATAAGAGGTACAAAATGAAGGTTGTACAGGTCTACGCCCCTACATCCAGTCATGATGACCAGGAAGTCGAAAGCTTCTCTGAAGACGTGGAATCGGCGATGGGTAGAGTGAAAACAAAATACACTATACTAATGGGCGACTTTAATGCCAAGGTAGGCAAGAAGCAGGCTGGAGACAAGGCAGTGGGGGAATATGGCATAGGCACTAGGAATAGCAGGCGAGAGTTATTAGTAGAGTTTGCGGAACAGCATAATATGCAGATAATGAATACCTTCTTCCGCAAGCGGGATAGCCGAAAGTGGACGTGGAGGAGCCCGAACGGCGAGACTAGAAATGAAATAGACTTCATACTCTGCGCTAACCCTGGCATCATACAAGATGTGGAGGTGCTCGGCAAGGTGCGCTGCAGTGACCACAGGATGGTAAGAACTCGAATTAGCCTAGACCTGAGGAGGGAACGGAAGAAACTGGTACATAAGAAGCCGATCAATGAGTTAGCGGTAAGAGGGAAAATAGAGGAATTCCAGATCAAGCTACAGAACAGGTATTCGGGTTTAACTCAGGAAGAGGACCTTAGTGTTGAAGCAATGAACGACAATCTTGTGGGCATCATTAAGGAGTGTGCAATAGAAGTCGGTGGTAACTCCGTTAGACAGGATACCGGTAAACTATCGCAGGAGACGAAAGATCTGATCAAGAAACGCCAATGTATGAAAGCCTCTAACCCTACAGCTAGAATAGAACTGGCAGAACTTTCGAAGTTAATCAACAAGCGTAAGACAGCTGACATAAGGAAGTATAATATGGATAGAATTGTACATGCTCTCAGGAACGGAGGAAGCCTAAAAGCAGTGAAGAAGAAACTAGGAATTGGCAAGAATCAGATGTATGCGTTAAGAGACAAAGCCGGTGATATCATTACTAATATGCATGAGATAGTTCAAGTGGCTGAGGAGTTCTATAGAGATTTATACAGTAACAGTGGCACCCACGACGATAATGTAAGAGAAAATAGTCTAGAGGAATTCGAAATCCCACAGGTAACGCCGGAAGAAATAAAGAAAGCCTTGGGAGATATGCAAAGGGGGAAGGCAGCTGGGGAGGATCAGGTAACAGCATATTTGTTGAAGGATGGTGGACAGATTGTTCTAGAGAAACTGGCCACCCTGTATACGCAATGCCTCATGACCTCGAGCGTACCGGAATCTTGGAAGAACGCTAACATAATCCTAATCCATAAGAAAGGGGACGCCAAAGACTTGAAAAATTATAGACCGATCAGCTTACTGTCAGTTGCCTACAAACTATTTACTAAGGTAATCGCAAATAGAATCAGGAACACCTTAGACTTCTGTCAAGCAAAGGATCAGGCAGGATTCCCTAAAGGCTACTCAACAATAGACGATATTCACACTATCAATCAGGTGATAGAGAAATGTGCGGAATATAACCAACCCTTATATATAGCTTTCATTGATTACGAGAAAGCGTTTGATTCTGTCGAAACCTCAGCAGTCATGCAGGCATTACGGAACCAGGGTGTAGACGAGCCATATGTAAAAATACTGAAAGATATCTATAGCGGCTCCACAGCCACCGTAGTCCTCCATAAAGAAAGCAACAAAATCCCAATAAAGAAAGGCGTCAGGCAGGGAGATACGATCTCTCCAATGCTATTCACAACGTGTTTACAGGAGGTATTCAGAGACCTGGATTGGGAAGAATTGGGGATAAAAGTTAATGGAGAATACCTTAGTAACTTGCGATTCGCTGATGATATTGCCTTGCTTAGTAACTCAGGGCACCAATTGCAATGCATGCTCACTGACCTGGAGAGGCAAAGCAGAAGAGTGGGTCTAAAAATTAATCTGCAGAAAACTAAAGTAATGTTTAACAGTCTCGGAAGAGAACAGCAATTTACAATAGGTAGTGAGGCACTAGAAGTAGTAAGGGAATACATCTACTTAGGGCAGGTAGTGACGGCGGATCCGGATCATGAGACGGAAATAATCAGAAGAATAAGAATGGGATGGGGTGCGTTTGGCAGGCATTCTCAGATCATGAACAGTAGGTTGCCGTTATCCCTCAAGAGAAAAGTGTATAACAGCTGTGTATTACCAGTACTCACCTACGGGGCAGAAACCTGGAAGCTTACGAAA
Organism: Dermacentor variabilis; assembly: GCF_050947875.1. Lineage (NCBI taxonomy): Eukaryota > Metazoa > Arthropoda > Arachnida > Ixodida > Ixodidae > Dermacentor > Dermacentor variabilis. The sequence goes on from NC_134568.1 coordinate 99,592,113, forward strand.
AGAGTTCTACTCAAATTGAGGACGATGCAACGAGCTATGGAAAGAAGAATGATAGGTGTAACGTTAAGGGATAAGAAAAGAGCAGATTGGGTGAGGGAACAAACGCGAGTTAATGACATCTTAGTTGAAATCAAGAAAAAGAAATGGGCATGGGCAGGACATGTAATGAGGAGGGAAGATAACCGATGGTCATTAAGGGTTACGGACTGGATTCCAAAGGAAGGGAAGCGTAGCAGGGGGCGGCAGAAAGTTAGGTGGGCGGATGAGATTAAGAAGTTTGCAGGGACGACATGGCCAGACTTAGTATATGACCGGGGTTGTTGGAGAAGTATGGGAGGGGCCTTTGCCCTGCAGTGGGCGTAACCAGGCTGATGATGATGATGATGAAATAAATAGAAATGAAAGTGGATGATAAGACAACCGGCCGCAGGTGAAATATGAACCAACGTCGTCGCATTACGTGTTCGATGCTCTTACCAATTTTTCAACCACTTTCCTTTCGATCTATTTATAGTTCCTTTCATTCAGTTGAGAACTGCAGACAGTTTTCGCTATGCTATTCTTGGTGTCATTGTTTGTTGACTTCTTGTGATAGGACTAATCAAAATTCACTGATGATTACGATATTCCTTAATGCGAAATTTGAGCGCAACTGTATAGGTGTTTTCATTTCGCGATATATTGGCTGGCGCGGACAATATGTCTCATGCAGCACGCTGCAAACGGAGCGGTGTGTGGTGCGACTGCCTCGCTGTCGGGAGATCGCTAGAGGCGGTGCGTCGGTGACGTGTGGGCGTGATTCATAGCAGCCGGCGCAGACAGACTTCCACTCATGCAGCACTTTGTTTCCCTACAGACGGCGCGCGCTACTCTGGCGCCATCTCGTAGCCATCGTCGACGCAAAAGTTGTCTCGCGCGGCACTACGCTTTTCATTCTCACGCTTTCGCCATACCCTCCTCCTGCGTTTTCCTCCTCGCGCTCTTTCTTTTATTGCATTCTTGCATCTCCCGCAGCTCTCGGCGTTCGCTTTCATCATTCGCTGTGTTCGTTCGCTCGATTGCGAAAGACAACGCCCACGCTCAGCGCAGGAGCGGGGGCTGCGCTCTAAAATCGGGCCCCTCGGTTTCATTTCTTCTCTTTCATTACATAGCGAAGGTCTTGAATCCGGTAGCTTTGATGCCTGTGGCTAGCATGTGTGGGTTTATTGACCGGCTGCCTTCACCCAAGAAGTTCTCGTAGACGTGACGCCTGCGGCAGAAAGGATGTTCCACATCCGCCGCCAAGGCCGTCAGTTGTTGCACTGTGTAACACTTCCAGGGATCGTAATTAAACATAAATATCCCAACAGAGACACACATATATACACACACATTATATATATATATATATATATATATATATATATTGTGGAGAGTAAGGATGAATTCGCCGGCGCCATGGCGCGGGCGCATTCACCTGTTCTACCATCCCTACGCCTCACCCCCCTCTCGCTCCGAATCGGTTGTCAGCGGTGGCGCTCTACTCGCGATGGTTCGCGGTAGGGCGGGGCTATGAGGTCATGGTGGTCGCTGGTGGCTACTCTAGTGGCGGTAGCGTGTCTCTTCTCCCTTGGGACTGCACCCGTAGCTAGTAGGTACAGCGGGGCGTGGCGCTTTTCACGGCGCTCGACGTTTCTGTGCAGGTGCGAGTAAGAGCGGGTGCGAGAGAGAAAATCTGGGGGCCTTTGCTCCTTGAATATATGAGTCTGCATAGGCACAACGGAGGAGGTTTCTTAGAAATTAGGTTAAACAGCGCGAATAAAACAAGGACACGAGGAAACAAATACCACATACCAATTCCTCGTGTCCTTGTTTTATTCGCGCTCTTTAAACCTCACTTCTAAATATGAATCAACTAGCCCTCATCAAGATCGTACTAATGAGGTTTCGTAACGCGTGTTGTATGCGTTTCTCCACTAGGCATGCCGGCATTGCGGAGTACGGTCCAGTTTGTTTACGCTCCGCTGGCTGCCCGCGCGGTGAGGCAGTGGGCATGGACGCCCCATTTGGTGATTGCTGTGTCTCAAGGGGTAAGGTTCTGACTGGTGTTGTATAAGTCGCAGGCCGCGATGATAGATTGCATTATGTACAAGCACTGCTCCAGGAGGGCACAGGTAACCGGCAAACGGAGGCATCAGGAGAGCACCTGAGGTTATATTAAAGCAGGCGGCGCAGGATCTCCGGGGCACACAAGCGGTAGCGGGGGGAATCAAAGCTGGAAGCAGGGCGGCCCGTGAGTTGGGTCCGCGAAGGCCGAAGCGTGCTAAGGGGTGTTCGCATAAAAAATTGGCTGTCCGCGATAGCGGACAGCCGATCTTATACACCTTTGGCACTCGCAGGCCTCTGCGAGCCCCAACCCACGGACCAGTCCGGGTTCTAGCTTTGGTGTCCCCGTTGCCGCTTTGGTGTCCTGGAGGCGCCGGCAATAATGCGAAATAATGACACGTTGTTTAATTAGTAAAAACACGATTGAATAAATATAATTGCGTCGAGTCGCCAACTTGTGATGCTAAGTTCAGTCCTACCGCGCCCCGCGACTTCTGCCTGCACGCCTAGGGAAAAGCGCATATAACACGCACTAAGAAACTCCTCCGTAGTGCCTAAGTAGAGTCGTATATTCAAGGAGCAAAAGTCCCCACATTTCCCCTGTCGCACCCAGTCTTACTCGCGCATGCGCGCAATCGTCCGTCGTTTCCGCAAGTACCACGCCCCGCTGTACCTACTAGCAATTGGAAATAAGCTACCGGGTATACGTACATGCTTCCTCTCATCCATCGACACCTCTGTGACTAGGACTTGAGCTCACGCACGGTGCCTTTGCCCGTGCGGGGAGCACGTACCTTGTGTTGATACTTTCCGGTCGCTAAGCTGAAGAACAGGTGCCTATATGTGCTCGCGCGAGATCGTACCACGACGAGCCGCACTTATCAGATGCCCAAACAGAAGGAGATTGTCCGAGCTCTCGCGAGTTGGCCCATTGGTTATCACGACAGCAAGAAGCATAGCCGTCGGGACTTTTCCTAGCGGTGTGTCCCAGCTTGGAGCCTGCGCTCTCGCAGCGACGTGCCATAGGCGCCCCTGACTGTATTTTCGCCCTTGGTGCGGGACCCCTTTGGTTCCCGGCCGCTCCGGGACAGGACGATTGTGCAGTGTCGGCTGCCGCTGGAGACGATAAACGGTTTCCATCAACTGAGGGCAATACTGTGTTCTTGCGTGCGTCGCTGAGTAGCCCCTTGATGCCTGAGCTCGCGCGCACGGCGCTAGAGGCGACGACTGACGCGGCCCTGTGGCTCGCTAAGCTCGAAACCGCAGTGGTCGGTACTCCTGTGAGATCCGAAGGCCCTACGATACACACATTGAATGAACACTTTACAGCTACAGTAGGCTCATTCCTCTAGTGGTTTCGATGTACGCCAGTGTCCGCCGCTGGAGTCCCAAAATGCAGTGCCAAAATTTCATTAAAACATAGAAACTGATGTTGAATTCCAATGGCGGAGTCGGAGCAAGTTTTTCTGCTCGTTTCGGAGCAAGTTTGTTCCAATGACAGAGTGAGGGCGGGAGTAAGGTGTTCCAATGAGAGAGTCGGAGTGGATTCAGAGCGGGAGTCACTCCGTGGAGCAGAAAAAGATGCTCCCCCAAAATCGGCGGAGTGGACCGGAACTCTGCGTGACGTATTTCCTTTACCACATTTGTCTGCTGGGAGGCGCCACCGGTCACGACTCGCGAGGAAGCAAAAGCTGCTGCACGCTTGCCGAGATATCCATTGCGCACTTTTGAAACAACAACAGGTGAACGGCGCTGAAGAGACAAGTGACTGGTGCGGTGGTGCTGGGAGCAAACAGCGGAAGGAAATGACAACCCGCGAGGCATCCTGGGTAACTCGGAGATAGAAGTTCCGCTTCCGCCTTGCTCCGGCGGCGCAGGTTGTGTTCCACTCGTGGAGTTGGAGGCGTTGCTCTACGCCAGAGTCGAGTGCTCGCTCGCGGAGTCCGTCGGCTGCTCCGACTCCGCCATTGGAATTCAACAAAATTAAGCGCTCCACCAGGATTCAAATCCGGAACCTACAGATCGCGCGTTGAACATTCAACCTCAAAGCCACACTTTTTTCTTTTTTATTGCTTGTACAACCTCAGTGCAATGCACTCGCAATGACAGTGATATCTCCATTGAAGTGGCTTTCCTTTAACGCATCCACCCACATCAATAAAGAAAAGAAATAGTGGTATTTAAAACTTCTTCAAATGTGCAAGTCCATCTAATACTTGCACAACAGTGTGGCGGCTCAGGTTGGGCTCTGTAGGCCCCACGGATGTAAGCAAGCAAGTTTTCTCTTGCTGAACGTGCGTTAATGTCGGCATGACGTACTTTCATCCTTGTTTTCCAGAGGCTGTGAAGGCCGAGGACCACGAATATGTTGCAGGGGACGCCGTCCTCGTTGTCTACAGTTAAGAAACGAATTCTGTGCAGTGTTATGGGAATTCATTTTTTTAAGTGTGCGCTGAAGTACGTCCCAATTAGATATTGCATACCAGAAATCTATGAATGTATGTTCTATTGTTTCTGGTCTTTTGTATATGATGCGGTTGTCATTTCATGACCACAAAGACGCGTTTATCCGGCAGACAAGTTTTGACTGGGAGCGTGCCGGTATATGTAATTTAAAAGATAAAAGTCCTTTGTCGTTGGTTTGATTGACATTTGCTTGGCTCGTTTTAAAACATCGCGTCCTCGACCTTCATAGTGGAGAGCTCTATACAGTGGCGTTGGAAGTGGTACATCAACGAGATCTTTTAAAGGCACCTACGGATCACAGACGCTATGTGTTGCAATTACAAAAGCATTTTGAGAATGCGAAAATAGGACACCATTTCGTGTAAATACCCGGTGACATTACTGGCTGTCGTATCGCATGACGACACAATAAACTCTGGCAACGAGTTTTGCAGTCACTCCTGCATAATTTTTTGCAAAAAATGCATTGTCTTGGTCCCTTAGAAAGAAGAAGCGAGAAACAATCTATCTGATAAATAAATGAGAGTCCCAACCCCCCTGCCCTGACACTCTTGAACACGTTACTGCGACTGGTGCGCTCCCAACCCGAAGCCAATGTAATGACCGCAAATACACGGTGTTCGTTCTCTGTATTTTAAACCATGACATACAAAGAAACTGCAAACATAGCACACCCTAGTTTCCAGGAACAGATTGCACGCGGTCGCTCTTGCAAACATCAAAGCGAAGGGTTGGCCGGGGAGCCCCACTTTTCATACGTGGTATTTATTGCAGCGAGTACAGCACCGTTATGCAAGCATTAAATGCAAAAGGCAATGTGCTGTGCACTTCAATGGACTCTAAAGACCCAAAAAGCCCGATTTGTACGACTAGTAACAAACAAAGAAAACAGGCATATTTTCTGCTAAATGTCAGACAATTAATTAGGTGGCTAGTATAGTTCGGTTGAAACACTGTTTCTTCATACAGGCGTCGCTTGGGCAAACAATCATTCGACTAAATTGCACTGTTGAAGAAACAATAGGCTCAGAATTGCTGTCCGGCATTCGTGTCTTCCATAAACTGTGTAGTTCAATCAGGAAACAAAATAGGGACGTCTAAAAAGAATTCTTTGAGACCGAATCAAACATGAATTAGTGTCATGAAACTAGTGCCAGAAGCTAAGTGAATCGAATCGACTATCGAATACTTTTGGAGTAGTTTTCCAATAATGAACAGGCCGTGCTTTCCCCGTTAACATAAAACGATGTTCCGAACTTATTATTCCTAACGTTAGCTAGTTTCTGTCATTACATTGCGCGTTATGAGGAGTTTCTTTTATTGACACCCCAAATGTGGCATTCGGAAGAAACAAGCAGCTTGTTCGTACACACGGGGCTCTTCGAAGAGTGCGAATTATCATCGTTTAGCCGGTCTGGCTCTCTGAGCGACCAAGACTGATCCGCAACCGGGCATCTTTTGTTTTACATAGTGCATTGCATCGCGTTAATTTGTGAATTTTCCCCCTTCTACTTTTTTTTAATTCCCCCTCTCTCTGTCACCTTTTATTCCCCTGGCTCATTTCTTGAGCACAGTGCAGACAGTCAGTGCTTACACTGGCTAACCTCCCTGTCTTTCCTTCTCTTTCTATTCCTCCTCCTCTTGTTGTATAACTACCAGGGCCGCAGGGATGAAATTGATCGTACTTTATGCTCCTGGTTTTACGTTTGGTCATGCACAGTTGATGATTCGTTGACTATTCGGAAAATATTCGTATTTAGGAATAGAGCACTGCACGGGCGTGATTTTTTGGCCCGGGCCCGGCCCGCGACCCGGCCGTTTCAAGCCAGAGCTCAGCCCGGGCCCGTACACTGCTACAACTTCAGGTCAGGCCTGCGCTCGCGCCTGCATGATCAGGCCCGGCCCGGGTCCGTCGGAGGAACTTTGCGTGCACGTGCTTTGAAAAGGGCTTTATTTGGCTGGTACATCAAAAGAAATTACAATAAAACTGCAGTGCATGGCAATAAAAGATCGCAGAAAATTTTTTTCAACAGAGCAAGTGCACAGCTAACATAAGAAAGCTGACAGAAGCAAAGACAGGGTTAAAATTTTCTAGTAAGCGATTTTATTTGTTGCTCTTGCGTAACACTTCATGTTGAAAACAACAAGGATTATCACACAATTGTAACAACGGCTATTGATTAATATATAGCTCTTACATTAAGGAAAATCTTAAAATTATGTTGAACAGCAAGTAAAACGTGCTGAAATTTCAAGCGTGCACATTTCAACTTGGGGCGCAATAACGTAAAGCCATTACAAACTGTTTCTATTCCAATTCTGCAATCAGCCCTCCGCGATTGGTCAAAAACTTTTTTGGGCCACCCCTGCTTCACCTGTCATGCGACGTCACGAAAACCGCGATAGCTCCCCATCTGATATGAAGTGTACACACTGATCATGCATGATTTGATCAAACAAAAGAAAAATAGTTATTTCTGATTCGACGTCTTTTCGCCATTAGCGCTCCGCTATTGGTCAAAAGTTTTCGGGGGGCATCCACTTCACCTGCCTCTCACGCGACGTCACAAAACCGCAAAAACTCACTACGTCAAAGTGACGTGTACGCGTTAAAGATGCATTAATATGACAAACAAAACGGAATGTTCTTCTGAACAGCCACAGCCTGCCCCGTTCTGAAAGGGATAAGAGATGGCTGCCGCCGATCGCTCAGACACTGGCTACTCGCACCTGCCGGAAAGCATGGGTTTATTTGCGTGTAATAAAAGTTTTTGCGTGGCCGTGTGACTTTTTCGAGCACTTTCGCAACGTTTACGACCTCGTTCTGCCAACTTTGCTGAAGATGCGCTTTAGCGTCATTCTTAAGCTTCTGTTGCATGCCGCCACGATTGTCGACGAGCCACCGCCAGCTAAGTAAGGGAAAGCGGACCAATCGCAGATGCCGGCACCATCCTCTTCCTACGGTTATCGATTTTCACTGCACTGGCTCGGCCCCAGCGACTCCCTCTCCACTTTAGCATGCTCCTCGCCTCTTGTAAGCCAATTAGATAAGACGAGCCACTCAGTGCAGGCAATGTTATTCGTTTTCCGAGCAAACAAAGGTGACCTCCTTTGAACGAGGAGCGCGTTTGATATGTCGGTTCAGACAACCCTGCGGGTGACCGCCCGATGCTTGTGTCGGCGGTTACGCAAATTTGACGTCAGGAGAATGGAATAAAAACATGTTGGAAAAGTTTTACGTTATAGGGCCCCAGCCCTCCACGATTGGTCAAACATATTTTGTGCCACCTCCACTTCGCCTGTCTGTCACGCGACGTCATGATAACCGCGAAAACTGCAGTGTAATATATATATATATATATATATATATGTGTGTGTGTGTCACGAAATGTTTGTTTTCATAGAAACAAAAAGCATTAGAATTTCAGCATTATTTTTCTTTTTTCCCTTTTTTGTTTGCTAGGGTAATTAGTAGCCAGCTTATACAACTTGTCACTTTAGGTTCGCACAGAATGCCTTGGATCTATTGCATTTATACAAAACGCCCTCGTGTGCTCGAAAACCTGACCTGGGGCTGCGCCAGGCCAGGGCCGAGGCAGGCCCGTCAAATAACGGTTTACCCGACCAGTGAAACACACCATCTGACCTCAAACGCGGCAAAGTTGGTTGGTGGGTTTCACTCGCTTTCTTTCTCCTTTATTCCTTCTGTGGAGTATGATAAACCGACAGTTGCAATACAGCGCTCGTGTTTGTTCATTCTGTTTTACGCCGTTGTTTCCTAGTGCGCTGCCATATTCCATCATGACTAACGAACTAGCCCACCAGCACGTCTTAAGCAGATACAGATACTTATGCACATGAGCCATCTTTTTATTTTAATCCATGTTCCTGAGTCCTCAAAAATAATTTTGCTCTGCGCTTCTCTGACTTGAAAAGAAGCCTAACCTATGTCACTCTGCTCTGCCTCATTTGTGGTTTTACCGTGGGCTCCCAAATCCAACCGGCCTACAGATCTTTGGTTAACTTCCAACCCCGGCAAGATATTCAATTTTAAGCGTATGATGTCATTTGCTAATGTTAGCGCGGGTACCATTACTCCTCTCCAGATTCCAAGCACCACCTCATATTTACTGTAGCCCCAAAGTGCTCTGTTTCATTACTGCAACACTGCGCTTTCCCTTTACTTTCAGATTCTCTTGATGGCTGCTTCAGTAAGTCTTCATTTGTTTGTGTCTACGCCGAGCTATTTATGTCGCTTGACTATGGGTATGACTTGCTGTTAAATTGACAGCAATTATTTACTGATCTCTTCATTAAAGAGCATAATTCCAGATTTCTCTGTGCTAAACTTAAGGCCTGGACTGTCGTTGCGTTACTACACATATTCGCAAGTGCCTGCAAATCTCTTGCATTGTATGCTAGTAGTACTATGTCGTCCGCATATATCAGTCCAGAGAGCTTCTGTTGCACCATTTGTCCAATACGCATGAGGGGAAAATCAAACCCTAATGCGCTGTTTTCAGTCGTCTTTCCATGCCCTTAACATAAAGGATCAACAACAATGAAGACAGAGGACATCCTTGATTCACTCCTTGCTGAATTTCCACCACGTCATTATATTTTCAGCCTTACCATATAATTTGTACTCGGTTGTCTCTATATATATTGCTCAGCAGCACCACAAAATTGTCATTTATGCCTTCGTGCTTGAGAATATCCCATAGCGATTCCCTGTCTATGTTGTCGTAGGCTCCTTCAATATCTAGAAATGCTGCCTATAAAGGTCAATTCTGAGCTACTTAAATCTCTATGCACTGAGTTAGTACAAGCATGTCCTCCAAGCCTCTGCCTGATCTGAACGCATTCTGTTCTTCCCCCAGTACATCACTTTTCTCCAGTCACTTCGACAGTTCTAATTTTATGGCTTGCATTGCCATTCTATATATCACCTACGTTACTGTCTCTGGCCTGTACGAGCTCGTCTTATTCGCATCACCTTTGACTTTGTAGATGATATTTATCTTGCGCCTACAGGGAGCGCCACCTACCCGAACGAAGACCGACTTGGACAAGAGGCATCGTTTGCTTTTCTGCTTCTTCTGGAAAGGAGATTGCTCGCGCGTACCAACGAATGTTTATTCCAATCGAGACCAGAAGAAACAGTGCAAGACGTACTGCTCATAATATTGCGTCAGCTAGCGAGTCACTGCTTCACATTATGGGGCGAAATTACAATATTTTTTGTTTAAGTGCTTGGCTAACGGTCAGCTGGTACACACTCTATATAGCTTCGTTGATTTGATCTAGGAAAACTTGGCTTTTAGAGGTGCCCTGAACCAGTCTTTGTAGAAGAGGAGAAATGCATTTGAAGTTAATATGGCCTATTTCAGAAATACTTTGCCACAAGAAGTATTTCAATGCGTTCAGCAGAAGCGGAGTTATTGGAAGTTAAACATGGGGGCCTTCGCGGTGCTTCCGCTCCTTCAATGCCTTGCACTGTGAAGGCTACGGTGGAGCGGGGCATGCCCACAACGTTCCGCCCTTCTAAATGTCACCGTGGCTCGCAGTTCAAATTTCATTTTGGATGTTAACGTAGACGCCACTACTTCCGATTTTGGCGCCCACGACGCGCCAAACGTAAGCCAAACTACTCAGCAAGCCGCAGTGCGCTTAGTGGACTCGTCGCGGTAATAAATGTTTCTACCACCACCACCCCGCGGAGGCCCGCCGTATCTACGCTACGTAGCAAACCACACCTACATGCAACGGCAGTGCGTGTGCGCAGCGTTTGCTTTGTGCACGACAGGGCTTGAGTGCAGTGGCGTAGCCAGAAATTTCGTTCGGGTGGGGGGGCTCACGTTGCAGATCGGCATCCTCCTTAAGAGGAAGCTTTAGCTCTGGTGCTCCTATCTAAATACATGTAGAAGGAGAATTCGTTTTCTCGGCAACCACTGCACAAAATTTGACGAGGTTTGTTGCATTTAAAATAAAAACATGAATTCTAGTCACTGCTGGTTTGGAATTATTCATTTAGTTGTCAGTTTTTATTAAGATTGGCCAAAATTGCAAATTTTCAGGAAACGAGACTATCAATTTTAAAATTCTGTAACTCAGCAATGCAAAATGATATCCCAATTCTGTGAATTTCATCTAACAACAAATCTACAGCGGAAAAAATTGATATGTTACACATGAATCTAAAAAAAAAATGAGCAATATGGAAATACGGCTTTTGCAGAACCCTTGTACACAACGTAACCAATTCACGTAAGATACAAATTGACTTACCAAATATGTCCGCTTTGACTGTTATAATAGATGTCGTCGACAGAACCGCGATATCTGTTCTTGATGCAGAGCTATTATTTTGTAAACGTCGCGCTTCTATTTTCGAAAGTTTTTTTCGAAAAATTCGAAAAAAACTTTCGAATTTTTCGAAATATTCTAAACAAAATGCAGGCCCTAAATCGAAATTCCGCTTCCAACAGACACTAGAAGTTAACTTTCTCTCTCAAATACAACACATTTCATTAAAAGCAATCCAGAGGTTATCTCAGAAAGGGTTTTTGCGTTTTACATGTATTTCAATAGGCCGCGTCGGAGCTGGGCCCGAGCTAAAGATTCCTCTTAAACAATTTGTCCAGGGATCAAATACCTGAATAATAATTGCATTGCCATTGCCAAAGATGCTGCAAACGAATTCTTGAACGCTACGCACTGTCAAAACAAATAAAATATGTCATTTTTCACAAAAGAATATACTCGTATGTGCCAAAAATTGGGGCCAAAATAAGTTTAGAACTATATCAGTTCGAAACCAGCAAAGCAGCGCATGTCGCTGATATGAAAAATGTAAAGGCCGTGAAATGAACAAGTTGAGGACAAATATGTTAATGAAACTTTGTCATTCAAGAGCCGTGTTTACATCCATGTACGTATACAACGATCAGTGAAAAATTTCAACGACGCTGGCATTTATTCCAATGTATTACGCAGGAGTAGCTGTCACCAGTCGTGTATCGTGAGTAATTGCACCGAAATTATAGTCGCAACAGAGAGCACGTATAAAAAAGTACTTCTGCAAAATATACGAGGGCGAGTCAAATGAAAGTGAGCCAATGCGAATATATGACAAACGGGGTACTTTAGTTAAAAGTAGTCTCCATGAGCATTTAGACATTTGTCCCATTGACTAAAGAGTCGCGTGATTCCCGTCTCATAAGATTCCTTGGGTTGATGCGTCAAAAAGTCTGCAACTGACTCTTTCATGTCATCGTCCAACACGAATCTGGTTCCCTTGAGATGTTTTTTTTTTCGGTTGCCCCCAAATGTGGAAGTCGCAAGGCGACAGGTCTGAGCTGTATGGCGAATGTTGCAGCGTTTCCCACTCGAACTTTGCCAGTTTTGTATTAAACACATCAGCGATGTGTGGATGGGCATTTTCGTGGAACAAGCTGGCCCCATTCGTCAATTTTCCCCGTCGTTTGTTCTTGATTGCAACACGCAGCCGTTCCGCCGTTTCACAGTATCGGAGACAATTGATAGTCTCCCCAGAGTTAGCAAAATCTATCAGTAATGGTCCCTGACGATCGAAAAAAAAATTCAGCAACACCTTCCCGGTGGAAATGACGGCCTTTGCTTTCTTTGAGCGTGGTGAATTCGAATGTTCCCACTCTAAGCTTTGCCGTCGTGCTTCAGGCTCGTAGTATTGGCACCATGGTTCGTCCCCGATCACAATCGCAGACAAGAAGTCGTCACCCTCATTGTGATACCGGATCAGATGAGTCAAGGCAGCGCCGAACTTCTCAGTCTTCTGGCGGTGGTTCAAAACCTTGGGCATCCATTGCGCACACAAAAGCCGATAACAGAGATGCTAATGAATTATGGCGTGAACCGAACCGTGACTGATGTTCACTCGCTCTGCCAGTTCATCGATGCTTATACTCCCTTCCAATAAAACTTGGTGCTGGGCTAGTTCTTTAAAACTGATGGTAGCGCTAAAAGGGACGAACACACGGTGAAAAGACGACACGACGACGAGGGAACGCTCCTGACAACTGGTTTATTTTTTAAAAGGGTTCAATATTTAAGACAATCACAACACATGCGCACAACCGAACGCCGCCAGCCTTCTTTATCGCAATATCTCAAACAGTCATGGGAAGTGAAATGATAAAACACCCAAGCAGCAAGAAGTGAACTCATGACCAATAGATGAAAAGCCATATGTTACGGTTTTTCAAATCTCTCCAGAAGTGTGCGCTCAGCCGAGTACAAATTTATTGAAACATTGCTGATGCACAGACCCGTTTTTTTTTTGTATGTGGAATGCTTCCAGCAATACTCTAGCGCTTGCACTTCTGCCCAGAACCTTTGCTTCATTGAACCGTGGCAGGCACTCGCAAACCATCACATGCGAAACTAAATTCGCAAGTTTGTCTTGTTTTGATGAAAAACCGTAACATATGGCTTTTCATCAATTGGTCATGTCTTCACTTCTTGCTGCTTGGGTGTTTTATCATTTCATTTCCCGTGACTGTTTGCGATATTGCGATAAAGAAGGCTGGCGCAGTTCGGTTGTGCGCATGTGTTGTGATTGTCTTAAATATTGAACCCTTTTCAAAAATAAACCAGTTATCAGTAACCTTCTCTCGTCGTCGTGTCGTCTTTTCACCGTGTGTTTGTCCCTTTTAGCACTACCATCAATTTTAAAGAATTACGCTCCGTTCTTGTCTCATCAGCTCATCAACCTTTGCACTTTTGTTAAGTGTGAATGCACGATGGATTTAACCCCGTCTTGGATCGTCTTTGCAACTTTCACGTCCTTCTTTGAACCGTTTGCTTAGTCTGCCAATTAGTCTAACCGTTCAATTAGTCTGCCTAGGCGTCTAACCAGGAGCGGCCAGGAGTGAGCGCGCTGGCAAGCATGCGTGTGGTCTGAGCTTAAATTTCGCGTGGCTCGGGGCTAGTTGAGCATTCAGAACTAGTCGAAATTAGCTAGACCCGTCGGCTACGACACCGATGAGCAGGGTGGTCAAAGCTTAATTCGTACACGGGCTGTCGCGGCCGAGCATGAGGAGACGATCGATAGTCGGCTTCTTCCGGAAGTACGTAGTTATTCTCGAAATTCGAAAGCACATTCTAGCTTACTTCAGCCTATTTATTGAACTTCGTCTTTAAATATGCGCAGTAACATTAGGAATAAGCCCACGATCCAAATACCCTTCTTGTTTGACGTCAACTATTGGCCAGTAGCAGCCGCGTATGGGAATACGCTTTATTACGAAGTGAAGCCTCCAGAAGCGTGAGGAGCCGGCTTCTGTTGAAAAGAGACCGTTTGAGAGAAAGGTGACTTCGCGCTCAGCTTGCGAGCTCCACGTGCCTCGTACGACAGCGCAACTTGGCTGAAATGTTCACAACAGTGTATCTTATCCGGGGACTATGTTCATCAAGCCCGAGGGGTGGTTCAAGAACCCTTTAAGGTCTGTTAGTAGCAAAGAAAAAAAAAATTATCCACGTCTGCTTACCTCGTCGTGAAAGACGGGAATTTCTATAGTCATCATTTCCTGGCGGATAATTTACTTGCGAGCGCGCAGATTAGCTGACGACGTTATTTATAAATGCTATAATGCACAGGAGGCGCTCGGCAAGCAATGTACCTCGAGCACGTGCCGGCATGCGCTTTTAAACTGGCATCCTTTGCAAGACTCTGCCCATTCTTTCGCGTTCCTTCGCGTTTCGACGCCGGTGCACTTGTGCATAACGGCGTTTGGTGTTACAGAACTCTTCTGTATTCAGAAACAAAATTCCGGAGAACCTCCTGTTCATTTTTTAGCATCATATGTATGCTTCAACACATGACCATACAAATATGTTGTGTGTATACAGTGACAATAACGCCTGAATATATATATAGACACGTGTACTTTACCTTTGTCGGGCTACCGCGCTTCGCCGCCTAGCGGGTGTTATCGCGCGGCGCGGGACGCGCCCGCATGAATCGGAAGTTTCTGGAATGTTATCGATGGTTCCATTCGCGGTCTGTCACCGAACCTCGTGTAATCTGATTGCATGTATGAGCGACGCGAATAGTGTAGAACTTTGTGAAAGACACCTGGGTCCCAGCGATTACTCTGGAACGTTCGACGACTGATGTATAAAAGCCGACAAACTTGACCCGCTGATCAGATTTTCAACGATCGCCGAGTGTGTTCGCTGCTATCGTTGTTCGTTCAGTGTAGCCTGCTTTTGAGGGCACAAGTTCGCCCAATAAAACGCTAGTTTCGTTAATCACAGTTTTGCTGCCTGCTTCACCGTCACTACTACGTGACAATATATATATATACATATATATATATATATATATATATAAACGAGAAGAGAGGGGGTTGACCGAGGGGCCCGATTTTTATTAGTCATATCATAAGAAGCCAACAAACACTGACACCAAGGACAACATAGGGGAAATTAGATGTGCTTAATATGTGAAATAAAAAAACCGATAAATTAATGGAAATCAAAGTGCATGAAAAAACTACTTGCCGCAGGTGGGAACTGAACCCACCACCTTCGCATTTCGCGTGCGATGCTCTACCAATTGAGCTACCGCGGCGCTGTTTGCCATCCACTTTCTTGGGTATTTATGTGTCCGAGTAGAACCCTGGGAGTGTTAGCCAGCGCCACCACACATAGACCTTGGCGGCGGACGTGGAACGTCCTTTTTTGCCGCAGGCGTCACGAGAACGTGATCTTTTAGAGTGAAGGCAACTGGTCAATAATCGCACACATGTTACCTGAAGGCATCAATGTTGCCGGATTCGAGACTCTCGTTGGCCTCGTTGGCTAACACTCCCATGGTTCTACTCGGACACATAAATACCCAAGAAAGTGGATGGGGAAACAGCGCCGCGGTAGCTCAAGTGGTAGAGCATCGCACGCGAAATGCGAAGGTTGTGGGTTCGGTTCCCACCTGCGGCAAGTTTTTTCATCCACTTTGATTTCCATTAATTTATCGTTTCTTCATTTCACATATTAAGCACATCTAATTTCCCTTATGTTGTCCTTGTTGTCAGTGTTTGTTAGCTTCTTATATGACTGTATATATATATATATATATATATATATATATATATATATATATATGGGTGGCTCGGTAGGACCAGTCTCCTCGGGCATAGATGTGACAGGGACCCTCCGGCTTCGGATTTCCAGGTTTGCAAAAGGTCCAGCACCTTCCACCAAATGTCGCACAGCTCTTTGGGCAATAATAAGCCTTCGCGACAAGAACGACAGAGCAGCGAGAGGTAGTACAGCCGATCGAGCACCGAAACAAGGGTTTTCTCTCTTGTCGTCGTTGTCTCTCTCTCATAGCCACAGCCCAGCACATACAGCACAATAATATATATATATATATATATATATATATATATATATATATATATATATATATATATATATATATATATATATGGTTGTGGTTGAGGAAATCACGCTGGCCCTGGTAGTAAAATGAAGAAAACGGGAGTACGACGTACGGTGAATTAACACGGTATATTTCACTGATGTTTCGGCTGGTGGACCGGCCTTTGTCAAAGTGACAATATTGACTTTGACACTGTTGTCAAAGTCACTATTGAATTTGACAATAGTGAATAACGATTGGGGTGTAGCAGTCTTACGAACGTAATTACACCCGCCGTGGTTGCTTAGGGTCTATGGTGTTGAGCTGCTAAGCACGAGGCCGCGGGAACGAATCCCAGCCACGGCGGCCGTGTTTCGGTGCGGGCGAAATGCGAAAACACCCGTGGTACTTAGATTTAGATGCACGTTAAAGAACCCAGGTGGTCCAAATTTCCGGAGTCCCCCACTGCGGTGTGCCTCATAATCAGAAAGGTTTTGGCACGTAAAACCCCATAATTTAATTTTTTAAAACATAATTATGTTTATCTGCGCCGCTCGAGCTGACACGGGTAAGCGGTGGAACGCGCTGTTGCGGCTGATTGGCCAGAGACCACATCTGATAGCCGAGAATGGCGCGTGCTTATATCTTTGTGGCAAGCTCTGATTTGTCAGCTCAAGGTGCATTACATTGTTTCAGTTCATTATGGTATTGAGCGTGCGCTGCTGTCGAAGGTAGTAACATTAATGCTGTGCGGCAACCTTCTGTCTCATGTCTGATAGGCTATGTTTCTGTATGCGCGCAATAGCCTGAATTTTCATACTCGTCATGGCACTCCATTGGGTGGCAGCAAGTAGAAGTGTTGTGCCCATCCCTGACAACAGTCAAGAAAGTTTGTCATTGATGTGTTTTGAGCACTTCTATTGTGTTGTTTTTTAATTTTCTTTTTTAAGTCTGAGCTTTTTCTTGCTCATAGGGCTGCGGATTATTATTTTTGCCAATGCTCTGAGGGTATAATTCTCCACGCGATATCAAACAATGAGAAAACAGCCACACGCTTCTAATTATCGAAACTTGTTGCCGTTGCGTAATTCGCTGTCGTCTTCCATGCTGTTAGCCTCAGCCTTCTATTACCTAGCTCATCGCTTCAATTCAGCAGTAAGTCGAAGTGTCGTAGTATCTCTGCTCACGGTTTTGCTCATTCTGTGGCCTACGGTGTGAACCAACGTATGCGTACGACGGATGGCAATCCTGTCTATAATAAGAAGTGGGACGTCAATGCTAAGACATTAAAAAAAGAAATGGCGTAAAAAATTATGCATCGCCATTAATATGAAGATCATGTGGACTGCTTGAACAAGATTTATGCTGTAAAATAAAATACACCTCACGCGCGAAGCGAAGAATTGTCGCATCAGTGCACGCACTCACACGCACACACATACACTCAGACACACACACACACACACACGCACGCATGCACACACGAACGCACATTTATATTTATATAACTACACTGACGAGTACCCCTGGAGGCACTTGGTTTTTGTTAAAAAAGCGCGCAGCGTAAGGTTCATAAAGACGTCACTAAATGCATATTTAAGAATTGTACTGAAGGAGTGAATAAACTTCACATCAAAGCCGTGGTGCTTGCAACGTGCGGCTGACAACTGGATAATTGTTTCATTTCTTTGTCGTTTTTACAACTCCTATATCCCCCACCCAGTGCAGGGTAGCAAACCGGAAACTCTCCTCTGGTTAACCTCCCTGCCTTTCTTTCTTTCTCTCTCTCTCTCTTTATTTATTTCATTCATATGTGTATAACTTCCATGGGAGCTGTAACGTAAAGCTATTCCAAACTTTTTATTCCAATTCTGCAATCAGCCCTCCGCGATTGGTCAAAGATTTTTATAAACCACCCCCACTTCGCCTGTCTGTCACGCGACGTCACGAAAACTACGATAGCTCCCCATCTGATTTGACGCGTGCACATTGATTAGGCATCAATGGAGCGAACAAAAATAAAGTTATTTCCGATTCGACACCTTTTAGCCATTAACCCTCGGCTATTGGTCCGATGACGTGCACGCGTTAAAGATGCATTAATATGCCGAACAAAATTGAATTTTTTTCTGAATAGCCGGAGGCTGTCCCGTTCCAAAAGGAATAAAAGATGGCTGCCGCCGATCTCTCAGGCACTGGCTACTCGCACCGGCCGGAGAGCATGGGTTTATTTCGTACAATAAACTTTTTTGCGTGGCCGTGTAACGTTTTCAAGCACTTTCGGCACGTTTACGGCCTCGCTC
Source organism: Dermacentor variabilis (assembly GCF_050947875.1). Lineage (NCBI taxonomy): Eukaryota > Metazoa > Arthropoda > Arachnida > Ixodida > Ixodidae > Dermacentor > Dermacentor variabilis. Next base: position 99,610,368 of record NC_134568.1, read on the forward strand.
TGCCAACTTTTCTTTGCTAAGGATCCGTTTTAGGGGCATTCTTAGCCTTCCGTTGTATGCCACTGCGATTTTCGACCAGCCACCTCAAGTCGAGTAAGGGAAAGCGGACCAATCGCAGACGCCGGCACCACCCTCTTCATCCGGTTATCGATGTTCAGTGCACTGGCTCAGCCCCATCGAATCCCTCTCCACTTGAGCGTGCTCCTCGCCTCTTGTCAGCCAATTAGGTAAGACAAGCCGCTCACTGTAGGCAATCTTATTCTTTTTTAAAGCAAACAAAAGTGACCTCCTATAAACGAGGAGAGAGTTTGATTGGTATGTTCAGACAACCCTGCGGGTCACCGCCCGATGCTTGCGTCGGTGGTTACGCAAATTTGACATCATTAGATTAGAATAAAAACATATTGAATAGCTTTACGTTATAGGGTCCCATATTTACGTTCAGCCACAGCGCACGTATCCGCAACTTCTCATGTCTCGACTCTGCCTCAGTGATAGTTCTGGCTTCACACGTTTTACTTACCCGCAAGGAAAGTGGAAAAATGCTTATCGAGAAAGCGGTCAGGCAAGGAGACACAATCTCTCCAATTATATTGATTGCATGCCTAGAAGTATTCAAGCTATTTGACTGGGAAGGATTAAGGGCGATGATGAATGGCGAATATCTCAACAACATTGAGCTTGCCGATGACATTATCCTGTTCAGCAACGCTGGGGTGACATTACAACACTTGATTGGGGTACTTACCCGAGAAAGTGTGGGCCTAGGTTGACGAATAATATGTAGAATAATATGCAGAAGACAACGGTGATGTCCAATAACCTGTCAATCAAACAAGAATTCATGATCGGCAGTCAGCCTCTAGAGTGTGTACAGGAGTTAGATTATCTAGGTCAGTTAACTCACAGGGAACCTTGATTATGAGACGAAAATTTAGAGAAGAATGAGAATGGGTCGGAGTGCGTACGGACGGCATTGGTAAATTATAACTGGCAGCTCACCGCTGTCATTTGAAAGTGCAGAACCATTCCATTCTTCCAGCAGTATCATATGGGGCGGAAACTTGGAGGTTAACAATGAAGCTTGAGAAAAAGTTGAGGACCGCTCAGACAAGCGATGGAACGAAAAATGTTAGGCGCAACGTTAAGAGAGAGGAAGAGAGCGGTGGGTATCAAAGAGCAAACGAGGGTAGTGGTAGTTTAAATTAAGAGTAAGAGTAGGAGCTGGGCAGGCCGCGTAAATCATAGGGCAGATAATCGGAGATCCATTGAAGAGAGAGAGAAAATAATGCAGAGAAAGGCAGGGAGGTTAACCAGAGGTAGTTCCGGTTGGCTACCCTGCGCAGGGGGAAGGGATAAGGGGGATAAAAAGAGAAACAGAGTGGAAGGGGGAGATAGAAAGAAAGGGAGACAAGCACGAACAAAGCGCGTACACTACAGAGCGGTAGAGGGCGGCATTCTTAGAGTCTGTCGTGAAGTGACGCGTGGACCGCAAGAACCTTAATAGCGCGAGTAAGGCCTTCAACGCGGATGTTCTTTCGGAGCATTGGCCTAAAGCTTTTAGTTCTGAAAGTGGACGATTGTCCAACTGGTCCAGTACTCTGCACATCACTTGTCTCTCAGCACTGTAACGCGGGCAGACACAGATAATATGTGCTAGAGTCTTGTCGATGTTACATGTGTCGCACGTGAGGCTGTCGGCCATTCCTATGAGGAAAGCATATGAGTTTGTAAAGGCAACGCCTAGCCACAGACGGTAGAGCGTGGTCTGTTCACGTCGTGGTAATCCAGGCGGGAGGTGCATCCGTATGTCCGGAGACAACGAACGCAACCGACACATGGAAACACAACGTGGGTGCTAGGGGAAAAGAATCGCTGTGGAGGACAACAGAAAATTAGGTAGAGTAATGAAATCAGGAAATTTACAGGCATAACTTGGAGTCAGCTAGCGCAGCTCAGAGGTAATATAGAGATCGCTGGGAGAGGCGGTCGTCCTGTTCTGAACATAAAAATTGGCTGATGGCGTTTTACAACGTCCAAAATTCGTCCGGAATTTTAATGCAATGTTGCTCTTGAGCTGTAGTTCGCTTCCGATTGCGAGGCCGCATTCGCATGTTTGCGGAGTGGTGTCGCGCCTCTTGTATGTCACCATCCGTACATTGACCTCGTATTATTTGGGAAGTGACTACTCTGAAAAAAGGGCGCCAGTGCCGGAAGATCGACGAATTGAACCGATTTGAACCGAAACCACCTAGAATATTGAACCGCTGTGTGCTCCGTGTACGGTGCTGTGCAGTGGTCTGACGTGCACTTGAGCGTTGTTATTATGAGGCGGGTAAATTTATGGGCAACGTTCGCGCTGAGCGTCGCGACTGATTAGCCTTGACTTCTTCGAGGTGCCACCTGGGTTATGACAGACAGCGTTGTTAGGGGCCCGAGGCCTTAGCATCACCAACCTATAATTTATTACCGGTTTCCAAAATTGATTTGTACGTGCCTTTGTGTATTTCGCCTCTGTCGGAATGCGGCCGCCTCAACCTGCACAAACAAACTCTTTACCTGGTGCTAGGCATTATCATGTTTTCTCCGCTGAGGAGAAGCCAAGAAGAAGCGATGAAGGCTGATAGGATGCCAAAGTGGGATAGGCAGCGAAACTTGCACCTGCGGATGTTACGCAGTGAAGTTTTCTGTCGCAGTTTGGGAGTGTCAGTAGCCACGGCTTCTTTCTGCATGTCTTTTTTTGCACGGAGAGCTCTCATAGCTCTCCGTGCCCTCGACAGTGATCCTATGCGAACGGAGTGCACGTTTACTCCTCGGGTGGCGGTCGGCGACATCGACGACCAGCACCTTACACGTACCGGCTGCCGAGAGAGCTGACATTGAGCCAGTGCACGGCATTAGAACCCCACCTGCAACGGGAGACGAAGAAAACGAGTTCTTGATCAGCTGCTAATCCTGCTTCGCTCTGGTTTTTCAGTTAAATTTTTGCGTGCCGACGTCCCCGTGGCGGGTACGATAACAAAATCAATGACGGACGTTCACAAATCTTCGAGGAAGACAACTTCTTAACATCACAAGCAGCAATGGTCTTGACATCCTGAACGACTGCTCACCAACATTTTTTCGTGGCGCAACGTACAGCAGCTGTCTCGATTTAGCTATCGCTTCACGATGCTTTTCGTCTCCTGCTGCCTGGTGCACAGAGGCTGAAACGTGTGGCAGTGATCACCTACCTACTTATGTACAACTGAGATGGTTTACAAGACTCCCAAGTTTTCATACGCGACGCCACTGACTGGGATGCTTTTCAGAACTAGCTGGAAGAATCATGCAACTGTATAATTTCACCGAAAGAGATTGGAGAGCGCATTAATTACAGCAGCAATGCACTCTACAACACGCATCATCCAAACATCAAATTCAAGAACATCCGTTGACGTTATATATGAAGAGCTGCGTGCAGTCCGACGTCGCGCCGAGAGGAAATCCAGGCGAACTAAATTGATATCAGACTTGAGGACGTCACGCCGTGTGCAAAAGAAAATTCAAAGGTACTTAGACAAGCTCAACAGACAACGTTGCAGGTCCTTTTGCACCAACCTGAATTCAGGAAAACCGTTGTCCACAATATGGCATGTTGTACGAGCACTACCATCTTCTCCACAACAACTACGTCTCTTCAGAGCTTTAACTATCATCCAGACGCGCAGTGAGAAGGAAATTGCGGAAGATTTCGGCATACACCTCTTCGGATCTGCAACATTGGTAGCTTCAGTGCTCAGGTGTGCTCCTCCAACAATGGACGATCGTCTCGACCTCCCATTCACGCTGCAATAGCTACGTGCAGCGATTTCCTCTTCAAGACACTGAAGTGCGCCTGAGCCTGATGACATTACCTATTCTACCTTGCGCCATCTAGGCCCTCGAGCGACTGAAGATCTTCTGGCTTTATACAGTCTCTCTTGGTCCTCGGGAACTGTGCCTGCACACTGGAAGACAAGCAAAATGGTGGCATTATTGAAACCAGGCAAGACACCTGAGGCTATGCTTTCCTGCAGACCTGTGGCGCTTGCCAGTTGCATAGGTAAAACCATGGAACGCATGGTTTTTACGCGCCTAGAGTGGTTTTTGGAGAGGCGTAATAGATATCTAGACGCAATGGTAGATTTCCGAAAGGGTAGGTCGTCAATCGACAGCGTCATTGACCTAGTAGCAACTGTTGAACATCAGAAACGTCGCCGTCGATTAACGGCTGCTGTCTTTCTTGATATCAAGGGTGCTTTGGACAACGTTCTACATGCTGCAGTTTTTAATGCCTTAGAAGAATGTGGCATCGGTGGACGTATGCATCAGTGGATAGCCAGCTATCTTCAAGAGAGAACGATATTCGTGACAACTCCAGACGGTGAAACAAAGAACCCGTCTATCGTGGAGTGCCTCAAGGAGGTGTATTGAGCCAACCTTATTTAATGTCATTCTCACTGGACTGATCAAAGAACACGCAGGCACAGTCTCGGTCTTTGTGTACGCAGATGGCATCTGTGTATGGACCACGAGCTTAACGCGCTTGCAAGTACAAACGAAGCTGCAGCGCGCGGTGTCAATAACGTCGACATACCTTAACAGTCGCGAACTGCAGCTCTCACAGGAAAAAAGTGTAACCATGGCATTTACACGGAAGTCAATGGCCTGCTACCCCGTTATGATTGATGGGAAGATTATACCTTCGGTAACCCACTACAAGTTTCTCGGAGTCATCATCGGCCGTGACTTATCTTGGTCGAAACACCTCTCTGTATTAAGAAAAAAACTGGACAACTTTACTCAGATCATTCTACATCTGTCTGGAAAATCATGGGGGCCATCCAAATCATCTCTTCTGCAGCTTTACCAGGCACTTTTTGTTGGCTACTTCCGCTACAGGGCGCCTGTACTTTTTCGGGTTAGTACGACTGCTGTACGCACACTTGAAGGTGCTCAGGCTCGCGCACTGAGAATTTGCCTAGGACTACCACGATGTGCATCTACTTGGGGCACTATTACAAAGGCACGTACGTGCCCAGCTCGAGTTTATCTGCAACATGAGCCATTGCGAGTGCATCTAATTCCCTTATAAAAAATTTCTAGCAACATTTTTTAGACAGTCTATAGACTTTTGTTACTAGAACCTACCAACAGTCAATTGAAATCCTACCAGCTGTCTTTATACATCCTAACAACGCTCTAGTAACACCCTAGAAATAATTGGCCACCAACTTTCAATAGAAACATGTTCATAGGATGTCTTTAAACTTCCTACCGATTTCCTATGAACATTTGTCTTTATACACCCTAGTAACATTCTTTCAAAAGAGAAATGTTCATATGTTTTCTGTTAACCTCCTACCAACCCCCTATTAACAAGCTTTCTTTATACACCGTATTAACATTCTTTCAAAAGAAAAATGTTCATATATTTTCTGTTGACTTCCTACCAATCCCCTATTAACAAGCTTTCTTTATACGCCATATTAACATTCTTCCAATTGAACAATGTTTGTAAACGTTCTGCCAACTTCCTACCAATCACCTATTAACATTTGTCTTTACACACCCTAGTAACATCCTATCAAGAATTGGATCCTATCAAGAATTGGCTACCGTACTTCAACTGAAGCATGTTCATAGATGGTCTGTAAACATTCTACTAACCGTCAACCAACACAAGTCTTTAGGCTCTTTAGTAACACTCTGGCAATATTTTACTTACATGTGCTTATGTACTTGCTATTGACGTCTTACTATTCCCCTAGTAACATTTGTCCCACATACGACCTAGCAGCATAGTGTAAACATTTGTCAGTATGTGTGAACATGTTGGTACAAGGCAGTATGCAACCTAGAAGGTGCTCGTAAATGGAAGACAAATGCAAGTTTGCACTGAAAGAAGTTTATTCACACGAAAATATTTACACAGAATTGTGAGAGAAGTAGTAGAGAAATTAAAAAGAAATAAATGAATAATGACTTAGTTGATTACGGCATGGCAGCTGTCGCATAATCTCTAGCAAGCATCGATTATGCAAGCTGATGTCTCAGAATGCTTGCAGAATGAACCAACCCTGCACAGAAACAAGATGGTCAGTGTTAACATCATGTTCAGGTTAGCATATCACATACATAGAACAGCTTTTTAAGGTTCACGTGAATGCTAAAATTGCGACCGTCATCCCCGTTTACTTGCAGAGGAGATGGCAAGGATGGGGCACATTATTCAATGCATATCATTTGCTGCGTTGTATTTACTACGTGTTATTAAAATTAGGAAAGTGTCCAAAATGTTTTCTCTACCAATTATGTGCATAAATGAGTTACTCACTCAAAAAGGTAATTACATGGTTTATTCATGGTGAAATTTGTAGCGCGCACAATAGACATGGACGCAGAGACGGTGGACACGCGAGCGCTTACTCACAGCTGGTTACTTTTGAAGGGACTGAACGTAACAGCGCCAGCTAGCTGCACCGAGCATGTGCAAAACGTGTCATCCATTTTTATACAAACAGATGACAGAGCTTGAAGCAGTATTCAAGAATACAAATGCTTTGTCAGTGATAGCAACCAATGGCTGACTGATGCATTTTTAAGTACGCCTTATTATATGGAACGCTTCTGTAATTTGACGTGTTCGTTTATTTTTACTCGAAAAAAAAAATATCAGCGTCAAAAAATACCGGTTCATAATGACATAGGTTGCAGTGGTTAAACAGGTGCGAATGATTTTCTTTCACATTCGCACTTGTCTATCCAGTGCAACCTATGTCATTGTGAACCGGTTCGCTGAAAAATATGTAATTGTGAACCGTGAAGCTATACGCTCAATATTTTACTGTTTCTCATCCTGTGCAGCCAGAGTAGGAAAGAGCAAAGAATGAGTTCATGATCAGACAATATTTACCAGACCTTAGGTCATTGCGAACGCTGTGAAAACGAAGTATTTGTACGCTTCGTGTTTATAGCAACTTCAAGCGAACCCCATGACGCGGGGCAGCTGAAAAAGATAAGAGAATCGTTCTTAAAACGTTTCACGTCGTTAGAGTTCGCGCTATAATAACCTGCCAAAATGCGGCATTAGAAACTGAAATAAAGTAACATCAAAATAATATGTTTATGAAAAATGATGGAAAAGAACATACCTTTTATTATAATTTGGAGATAGAGAAAACTTCGGCGCATAGCAGTCTTGAGGAACAGCTGTTCGCTATTTGTGCAGTTTAAAACACGGACAGTGCCAATATTAAATCACTTCACACGACACTGCATCGCAGCTGGCAGAGAAGTTCCAGAAACGCTCACATCACGGAACGAAGAAAGCACCGTGGGCTTCGCAAACACCTTGCTGGTTGGCTTGCATCGATGAATTAGCCACAACACAGCATAATCATAAATAGTAGCAAAAATAGCTAGATTGCTGCTACAATACGCCACGAAACACCTACATCGCTCCGACCGTACCATGCCGGCGTCGCAAAGGAACTGAAGCAAGGTTTGACTACGGGCTAGTTGGTATTCCATGGTATAAATCGTCACTTACAGCGCATACATAGACGGAGGACAAAAAAGGACGACGTAGACAAGCGCTGACTTCCAACTGATTTTTATTTTCAGAAACAAACGTATATACCCTAAAACACCATGACAAAAGCGCCCTCTACAAGCAGCAACCCGACATGAGAATGCATTCAGAATTTATTACCTAAGATGAACAGGTAACAGGAAAAGGAACTGGTTTTCCTGAGATCGCACATGCGCTCTCGTTCATCTTAGGTAATAAATTCTGAATGCATTCTCATGTCGGGTTGCTGCTTGTAGAGGGCGCTTTTGTCATGGTGTTTTAGGGTATATACGTTTGCTTCTGAAAATAAAAATCAGTTGGAAGTCAGCGCTTGTCTACGTCGTCCTTTTTTGTCCTCCGTCTATGTATGCCCTGTTAGTGGCAAAGGAACTGATGGCGATTGCGATGGTCTCCCTGTTTGCCTCGACTCGGCCAACTGTCAAATTTGTGCGAATGCGCGGGGAGGCATGTGACATTCTTTCCATCCACCTGCTTCGCCTTGACCGCCGCGGAACTAAAGCCCCTCTTTAAGCCGAAACATGCCCCCCCCCCCCTCCCTCGCTACCTTGCGATGGTTGACTCACACCTAGACATTCCTCGCCTCTTGGTGACAGCTGTGGCTGGCCTTTGTGTACGCACGCCTTTCTGGGAACTGCACTTAGAGGGAGGAATGTACCTCATGGCCGAGGTTGAAAAAAAAAAATACTGAGAAGGCAGCCGGCTCAATTTTGTTGGGCATTTAGGGGCTGTATAGTTTTATCTTTCGAGACAATTATTCTTCTGAAAACCGACTTTTTTCTCGAAATGTAGTAAACACAGAACAATAAAATCATATTGGGTAAATTATGTGGTTATTCTATTTTGCGCAAGAGCATCCTTTAGCACTTGCTGCTTTCAAAGACAAAACATTGCTCCCTGGCGCCCAGCGGTGAAGCACATTGTAGTACTATTTTTATAGTCAAATACATGTCCGAAGCGTGGCGGCTATGACGTTAGCAGTTTTCAGACGCCCGAAGCACGCAAAAGCATGGCCTTTGATATCCTGGCTGTTGGTATACGGAATGCCATTATTACGGATGTCATGATTGACCCCTTGTCGGAGCTCAAAATTTTGTCGCCGTGTTGTGAAGCAAGATCACTGAATGTTAAGAGTTCATAATTATTTATTTTCGATCTGTTTTCACACACAGCAAGCTACCATCGCCATAAAGCACATCAGTTGACATAGTTACTTTGCCTTCACTTTGATGCAAGGTCCAATTTCCTTTAATATGCAGAAGCCGTCGGTAGGAGGCAGGGACGAAAGCGTGCGAATAGGAACGCGTAGAAAGCTAAATTTTTTATACTGTAAGGGTAATTTAATTATTTTTTCACAGAAAGGTGTTGCTTGCACACAGTTCAGCTTTTCTTTCTATTCGACCTGTGCGCTCCTCAGGTCAATACCCGCTCTCACTCAGCAGTAGTTGTAATTTTCAGCCTTTTGGACATTTGAGCGGCAACGTTCCAGCGCCGTGTTACCCTGAGTTTCGGCTCTTTTTCTTCTTTTTAACAAATATCGTGACGCTACTATGCTGACACGTTCCAGCTTAGGGCGTACTATCTATATCGCAGAATGCACTGACCTAATTATCTCGTTGCAAAGCTAATTGGTGGCATTGCAATAGCAGTGCGGGGTAAGGGCAAATTTACGCTCGAGCCTTACACCACACCATCCGCCTGCCCGCACGCATGTGGTCGGGTGAAAGGTGAAAATTTGCACATTTCGTAGACTGGTACACACATTTCGGTTTACACTGCATGTGCGAGCCCAGTGTATGCCAAAATTTGTGAACCAGTGGGCGAAATGTACAGTTTTCTGCACGACCGCACGCGTCACGGCTCAAGCGTAAATCGGCCTTTAATTAACCAGCCCCAAGGTCGGGATAAAGTTCTGCAAATGGTGCGCGGCCTGCACAGTAGTCCGCTATCACACCGGTCAGGTGGTGTAGCGCAAGCAAATTTTCTCGGAGTGCGCTGACGTCACCGCACGCTCACGTAGTCCAGTAGATCCTCTAAAAGATTAGTTCTAACAATTTACGAACATCTTTCTTTAAACATTTTAGGAGCACTCCGTCAACAATTGGCTACCGACTTGGATTGGGACTATGATTTAAAACAAAGAGCTTGACTCCTGAGTATGTCATATATCGGCAGTAATGTGCGTTAGAAAAATTTATCAAAAACTCTCAGGTTACTTCCCATTCTAAATATTTTTTGGCAAACAGTACGAGCTGTGGACGTACTGAGGATACATGTCCTTCAAACAAAAAAATATAGTTCGATGATGTATAGTACAACATTATTTACACAAAAGTAACGAGCCTTCTGACGCAGTACTGAAGTGGTTATAGAGATAAAAGTTAGAAAAATACATGTTGATGGGGACCTTAAAATATTCTATGTGCAAAAGTAAGAAGGAAGTCTTCTACGGTGTATTAAATATATTCTTTATACAAAAGTAAGAAGAAAGTCTATTAACGGTGTATTTAAAACATTCTTTATACAAAAGTAAGAAGAAAGTCTGTTGACAGTGTATTGAAAATATTCTTTATACAAAAGTAAGAAGGAGGTCTTTTAACGGTGTATTTAAAACATTCTTTATACAAAAGTAAGAAGAAAGTCTGTTAACAGTGTATTGAAAATATTCTTTATACAAAAGTAAGAAGGAAGTCTTTTAATGATGTATTTAAAACATTCTTTATACAAAAGTAAGGAGAAAGTCTGTTAACAGTGTATTGAAAATATTCTTTATAGAAAAGTAAGAAGAAAGTCTGTTAACGGTGTATTGAAAATATTCTTTACACAAAAGTAAGAAGGAAGTCTTTTGACTGTGTATGAACAAATGTTACTAGAATGTAAATGTTAATAGACTGTCAATAAAGTAAATAGAAAGTTGGTAGGAGTTCTAAAGAATGTTAACGTTCATTTTTATAAGGGAAGGCTACTGACTAGACAGAGGAATTATCCACTCACGAACGTCACAAGCATACGGCCTGTCGCCGCCTACTCAGAAGCCGTGTTGTCGCAGCAAGACTTATTGCCGTCGGACTTCGGACCGTATGAAATACCCGAAGTTCCACACTGGACGATGGCAAAGCCAACGGTGAGACTCTCAATCCCTGGAATAACGAAGAAGTCGAAAATGCCGCTTGCTGGGCTCAAGCATTTCGCGTTATCATACATTGCTCATATGTATGGATATCTCGACCATGTTGTTACAGATGGTTCTGTGACACAGACCTCTTCCGCGGCGGCTTCCACGGTACCAGGAATGGGGATCGCACAATGGTTCAAGATAGGACACAGGACGTCGTCTACAACAGCTGAGTTGACCGGAGTTCGAGAAGCAATTCGCTGCATACTGCAACAAACCCTCGAGAAGTGGACAGTGTTCTGTGACTCAAAACCAGCACTGCAACTCACCAGCAATTACATGAATGACAGAACCGCATATAGTCCTCTGGTTTATGACATCATGCCTCTGCTTGCTGAGGCGTCTCATTCCGGGCATATATCATCGTGCTGCAGTGAATTCCTGGCCATTGTAGAATAGCTGGAAATGAACAGGCTGACGCGGAAGCAAAAAAGGCGCACAATGACGGAACCACTATAAAAATTCATTTTTCCCGGTATGACATTAACGCCTTGCTCCATAACTCCATCAAAACTTCTGTGGCGCGACATTGGCACAATCCCGAACATCGGCAAGAGCGCCTCCATAGACTTTACGCTGGTTTACAATTACGGCTTCCACTTCGGTTGCGGAGAGGCCAGGAAACACTCATTCATCGATTACGGCTGGGTTTGGCATGCACCTACCCATACCTTCACAAGATTGGACAAGCACGGGACCCTGACTGTAGCGTCTGTCACACTCCCGAGACAAGAGCTCACGTGCTTTGCGTGTACCCTCAATATGCGGCCGAACGAAGAACACTCTGATCTTCTGTTGATTGGTTGGACTCCCGCCCCTTTTCGGAAGAAAAGCTTTTGGGCGCGTGGAGGAGTGTTGACTGAGCCCAACGGGCCATAAAATCACTTTTGAACTTTCTAAGTGAGACTGGGTTAGACGATCGCCTCTAGAACCTGTGAGACGTGCAGTCAGTGCGAAATGTGTTTGTGCAATAACTTTTTGTGACAAGATTACTTTTTGAGTGGAGAAGATTACTCTCGCGTGTATTGCGTCTACAGTGCGCATCCGCATATTGGACAACGTGTATATAGCAGCTCACTGTACCATAACATAATCACCCGCCACCTACCTTTCCCTGTATTTCCCACTTCCCCTTTCCCCAGTGAGGAGTAGCAGGCTAGAGACACGCTCTCCAGACCGACCTCTCCTCCTTTCTCTTCATTAAAATCTACTCCTCTCTCCTCCCACCTGCAACTATGTGCAGCGCGATCACATAGCATACCGATGAAAGTACGGGGGCTGGGCCCCTTGCCTTGAGGTATTACGAACTATATATTATGGAGCTTTTTATTTCATTTTCGTAATTAGTGTTGAAATAAAGACATTTAGTCGCTTTGTAATACGGTGATGATGATGATGATGATGATGATGATGATGATGATGATGATGATGATGATGATGATGATGATGATGATGATGATGATGATGATGATGATGATGATGCATACAAGCGGGCTGAGCCTGGCAGGCCTGGTCTGCTGCGACTTAGCGTCTCTTTCTGCGACAAATATGTCACCATGTGACCATCAGTCCTGTCTATCGCAGATATGTGAGTACGTGAGTGGGCATGTGGAAGTGGCACATACCCACTCACCCAAGTTGCGGTCAAGTAGGTTCATTGGAGAGCTAAAATAACTTATATGGGGTTTTATATGGGGTTTTCTATATGGGGTTTTACGTACCAAAAACCACGATCTGATTATGAAGCACACCGTACTGGGGGACTCCGGAAATGTGGATCACCTGGGGTTCTTTTGCGTGCGTCTAAATCTAAGTACACGAGTGTTTTTTTTTATTTTGCCCTCATCGAAATGCGGTCGCCGAGGCCGGGATTCGATCCCGCGGCCTCGTGCTTAGTAGCTTAACACCATAGCCACGAAAGAACCGCGGCGGGTCATTGGAGAGCTATACATGCCCAGTGGCACATATCCCTTGACACAAGTTATCATCACATACGGTTCATTGAACAGTGGCGCATAGCCAGTGGCACATACCCAGTGACCCAAGCTGCCGTCAAAAAGGTTCATTGAACAACGGCACACACCCAGTGGCGCATACCCAGCGACCCAAGTTGTCGTCAAAAAGGTTCATTGAAGAGCGACACATACCCAGTGGCACATATCCTTTGACACAAGTTGCCATTAAAGACGGTTCATTGAGGAGTGGCGCGTAGCCATGGGCGCATATCCAGCGGTCCAAGTTGCCGTCAAAGAGGTTCATTGAAGAGCGACACATACCCAGTGGCACATATCCTTTGACACAAGTTGCCATTAAAGACGGTTCATTGAGGAGTGGCGCGTAGCCATGGGCGCATATCCAGCGGCCCAAGTTGCCGTCAAAGAGGTTCATTGAAGAGCGACTAATACCCAGTGGCACATATCCTTTGACACAAGTTGCCATGAAAGACGGTTCATTGAAGTGTGGCGCGTAGCCATGGGCGCATATCCAGCGGCCCAAGTTGCCGTCAAAGAGGTTCATTGAAGAGCGACTAATACCCAGTGACACAAGTTTCCATTAAAGACGGTTCACTGAAGAGTGGCGCATAGCCAGGGGCGCATATCCAGCGGCCCAAGTTACCGTCAAAGATATTCATTGAAGAAGGGCGCATACCGAGTGGCACATACCCAGGGAAGTCAGCCTCAAAGAGGCTCATGGAAGAACGGCATCTACCCAGCGACCCAAGTTGGCTTGAAAGGAAAACGGGTAGAGGCGGACATACCGCATCTCGGACCGCAGTCGGACAGCTTAGAAGCAGCAGACATTTCGTTGCTCAATTTCACTTATCGGGAAACTATAGGGATTTGTTTTAAACTAACAGGAAGGGTACCTTAGCAGGCACAAACACCAACACATACTTGTAAGAAGGAGAAAAAAAAAGAAATAGAACAACAACGAACGCGAGTCGCTGTAAATAAATGTGGTCATAATATTTTGAATCGTTGTCCGTGCTACTTACGCCTTTCACGTCAATTCAAGATCTGGGCCCGTATTCACAAAACGTTCTTACGCTAAAAGCGTTCGTGCCAGCCAATAGTGATGTAGGACATATTATTAGCGAAGACCGTCAACCATTGAAAAACAGCACTTACGAACAAAAACCTTCGTGAATTCGGCCACTAAAGTCAACAGCCACGTTTACATAAATGCGACAGCAGGTCATCGCATTGTCTTCCCACCGCATCGCCATCATATAAACTTGCATAATGTTCTAAGGTGCATCCCCAATAGACTATATAGGGAGCAGAAATCGCCCTGTAGGGAATTGATGTTAGTAGTATTCGACTCAACAGCTCTGCGATCTTATTGATGGGGATCTTGGAGCGTGTCACAGGCGTTATTCGTTGAACGCCAGCCACTTGTAGTGGTCACATCAAATGCGTCCATCAAATGCACTGCTAACGTACGATATCGGTTGAGGTAAACCGCCTCTTCAAACTAGGTAGGTATAGACCATGCACCGACTCATTTGGCCTTCAGTAAGATGACTAACGACCGAATACCTCGAAACATTTTCTTTGAGCACGGCTCCAGCTTCAGTGTGCGCCATTCATCGATGCGGAGTTTACCCTCCGACATCCTACACGACGAGCCATAAATTAGGAGATTCTGTCCAACTGTACACACCTCGTTGCCGGCAGTCTAAGTGGCACCGCTGTTAGCTGCTGCCTCAGAGTGGATTCTAGTTGGGCCATGCAAAACACTACCGTCTTATCACAGAGTATAAAGCGTCCCGCAGTCTTGTGTTCACTTACCGGCTCATTGAGCATATAACAAAGAGAGAAAGGTCGTTTCACCGCGACACAATGCTCTCTGCTGTCTTCTCAATACGACCCTACTCGCTCATATGACTGTTTTCTCTGTTGTGCTCTGCCCCGCTTCTCCGCAGAAAGAAAGGGCAGATGTACCTAACTTTCCTGTATTCTTTATTGTTATTTTTTTTCTTGCGAAAGTACGATGCGTCCACGTCCTTGACACGTGTCCACAATAGGTATACGCGCACAGCAGCTTGGCAGTTAGGAAGTCAACGCCTGCACCGACGACCCGTTCGTGGGCTTTTATTCCGAATTCCTTCCGCCGAGACACCGTGTCGTGCGTGTCGTTTGGCGGCGTGTTACAATGCAGCGGACAAAAGGTCTGCGTCCTGAAAAGCGCCGCGACAAAGAGATGTCGCACAGCGATGGGACGCGACGCCTTTTGCGTGGCTCGTCTTTCGCTATATCACGATTCTTCAAACTAGAGACAGGCGCTCCTAAGTATCTCGCTTTTCTTTAACCATTATTCTTTTGCCCCTATATTTCACAAAGATTCGTGACTTCGCAGTGACTTGGACCGGTGGCTTCTTAAAGGCAGTGTCGAGCTGAGAAAGAAAACAGGAAAGGGGAAAGTGTGGTGTCTTCAACGAGAGAGCGACGTGTCATCTCAGCATGTGTAGTAGCACAGGAGCGACCCGGCAAAAGATTAACCTGCAACTTAATAGCACTGTTTCAACCTGGATGTGGTGGCGTCGTAGACACCGGCGGTTTGAGGCTATACCTACTTAGATGTAGGTTTCGTTCAAGACATTCTGGTCCACAAACATTTGTCGCCGACTTTGCGCCCGTACTAAAATTATATACACCATGGTTGCCACGAAGACAGTGAATTACTTCGCATTCTGTGGGAGCGCAGCCTCAAATTGACGATACAGAGCGTTAGCACGGCGCTCGCGCCGTTGAGGATGCATTTTTCAACTCCAGGTTGTATGAAAGGCTGCGAAAAAGAAACTTTTTCCCGTGGCACCCATTGCCATGATATTTCAATCGCGGATTTACGCATGCATGATGTAGCTTGCTATTCGAAATATGCATGGGCGTCAGCGCACTGTATACGTGTGTTATCATGCGAAGCCAACCGACAAAGAAACCAAGGAAAACATAGGAGAAATTACTTCTTACTAATTGAATTAAAGAAATGAAAAATTAATGGCAATGAAAGTGGATGAAAAAACAACTTGCGGCAGGGCAAGCATCGTACGCGTAATGCGAAGGCGTGGGATCGTTCCCCACTTGCGGCAAGTTGTTTTTTCATCCACTTTCATAGCCATTAATTTCACATTTATTTAATTCAATTATTAAGTACAAGTAATTTCCCCTATGTTTTCCTTGGTGTCTTTGTTGGTTGGCTTCTCATGATATGATTAATAAACGTCGGGCCCCTCGGTTAACCCCCTTTCTTCTCGTGTATACCTATGTACACGTATTTGGATATATATCCAAATAAATCCGTGGCCCCATCAGTTTGCTCGGGATGCACCTGTGTAACTACGGACCAAAGCCTACCACTGATCGGACTATCTTGAGACCATAGTGTAAAATATCTCGACTTGAGGAATTGCTGTCACACCAGATCGCGCCTGTTAGCGCTAGCCTCAGTTACAATCGACTATTCGAGGTATCGACAAGAAAGCTGTAATGCGGTTACAAGCTTCAAAACCGGCGACCTTACAATATTTTTACGACGTCCACTGAACTCGGCCGCGTGTTTACTGATATCGTTCGGGGAAAGTCAACAGCTCTGCAGTTGCAATCATCATCCAGGCGAACTCGACTAAGATCAAGTTGAAGACATCATGCTTCTCTGCATCGACGGTTCTAGAAAGCTCTGCACTACATAGTACACGGGAATTACGTTGCCAGGAACCACCTCGACAGCGGGCCATTTTCTGCCGTTAAAAGGTAACCCTCCAAATCGAAGAAGGTGCAATGCGCCGCTCACCCGTTGAACAACTTGGCCTCGAATATTCTACAATATTGCCACCAAATATACGACAACGGGCATGACGTATACTGTTTCAGTGGTTGCCGGGATCGACACTAGAGTATCAGTGGGAATGACTGCGGTGATGAAACCGTCTCGTCTGCACATAAGAGCGGTCGGTGCGTTTTTATTCCACCACAGGCTTTGCTCGAGGGTCCGTGAACCTACGATGTACTTGTGCAAATCGAACTGCAAAGGTTATCTAGGTTCGTTGTGCCCTGACCTACAGCTACGGCTGCCCCGTAGGCTAACCACGACGGGAAGAGAACGTTGAGTACCGTTTGTGGTTCACCGTGTTGAGCGTGCTAAGTCATATTTTTCTCTCGTTTTTGTGTCATTGTTGTTGCTCCGTTATCAGCTTTTACGCAACTTGTTATTTTCAGGATAACTGAAATAGAGTAGACGAGAATATGATGCTTCCAGCCTCTCTTTTTGGACCCCAGCTAACCTTTGCTAATCTACACACCTCCGCACACCTATACCGTATCTACTCGCATAGAGTGCGGAGAGGCAAATTATGTACAAAGTGCTTCAGTATCTGGATATTCGTTCACCATCAGAACAGAGAACTGCAGGCCAGTGCTTCCAAATAAATCCCGCGCAGACGTCTAGACCTGTGCAGCTGCGGTTCCTGATGCGTAGGTAACTACACGATAGACCTTGAGAAGGCTGCGTGCTTCTCATCATGTGCACGATTTAGTCCCTATCTTAGTGCCGGGTAGTTAACCAGAATTGTATACGTCTGGTTAACGTCCCTGCCTTTCTGTGCATAGCTTCCTTCTCACTCCACCACAAATGAATTCCGTAAGATACTTTTCGTTCTCGCGAAGTGTCCGCACATCACGTGTCTGAGGATACTCCGAAAGCTTCGGGGAGATGGCACCGAGAGTTCTTCATTAGCGTAACTGGTACAGGTTTGCGAAAGGTTATTGTATTTGCGAAGTGGTTAGTACTACAGAGAGAGCGAGGTGCACCTTCGCACGCATATCTGGCTCGACATGGTCACGTGTCCGTGGGAACGTTGAACAAGGTTGCGAAAGGAACACCACGAGGACGGGACGCGAGAAAAGGCCAATGAGCGCCGTCCACATCGCTGCCTCCGACAAAGTAACCTCGCGGCAAACGGCCGCTCAGGTCGCCTTTCTGTTGAGGTACGAGTCGTGACAGGCGAGGCAATGTTTGACCACCAGAGTGTACGGTCAGGAAGTCACGATTCTTTTGAACCCAGAAGGCCTCTTGTTAAGAAGACCTGCTTCTCGCAAAGATGCATACCCGGGAACCGCGCCTTGTTTGCTTGCTCAGTTTCGTCAAGACTGCGCTTGGGCGCAATCACGCGGGGTGTACAAGTTTTTGCGGAACACTTTGCGGTGAGGATGTCGTCACATTTCTCTTGAGAAACCCACCCAAACACGACGTTCTCCAGAGCTAGCCGTCACTAAGCCGCTGACACACACCCTTTCAGAAGAACGAGTCAAATGATAGTCGGGCACGAAGGGACGAGCCGTAGTGGACCTGGCTTCGCGATGTGTGGCGCCGCAGAAAAGTGGCAATTAAACAAAAGTTAACACCAATGGCACGGTTTGCCTTACACTGACACGTTGCACTTCTTACTTATTTTTGCTCGTCCTGAATGCTCCAAGAAAATTAAAAAAATTGCAGACTACCACGGCGTTGGGAGGCTGCTGCATGATTTCCTCCCAGGTTGAGTAAATGGCGCCAAGTTTGCTTATGGGAAACCAAACGTGGCTTGAACATATGCATGCAATACCAGCTTACGATTCAAAATAATTGAATATATCGCACCATCCATTGCGGGCAAACCAATTAAGCTTCAATGAAGAATAAATGTGAAAAGCGCTTGTCGTTTCGATCTGCTCTCTCTTGATGGCGCCACTCTTGCTCACCGGATCTATAAGACGCCCTGAGTAACACTGCAAGGCTCCAGGTTTAATACACCACGCTGCGCAGCATGGTAAAATAGCGTTACCGCCCGGCCTGACTCAAAGACAAAGATCGGAGTCAAAAAAGAAATCATTCCTGTCATGCGCGACTTATAGTGAGAATGTTTGCTCTTTGAAGCATCGCGACAGGGAAATACGATGGCTTGGCGCTGTTATGTGGTCGCGTATAACCCTTGAAAGCCCCGCGGAGCTGAGTTTCAGTTTGCCAAGAGCCACCTGGAACTTCAGTTGAAAGTAGGTTACGGCCGTTCTATACGATAAATAAGATCTTAACGCAATGTTCACTTACTCTGAGCTATCGAAATTAAGTTAAATAACTTACGTATAAGTTCCCGGCGCGTGGTAATACCCCGCTTTATATACATCGAGTAGCCACGGCGCGTTGACTGTTCCGTGCCCTAAATAAGGCGTCTCACCCGCCATATCGATGCTCAGTTGCTTCAGAATCAACTTGCAACTGCTTTTAGTAACAATGTTCTTTCCTCCACACGCGTCAACGCATATACTATAAGTGCAAAGAATGGCGCTCCGCGGGAAAACGTTTCTTCAAACAATCTCAGACCACGGACGCGCTAATTAACATCACAGCGCACGCTTATACACAGGAGAGTAGAGGAAACGGAGCGTGTATAAAGCGGCATTAAGACAACACACGAGCGCGCAAAAGCCAGCAGCTGCGAAGAACGAGTGGAGGACACGTCGACTGAGCGCAGAAACTTCCTGTCGCTCTTCTTCTGAACAGCGTCTGCGGCAAGGACGATAGGCAGAGCTTCCACCTCCGCAAGAAGGCTATAATTACGCCTAATACCGCGCCCTGCATTTGTATGCATGTATATCTATGCACGCACTCTTTCAACAGCTCGCGCGACGGCACCCCGCCTGGGCTTGACACGGCGCCGCGGCGAAGGTTCCTCGACGTCCGTGAGCCACGGGCATCAAGTATATATACACTTTATAAATGGGCGCCGTGACACTTGGTGGTGCTTTTTGCCAGCACGCCGTTCAGCGGAGACCTTGAGACGGAGAAATCCCTCGAAGTTCGCTCTACAAGCCGCTCGGGAGAAAATGAAAGGTGTCAGCGCGACGCCCAGCGGGAGACCGAAAAAAAGAAAACAAGACGTAAATGCAATTAGGCAAAGTGATTGTTCACGTCCTAGGAAGATGGCTATCGCATTAGCATATCATTTGTTTTAGAATAGGACAGTGTACGAGTCGATGGCGAGCTTCGCGAATATTTAAACGACAGCAGGTGTCGCCGTATTATAGACGCCCTATTCTAAAACCCACCTGACGATAATAATGCTTGTTGTTCTCCAGCGCAGACGTAACAGAATTATTCGCTTAATTTCATTCTTATTTTTACTGTGCTTGGCCCCGACATATGCGCGCCGTGATGATAACGAAGCCACCGACGGAAGTCGGAAAGAATCAACTGAAATGGAATATAGTTGAATCGTCATCCCGACCTGCCGGCCAATCTGCGGAAGCGTTCATCATATACATTTTCTCAAAGACTTGCCAAATGCAGGCCATCATGATTAGGATGGAGTCAACGGGACAAGCAATGAGGCAAAACGAGCGTGTTCATATATAGGACGTGAAGGTGCGAACATGTGAAGTGCGCAGAGCAATATATCTTACATACGGACATAATGTCCCATACAAAGATGAGCACAATGCCATGTGTTCATGCCGTCATGTGTACATGGTCACGTTTTCAACATACCATCGGTGTGTTCTAATTCTGCCCAGCATCGGAGGCAGTCTACGTAGACAGCTAATGAGACAGCTTCAAGCCAAAGTAATGGAACACGTCTGGGAACGTCTGGTGATCGAACGCCCATGCAACGGGATGACATATTCCGGTGACAAAAAGAAGCTATGAAAAGCACATATAATCGGTGTATTTGAACTCTTGGTGTGTGCGAACCTGTACTGGTACATTGAGCGCATAAGAAAGCGTGACTAAGTTTGCTTGTGCGCAGATGCCCTTCACGTCGAATTTCCACTTTTCATGCTCAGACGCCATCTTGTTTGGACAGCAAAATAGCTCGCGTCGTTCTTTAGTTATTTGCTGTCTTCACGAAGCTGTCTCCTTTGATGGCTTATCGTCAGAACTGGAACGAGACTTATGGTCGTGACTGCCAGCTTAGCCGTCTACTTTGCCGTCTAGGTGAGTTTTGGAACACACCCTATATAAACACACACGCACACACGTACACGTGTGCACACACACACACACACAAACGCACGCACACACACACACACACACACACACACACACACACACACACACACACACACACACACACGCGCGCGCGCGCACGCACGCACGCATTATTGTTAGAGCATTCAGGAGAGGCAGCTCTTGTGGTTATGAAGACAGCTGCTATGGGAAGGAAAGCCTTGATCCCTATGTAATTCGTCTTGCTACAGCCTTATCGTCGGCCATCATGCGGCGCATGCTCCCTACGCGCTCATCCGGTGGACGGAAAGCGCACTATTGCATGCAAGCGTTTGAGCAACCAAAAAGGGAAAAAATATATCCGCAACCAATTTGTTCTGGAAAGACCAAGGACTGGTGAGTCGAGGCCTGGCGTGTCCTTTCTATGTTTCCTCGTAGACAGCCGCGTAGCATGGGACTCGGCCTATGCCGCCGTTTTCGAGACAAAAGCAAGCTACGTAGGGGCGTGTGGTCACACCGGCTGAAATCGAGTATAGTGCCGAGACCCGCAGCCAGCCCGTGAGCTGCGGTAGTTATGCTAAGCGTGGAGCAAGTTGTTTACAGAACTCTGTAAAGCAGGCAAAGGAGAGATGGGACGCTGGCAACTCCCCTTCGCGGGTTAGAAAGCAACGTTGCACATTTGCGACCCGAGAAATCGCGCGTGACGTGCGTTTGACGCATTCGGCACGGCGCACTTACGCGCGCTCTAGACTATAACGACGAAAAAAAGAAAAGCACAGTGGAAAGAAGAAATAGAAAGGAGCAGGAATATCCACACGAGTTTCATGTCGTAAGGAAACGGCTACCTATAATTCCCAAGCGTGATCCAATGAGATGAATGCGTAGAGTTGCGAGGAAGGTCGCAGCGAATAACTCTGATAGAAACTTTGTCTAGATCACCGTGCTTGAACGCTCGTCAACGAGACTCCACACTGCCGTTCAGTTACTATTTTTTATTCTCTTCTAGGCTCCATCCATCTGTGCGGCGTTGGGCGTATCACCGTTGGCAAGTTTAATTGCGGCTTAGTTTTGCGCCCAATCCGAGCGCAAAACTCCAAAAATTGGCATCTGCGCGTGCGCTGAGTTTGTTCAAACAGTTTAAACTTTGGACATTTTGCATTCGTTCCCGCTGGTGTGCTTTTTTTTCTGTCACCTATGCTTAACACATGCTTCACGATGGCTTGCGAGGATGGGTCCTTATCCTGTATACTAAACAACCGGTGTATCGTCCCACTACCCTTCACCTGCTGAAGGTCGTTGTTGTGTATGCAACGACGACCATATGCAACGCAACGCATGCAAAATCAACGTACAGGAGCGCAGAAAATGCAAGATCAACAGTCATTATGCTCCTTGCATGACTGAAATATGCTCTTATGGTGCGTTAAATTGCTGCGTTTTCTACGATTTATAGAAACTAGGACTCATATATGAGTTCTATAATTTCACTTCATTTCAGAGGCCGTCGTAATAGCTAAGCTTTAGTTTCGCTCTTTTCAGTACAGGGATCGTTTTCTTTGATAGTTTTGCTTAAGAATCCATGAGAGCGCCACGACCGAGTTAGTAAGCAAACGGGCAGATTCGCTTCTCCCTTTGATATACGCTCTAATCCCCTTGCGAACGCGTATATATATACATATATCGGCCGATGGACGCCTTAGGAGAAGGCGGCATGTGCGTGACATCGATTAGCGTTCAGCGTCTGAGAATGCCACTTAAATCGTGGGAGAAACTGCAATTCCACTTTCGTCTTCAGAGACCAATGGCGGAAAGAAATACCAAGGGAGGTAATTAGAGGGCGTGTGCGCGAGAGGATGTATGTGTGTGCGAAAATGAAGTAATGAGAAAGAAGGGAACAGAACGGCCGCAGGGAAAGCCACTCGTTTCTGAAGTGCAAGTTTCTTCCTGGTATGCAAATATACCGTCACGCTTTTCCGTGGACGTGAACAGAAACGCCTTTCGCTTAACGATCGTTATCCGCTTATAGTGACGAGCAGATATAGGGACCTAGACACCGAGAGATACGCTGAGATCGAAGGATAAGACAAAATGGCGAAAGTTGTTAAATCAAGGAAAAGTTCATGGAAAAGTTCAAGGAAGGGTGGGGAAAGAGTGCAAGTCATAGAATCGCTTGTTTCTTCGCAGTTCTGGTACATATTGAACACGCGTGAGCGCAGTTGACGGGCACAGTCTGAACCTGGTGGACTTCGTTAGTAAACTGTATATCGTAGCATGTGGTATCATCCACCGCGCGTGATATGTGCTGGATAAGGCACTAGGGGGGGGGGGGGGCGTAAAAGGAAGAGAAAGAAAAAAAAGGGTCGGGCGATAAAAATGATCAGTGAATGGTGACATACGGGAACACCGCATCGAAGGAAAAAAAAAAGAGAAAAGGAACGAAGCATTTGGCGCAAAACGGAAGAAGAAAGAAAGAAAGAAGTCATGACACGGGAGAAAGTGCGAGCATAAAACGAAAGGTCGTCGCGTCCGCTTCGACGCCTCTCACATGGCATCGTACATTTCGCCACGCATTTGCCTCTCCTCGCCGACATAATGCGCCGACAGTGTCTCGCGCACGATGTAAGTCGCAGAAAACGCAAACCATACGAAGCGAGCTGTGCAGCAATCTGGAGCAGTAAAAGGCGAAGTCAGTGATGAAACGAATAAAAGAAAGTAATTGAAACAGGAAATTAGGGGGGGAAACGCAAAAAGAAAGAAAGTAAATTAAAATAAATGCAAGTTTTGGTACCCGAGCACGCGGCTGCTGCCGCGAGCGAAAAGCCACGAAAGTGCGAATTCAAGGTCAGCGCCTGAGGTAAGAAAGAGCCTGGAACCGGTCTGTCCTGCCGCCTACTAGCCTGCCTGCTTTCGTCGGCCAAAGCGATGTTACTGTGCTACCCAGTGCTTATTGCTGCTGCTACTGCCGCCACGCAGGAAAACACCGCAAGAAACTTGGAAGACGGCCGCGCCAAAGCCCGATTAAACCGCAGCCAAACAAAAACAGAGAGAGAGAGAGAGAGAGAGAGAGAGAGAGAGAGAAAGAGAGAGAGAGAGAAAGAGAGCGGCATCAAGGAAGAGATTAATAAAAAGAAAAAAGGTAATACGAGTGAAGAATATGCAATGAACCTTAGAAAGCCGTGTGATGGCACGCCGCCGGGAGAAAGAAAAAAATGTTTGGACGAAGGAACGGAAAGAAATGTAACGCAATCCGGTTGTTCCTTTTATTCATGAGTTTCCTGTATATGTAAGCTCGTTCCTGAATTAGTTTGCTTTCCGCAACTTTCTCTGTTATTGTTTCCCCATTTTTACTACGCGTCTGCGCGCCGTCGGTCCATCCATCCGTCGGTCCGCCCGCATGCATAGCGAGCCCAACGCGTACCACCCGAAAACATTCTGTGGCACAGGTAAAAGGGAGGAGGAGGGGACTTGAAGTAAGGAATAAAAAAGCCTGAAACTAAAATAAATGACACACACACGCACACGCACGTACGCACAAAGCGCTTGTGTGTGTGTGTGGGGGGGGGGGGGATAGAGAGAAGCAAAGGGCAGTAATGAAGCGCGCAGCTGCAGCGGACGAAAGTCACGAATGTCGGTTGCCGCGTTCCCGACTTGTGTTGGCGCAATAAAAGGTTTCTGGAAGTGCATTCGCTAGTGACGCGAAGGAAAGGAGAAGATTCGAGCGCCGATCGTCGTCGCAAAAAAGGTGGGGAACCGGGCCGCCGCGGGGCAGGCATGTCGAACCGGGACGAAATGTCTGCACAGCTCGGAGCTCGCGAAGGCTGCCGCGATCTCTGGCGTGCGGACGGTGGCGATCCTTGGAATGAAGAAAAAAAAAATGACACGCGCATAAATTTCAGAGACGTGGGGCCGAAACACGTATATAGACAGCGAAACACGCTGTCGGGCGCCTTCGTTTGCGGCCTGCGCTGCCGGCGTCCTTCACCGGACGGCGCGATTAAGAGTGTTGGCGCGAAACGCACCAGGGCGCTGCACACT